>NW_028317857.1:6319230-6631153 GCF_062004578.1 Staurois parvus | reverse complement strand
GTTCAAGGCACTATTTTGGGAGGTCCTATAATAATAGCATTACAGTTGATGTGAGGCCTGCTCAGATGTACATCACACAAATATCCTGACTTTCAGGTCCTATGATGCCATGGAAATAGCCCTTTTAGAAAGGTTTCCTTTTATTATGTCATTACCTGAATTCAAACCCATTCAGATTTTTTGTTTGTTGGGCCTATGTTTTTTTCTAGCTGAGGTGAATCCACCAAGCTAGCTGCAGAACTGTTCTCCTTCTTGGATTTTGGTTGTCGGTGGGTCAGCAGTTGATGTTCATTCCCTAGCTTGTTATTTCCATTCGCTGACATGGTCACTTGCCACGAACAAATTTTATTGCTGTTGGCATTCACATTAGACTTTCCCATGTCTTGGTGAGAATTGTCAGTTTGGAAAGAAGCTGTTTCACCTTCAAATGAAGGTAGAGAATGAGAATCTCCTTTAACTTGCTCGTTTCTTTTCTCCAGGCTGTGTGAGGGACAATCAGGATACACAATCATTTGATCTGGCGTGACAGCTAACTTTGCATGTGGAGGTGTATCTGAACAACAACCCCCTTTTAGAGAATCATTTTCCAGAAGGAGAAGCTGTTTTTTAAGCTTGTCTGACCTTCGTCTTCTGTGACAGACTCCAATCAGATCCACCAAACTCAGAATCAGAGAGATGATTCCTGTTCCCCAGATAAAAATCATCATAAGAGACTTTTCAGTGGGTCTTGAGATGTAGCAGTCAACGCTGCTGGTACAGGGAGAATGGGAACAGCTGAATCTGCTTGGAACTATAATTCCAAAAAGAAAATACTGACCAGCATCAAAGCCAACCTCTAGGCAAATCCTTAGCAGAACATGAACTAAATAAGCCCAAGAAAAATCAAGTATTTCCATTTGCAAGCCCACTCCATGATAAGTGGAGGAGGAACTTTTTCTGCACTGATCATTTGTATTTCCCATATATGCCAGAACTTTGTGTATGACATGGACACTGAACAAGCAATAGGGCAGAAAGACCATCAGAGTCTGAATCAGCCAGTATCTCATGTGGGACATTGGGGAGAAGATATCATAACACACATTGGAACATCCAGGCTGTAATGTATTGCAGATGAAGCGTTCCTGTTCATCCTGATAGAGCGGATAACCAGCAAGGACAACCATAACTAGTCTGAGGAGGATCATTAACGTCAACCAGATCTTCCCTGAAAAATAAGAAGAACCTGTGCATTAGCAACCCAACATCTTGGACAACAATCACACCATTGATCCCCATTCATATTTTATGTATTTGATGTATATTCATTTGCTGTGAGCAATTTAGAAAATAAAAGAAATAGTCCTAACATAAGCAATTTCAAACATGCTTGAGGAAAAAAAGAAATGAGCAAGACAAGGACCACATAACTAAAACAGACAGTGAATTTCAGCCCATGAACCAACCTGTGCTATGCCCTCTTGCCAGGAACTCATAATCATCTTTCCTTCACTCTCCCTCTGCTCCATTCAGTTGACAGGAACAAAAAAAATACCTGATGCTTTCCAGCAATGGGGGAGCATCTCACTCATTGCATGTGGTGGTGCTGTACTACACTCCAAGCTGCATTGCAGTCAAATAGGGAGAGTGTGTAGTTCACATTGGGTGGCTCCTCCTGGCAGCAGAAATGAGTATTAGGGCAGTTGGGAAGACTGCTGGGGAGAGGGGATTTAAGTGAACCTGATGCTTTGTCCTGCATGAAATGAGCATAAAGTATCTCCCCAGGAAAAAAGCATAAACTGTCCTTTGCAAGTTTCCCACAATAGATACACATGATGCTTTTTTAAAGCAATAGATTACAAAAAGAAATGACCTGGTGATCAACTGAATATTTATTTATTTATTTCAGGTACTTATATAACACCGTCAATTTTACACAGCGCTTTACATATATTTTGTACATTCACATCAGTCCCTAACCCTCAAGGGGCGTACAATCTAAGGTCCCTAACCCACATTCATATACAAGGGCCAATTTAGATAGGATCCAATTAACCTACCAGCATGTCTTTGGAGTTTGGGAAGAAACTGGAGTACCCGGAGGAAACCCATGCAGGCACAGGGAGAACATGCAAACTCCAGGCAGGAGGTGCCCTGGCTGGGATTTGAACCAACGACCCTAGTACTGCCAGGCGGAAGTGCTAACCATTTAGCCATTGTGCTACCCAATATGAATATGACTTTTTTTCTGTGCCTGCAATGCTATTCAGCCCGTATGCAAATGACTGATCCTCTGAGCGTTGTTTGCACTTGGCAGTCTCCTCTACCTCCAGTGATCAGACTGTATAATGTAACCAGCATTTCCTAAAGGAAGATGCAGTTATGGATGACCAGATGATACAAATTTAAAGCGTATAAAAAAAATGCAGTACATTTCTGAAATACACGCACATTTTCCCATTTTATACTTTTCTATTTAATGCAATATACAAAACTTTTAATTGGAATCCCAAGAAGTGTTGTCAGTCTTTCCCAATTCTCTTTTTTCTTTTAAAGCAAAATAAAAACCTTCTCAGTATGTTATGGAGACAAGGAGAGGGGGAGTGCACAAGGAGTCAGGAGCTCACTTTATATGTGACAGAGAAACAGGTATGTTTCTACATTTTCAACATTTTAAAGAGACAAGACAGTAAAATGTGCATGTATTGCAGTGACATGCCATATGTTTTTCCCAAGCATACACTTTAAATCTGAGTGCAATCCATGCAGTGCATGGAGCCTGCTGATAGGAGGAGAGAGCATGGTGAAAGAGAGATGATCTCATCAGCATTCTGCTTCTGCTTTCACTGTCCAGTTACAGGATGAGGGTAAGGATAGAGACCTATAAATACAAGTGAAAAAGATTTTGTCTCTTCACCTTCTAGACAGGACTGTGCTGTGTGGAAAAGCTGTGAAATTTCAGATTTGGATAGATATAAATTGAAAATCATTGGGCAGATAAAACAGCTCCTATGTATGAACTTTATATATGTAATTAGCTATTTGCCTGGTCTTCAACTTTAAGGGTACACTTAAAGGAGAAGTATAGCCAAAGCTTTTAAGGCTGTACGTCTCCTATGGATCATAGGATCTGTGACCTGTTTTCAGCTGACAGCGGGCTGAAACCTGCTGTTGGCTGACATCACAGAGTAGGCACCAGAAATATCCCGACCAAATGGTAGGGATCCACCCAGAAACCTGGACCGGCACCTGGCTCAGCCTCTCAGCAATCCACAGAAAGCCTGAGCCAGTCCCTCCTGCCCACTCCAGCCCATTGCTCCAGTGAGCGCTGGAGGTGCAGAACAGAGAGCTGGACACTGACAGTCATGGAACTCGGTTCTCAGTGCAGAGCCATCAGGAGACAGATGCAGCATCCCCCTAGTTGAGTATAAATGTTTTTTGTTTTTCAGAAAGCCATGCTTCTCTTTTAAGGTACTTTGCATATTTAGGCAGAACTGGCAAATTATCTTGTTAATGCATATTTTCTTTGGACTCTTGGTTTCACTAAGAATAAACACAATAGAATAAGGATTAATATTTAAAGTGTTACTAAACCCAGAACCCTGCATTCACTATATCTGGTCTCCCACAGCACACAGAATATGGAAATGAAATTATTTTAGAAAATAGAAACTGCGAAATACCTTTTCTCATCAGCAGTTAGAGCAGTCTTGTGACTTCTATCAGTCTTCAGCAGAGCACTGGTTAAAGCTTGTAGGAGGAGTTTTCTTTCTGCTCTAGGAGGATACAGAACCCCTGACTTCTGTCTGGACAGTGCTGATTGGCCCACATGCACTCTCCCAAGAAAAAAAAAAACTTCTCTAGCACTACACACCAAACTGAGCATGTATAGAGTATCTCCACATGATATGTCTTATCAGGAGATAAGAGGGGGGCACTGGAAGAAGGGAAGGATCAGAGAAGTCAGGATCAAACATCCTTTTTACACAATGCAGAGGATTAACCCCTTAGGTTCCACAGTGAGTATATCAGGCATTCTTTACTGCATATACAGTCTGATTTTACTGTTGTGGGTTTAGTAACACTTTAATGCAGACATTTAATTTGGTTATATTCTTAAACCAACAAACATCTAATTGGCAGTGACAATATCTGCTTCTAAACATATCCAACCCATGCTGGAGTTGATAACTAAAGGAGTAAATAATTTTTCACTTAAAGCAAAACTATGGGCAAAACGTTTGATAGAGTAGGGAGGGTTATAACCCCTATCAGGTTGTTTTTTTTTTTTGCTATGTATGTTCCATTGGGGAGACATACATTCATGTCCTGTCCCATAGCCACATCAAGAAGTGAGAGAAAATACCTGCAAATTAAGGGAATCCCTTGAAGCCCCCCAAGATCACCAGAACTAGTGTCCCCATTGGAAGGTTCCCCCTCTGATGCTTTTATGGGGACAATCCAAAATTTGGGAGTTTCTTTTACTTGCACTTTCAAAGATAATGGTAAAAGGGACAAATAGAAAGGGTAAATCTACCTACCAAAGGCACAAACAGCAATAAAAACATAATAGGTACAGTATTCTAATCCATCTCCACCCTGTCCAAAACTAAAAAAAGTTTTACCTTTAGTTATTTTTTTAACCTAATAAATCTGTACTCACTTCAATCATCCAATCATGTGCAAAATACATTTCTTTTATGCCACTGCATATGATTGATTAAATCTACTTCTTCAGTGGAGTTGAATTAAGCCTATTTTACTGATAATTCATTTATAAAATGGAAATTATAAAAAAAAGAAAAGAAGAGAGGTGAAATAAAAGTATTTATTTTTACACTGGCCCCATCAAACTTACATTTGTAGGAAGGTTTTTTCTGTTTAAATTATATATATATATATATATATATATATATATATATATATATATTTATTTTTTTTTTTTATTTATTTTAAAGAAAACATTTTATCACTAAAATATGTTTCACTTCTGAGAACGAATCTCTGTCATATAAAGTAAATAATCTGGAAATCACATGATCACATTTGTGTAAATGTTTGCTATAATTTCCAATTGATTCACATTGAAAAATCTGTTGCCTTGCTTCTGTCTACTAAAATATAATAAACAATAAATAAACTTTAATAAAAGTAAACATAGTTTAAAGGCCCTGACCTTCAAACTCTAAAAATATATTACACCTGCCTATTTTACTTGAAAATTATAATTGTATACCAAATCCCAATATTAGATATACAAGTATCCGTGTTTTCATTGAAATTAATGATATCAAAGCCCTTCTGTAAGTACAATACCATTGCCCAAAAGTTCACAATACCACACAACCAAATAAAGCATTTCAGATAAAAAAGTAAATAAAAACTAAACAGTTCATCATTGCAACATTACATCCAAAAGTAAAATCAAAATGTCCTCAATGTTATAATCACAACAGATTGAAAAAAAATTGAAGGTTTCCAAAGTAAGAATATTTCTGTGATGGTTCTATTCTATGCAAACCTATATTGACTAGAAGAAATGAAATGTAATCATAATGGCAAGAAAGGTCCCTTGGTGTGTAAAGCAGTATGCATGTTGTCATATATAGATAGTGAAGTATAAAACATTAATACATTATCAGAATGAAGAGTAGGATCATGAGGAGTAGAGGGTCAATGACAAGATAACCCATGCTCAATGACACTGCTAATGTCCTGACCTCTTCACCTAGCCCTATGCCTGGCAATACATATTCAGAATGGTGGAACGCCGAGTAAATTTAATATTATATTGTGTTATTAATTGGGACAATGCAGTTTATCTTTTAGTGATATTCTGGTGAGTTTCTATTTACAAAGTATCCATACAAGGGTTTAAACTGCAATCTACTTACTAAGACTAAAGCATCGTAAATTACAAGCACAAAAGTTTCAAATGCCAGTATATGCCCAGCTGTTTGGAGATTCTTTTTTCAGTCATAAATTCAATTCTAGCATTTAAAAAAAAAAGTATATAAACAAATAGCAGATAATGGTCAATTCATACTTTGGCATACATACCGGTTACAGTAACATTGTAGCTGAAAGTGATGATCACATATCCCAGCGAGTCTAAATATTCCATTGTCACATGTGTGGATGCAACCTCCTACAAATAGCTAAGAAAAAAATAGGAGCAAAAATTATACTCTGTAAAATACTGTACCCACATAGTAGAAAATAAAAATTTCTGTGGATGTAAGGGACATAGGAGCTGTGTCTGCACCTCTTACCTCTGAGGCTTTTGACATCTGCTGTAGGACAAAAGACAACCCAAGTCATCCCAGTCATTGTGGCTATTCTTACCACCAAGAGCATTCCAGTATCTGAAAATTGCTGAAATATTTGTCGGAAAAAGAGATCACAACAAGGAAGGACACACATCTATAAATTCCCCGCGGGATACATATCAGACACCATGCTGAGAGAACCTTCCACTTTGATCAGTATGGGAATTTAACTTCCTAATACATATTCGGCATTCATGGCTAACAATTTTCATATTATATTTAATTATAAAAAATGCAAAAAATTACTCTTTCATTCTCTCTCTCCTCTCTTCCCTCTGTCCTCTCTCTCTCTATATATATATATATATGTTTATACTGTGTATATTTATGTGTTTTAAATGGATGTATTGGTGTAAATTAAATGACAAACCGATTCCATTTTGAAAGGTTCATTCCCCTACAAAGAAGTTTCAAAAGCCCATAAAAAAAAACACCTGAATTGCCTGTTACATGATTTCCAGGCTGCCTCTTCCCATAATGATAACAGGTTGTCTGAAGGTACTCCTCACCAGTCCAGCTGACCAGTCTTTAATCTGCCCCTCATGTGTTGTCACTCTAAAAGGCTTAGGACTCTATGTGAAGACCCTGTTAAGGGCACTTCAGACAGTCAATATGCAGCGCTCACATCACCAGTAAGTGACATGGACACTGCAGACAGGACACTCCCACTCTACAAAGTATATTAAAGAAGGTCGGGGATCTGACTTGGATGTGACGAGAATTATAGATAAGTAATTTGGGTTTTTAGATAAGAATTTAAGGAGAAACTTAAATCAACATGTAGCTCCAGGTTGTACATAGAGGACATAGCCTACGTCTTTGGAGTTAGCATGTCTCTCTCAGACAGACACAACATACTTGGCCGCCCAACTACCTTGTTGCTGCTAAGCTCGTGTTGCAGCTACAACAATTGCAAAGCCATGTGCATATACTAGCCAGATATTATTTCCAACTCACCGCAAGCTCCTTCAGCATTCTCATATCAGAGCCCTATAGAGATGTTGAATAGTGATGGGCCAAACACCGCCCTGTTCGGTTCACGGTCGAACATTCAAACCTAACGAAAGTTTGCCCTTGAACTTTGAACAGGGACAATTCACTAAGCGGTATCCGAGTATGTGGTATCTACTAAAATTATTATTAGTTATATTATCATGTCACGCAGTATTTTATTAGTGAAACATTCTTTAATGTTTCCGCTGACAGCTGAATGTAAAAATAATTTGCAAAAAATTTAAAAAGAATTGCCGGCAATAAAAAAATGTTTTAAAAACCAGTGCCCTTCGGGTCTGGTATGGATTTTGAGGGGAATCCCCATGCCAATTTTTGATGGGCACTGACAGGTGGCATTGATGGTCACTGACAGTTGGCACTGATGGGGCTACACTGATCATCAGTGCCCTGATGATCAGTGTAGATGTCCGCTCTGAGTAATGTCGATTACCGGCTCTCCTCTCCTCACGAGCTGTCAGTGTGACAGTTTGTGAGGAGAGGAATGCCGATAACCAGTATTTCCTTATTTACATGCAATCAGCGGTGATTGGACACAGCTGATCACATGACAGAGCCTACATCATCTGCTCTTTCCCCTGTGTTCCAGCACGCGCAGTTAGAACGGGAGGACATCATTTATGGCAGGCGGGAGGTGGTTAAAGAATATGTTAAAGAATATGTAAACCTATGATTTCATATTCCTGATATGTGCCTGCTGTACCATGTACTTGTATGAAAAAGTATCCTGTTTTCTTTGTATTCCATCCTTTGTGAAATCCCTGGTGTTCCTGCCAGTCCCTCTGCTTTCCTAGTAAAAACTGACCACACCAGACATGAGATCAGAGCATGGTCAGTCTTATAGCTGTGCTGAGAACTCAGTCTGCTCTCCTCCAATGGTCAGACTTGTGCCACAGACCACACCCCGCCCCGCCCTTCAGTGTACTGCTGCTTCTCTTCCCCCAGCTCTCTGAGCTCCTTATGCAGCTGAGAACAGAGGGTATGTCGTCACTTATATGAAAGAGGAAAAAAGGTATTTAGAATTTTTTTTATATATCTAAACACAAATGTTATGCCTTTAATTTCTATTTTAAACTGATTGGGTTGTTTTACAAGGTGAGGGTATACATATACTTTAGCCTTGAATATAACATTTTTCTAAGGATGAACACACAGATGAAATACATATTTTAAATTTCCTGTTTATCCTAGTAAATGATTTGCTTTCTGATCATCTGGTCTTGTGATCTAGGCAGCCACACTGGACAGCACAGCCAGGTCCTGGACCTCTCTGCAGACCAGGTATTGCCTTTTATCCAGGACATACCCTAGCTTGTGACTGGTCATTGAAGAAGCAGCATAACACTGGCAAGGCCATTCCTATGGTCTCTCCTCCTGTAACCATAATTCCTGTAAGCAATAAGGCTGTGATTGGCCCTAACTTCTGCCCAATCCTCCCTTCCATCCTGTCTGCCTTCTGCTGTGCAGGAGATCACAAACAATGAAGTATCTGTAACGGTCAGAATTTCTCCTGGGGTACACATAGGTGGAGATTTGGTAGAACTGGAGCATGCAAAATCTGGTGCAGCTGTGCATAGAAACCAATCAGCTTCCAGGTTTTATTGTCAAAGCTTAATGGAACAAGCTGAAGTTAGAAGCTGATTGGCTACCATGCACAGCTGCACCAGATTTTGCACTCTGCAGTTTTAGCAAATCAACCCCATAGTGTTAGCAGCTTGTAGAATTCTATTGGTGCTCTGGCATGCTAAAAGGTAATGTACACAGTCACAAAGAGCTCTATACCACTGAAGGCTACATTCACACTAGCGTTGTGTGCAGGCGGTAGAGAGGCGTTTGTGAAGCGTTTTTACCGCTTCCCAAACGCCTCTGCCGATTCTGCACATTACAGCACATGGTGCTGTTCTAACGGGAGCGTTTGCGTTGCATCACAATGCGGCAAAACGGATGCCTCTGGTCGAGTCAGGAGGCGTTGAAGCCTCCTATTCTAGTCTATGGTGCCGCTCCGCAAACGCCCGTCCGGCGTTTGCGGTGCGGTTGCAACGCGGTTGCGGGGCATTTGCGGAGCGGTAACACCATTCAAACTGCATTATAGGCGTTTGTGGGGTGTTTTTAATGCCCGGCAACCGCTGCTAAACCGCGGCGTTTGCGGAGCGTTTGCCGAGTGTTAAAAACGCTCGGCAGACGCCGGACCAACACTTGCCAAATGCTATAGGGGCGTTTGGCAAGCGTTGGTAAAACAGCCAAGTGTGAACGAGCCCTAATAAATGCGTGACATATTAGTGCACCACAGGACTATTCTCCTTGCTTCACCACTTCTCTGCTCTTTGCACCCAGGAAATTGCATTTACTTGGTACTTTTGGGACTCTCTCTCTTAACCTCTGCTCCCGCTGGTGCTTGGTGATTGGATACTCAGACACCCAGTGCTGTCACATGAGGGCAGAGAGAGAGTTCTTAGCCCTGTGTAAGCTTCATGTCCTAACTCAGAGCTTACACAGAGTTTTTTTTCCCTTCTCAAATAGAGGGGTAGGAGCAAAGGCAACAAGGTAAGAGCAAGCAGATGCAGAGATTGGAGTTAAAGTGACCTTATTGGTTTCCCCAGCATTCAACATTCAATTTTAGTCTGGTTTCACACCTTAATGTAATGTTAAAGCCTCAGCGTCTAAAGGGGGCCTAAGGGTGCAAATGTATTTGCTTTCAGTCTACCATATTTTATTTCACGTGAAACATAAAATTGTAGAAACATAAAATTGTAGAAACATTTTTATGAACAATTATGGTCTACTTTTGTAACTGGAAATGTTTACATCTTTTCTTGACTTGGGGATTGTAGATATATGAGAAGTTGCTATGAGTGCCTGAGAGTGCTGAAAATACTAGGTTCTAGCAGTCATGCTAATCCTCTGGCTTCAATACTTTGACTAGAAATCACTGCCATAGCTCATGTTTGTAGACCAAGAAAGTTTAAGCAAGGCCAGAAGTCCGACATACCTAATACTTGCTGCAGGTCATTGACTCATAGTATTGAAATCAAGAGTGTCAACGTGACAGCCAGGCAATTAGCATTTTCAGAGGAAGAGATCAGTAACAGCATTCTCTGTTTCTCTTATGACAGGTTTTCTGAGCAATGGGAAACGAATTAAATTTACATAAACAAGTAAAGAAACATATAAACACGTGAATTTAATTGAATTGTTATTAAAAAAATAACTCTGATTAATATATTAAAAACAGAAACAATGTCAGAATTTTTCCCCAGGGTTGACAATATTCTGTATCAGTGAGTTATAAAGCTGACATAAACCTAATATACAGTCTCCTGACAATTTTAGCTCTATGGCCATTCCACTAATAGAAAAGAATGCACTTCCATCCTTTCTTGCTGTTTAAACACCATGCACCTGTTTTGGACATTTTAGACATAATCTGGGAGGAATGTGTCACATTTACTGTGTATTTTCAGAGTAAGCTCTGATCACATTCCTGGAGTTCCTTCTTCCTGAAAAAAAAAGCAAATGGAATCTATTCAATCTCATTGAAAAATCTAATCTTACAAAAAAGTAAAGAAATACATGTTAAAACCAGCTAAGTACATACAGTACATAGAAAAGTTAGATCAGAGAAAATAGAAGTAATCCATAGCAGACTGTAAAACCTTTAATATCAGATTAGGGAATGTTAGCGCCTTTTTGGTTGCTATGACCAATATCCACATTTAATCCAGTAATTTACAAATTATCAAATTTATATATGGACTTACAGTAAGTACAAAATGTACATAAAATAATGCAGTAATTGGAGAGTGATAGAATTACTATAATAAGTATAATAATATATTGTAAAGCGCTGAGCAAACTGTTAGCGCTATATAAATCCTGTATAATAATATAATAATAATATTAATGTTAACATTACCAATGCTAATAAATTTAATTTTGTGATCACATCAGAATTATCAATTACTTTGGATTCACATCTACAGGTGTGACCCAGTGCAGGCTTGGTGGGAAGCCCTTTACTCTTTCCAAAAATGTGCCTCAACGAACCGCACGGTGTTTGCAGATAACTGGGGCTGCCATGGGCATTTAATGGCACTGCTGCACAACTGCTTAATGACAGCGTGTTTCTTTGCATGTTCGGAAAATGTGTGATTTTGCGTGTGTTCACAACACACAAAGGTCTGAACCTAGTCTTATCCTAGGTTCACACCTAAGCGTTTTCTGCAGTGTTTTGTAGAAACGCATTACAGTCCATTTAACATGGTAAAATAGTAAAAATGTGCAGAGCAACAATGAAATGAATATAATGGTACTGATTGTATAAACTGCAACCTCCTAAATGCGTATTCAAATAGTGACAATCAATAACACTCTTCCATGCTTGTGATGATCAATATGCTACTCATCATCTTATATTCTAAGTACATGTAGACCCCCATAAATTCTATAACATCAACAATGCTTTGTGATATAAATACAACATAAATCGTGCAACTTAATAAATATAGTGTAGTATGTATATCAAAAACAATATATAAAATAATATATATCCACTCACATTAAAATGTTCCCTGCTGGGACACCACGGGGTTAAAATCGCACTATACAGTTATCCAAGTGGAATATATGCTGTAATCCCTCTTTCAAAATGGCGGCACGTGGACTTCCGGTTTACGGCTTGACGTCATCAGCGTACCCTCCATTTAATATGTTTTCCTATGGGACACGTTCACATCTCTGTGTTTTCACTCAGAGCATTTTTTGGAAAGGGTCAGGGACTTTTTTAAACGCAAAAAGTTGCATTTTTGGTTCAATATACTTTAATGGAAATGCTGCAGAAAAACGTGTAGTGTATTTTTTATGTTTTTTTTATGCATTTTGAGTTTTAATCTGCCTAGCAACAAGAAAAAAAAATGTAAACTAAAAAAACGCAAAATGCGTAAAAACAAATTTCTTTAACAGAGGAGCTATAGTATTTCCCTGCCGTCAGAATACACTGATCACTACCGTTTACTGAAGTACAACTAGCTTGCCCATACATGGATCAAAACAGCTGAATTTCAATGCATCTGTGGATGGCTTTAGGGTGCATTCACACCTGCAAATGCACCCTGTTGGTGAGTACATGTGAGAACCCCAGCAGGGGTTCCCGCAATTAGCTGTGAGTAGGCAAGTGATCAGCCCTAGACACAGGCAGTCTGCACCCAGGGATGATCACTCGTATGTGATTACTGCTGGAGGGATTACATGTGAGTGAGTGCGATTGACTGTGAGAGCCAGCAGCCTCCCATAGCTTTCAATGGGGTTGCCTACTGGAAGCTAATTGAGGGAATACCTCCTGGGGTTCTTGAATGTAATCACCAGCAGGGTGCATTCACAGGCATGAATGCATCCTTAAAGGCTCAGGGACACACTAGAAGCATAGCAAGAGCACAATATCAGCTGAAGGCATCCAATGTGTCCCCACGATAAATCCAGCAAACATATGTAGCTCTACTCCTTTGAGAGCCGCTGAATTTGGGTCTCCCTATTTCCTGCATGCCCAGGCAACATGCATTTTTCAACTTCCATTCAGAGTCAGTAACCAGTCCATGAGCTTGGTTTTTTTTTTGTTGTTGATATGGTCTAGGGCGGGTGTCGGCAACCCGCGGCTCCAGAGCCGCATGCGGCTCTTTTTCACCTTGGCTGCGGCTCCGGAGCACACTGCCCACCAGGTGACAGGCAATAGGGCAGCAATGGGCAAACTACGGCCCGGCGGACCTTTTAATCCGGCCCGCAGAGCTAGGCTCCCGCTAGGCTCCTCTCACAGTCCGCCCTGAAGACCGGTGTAGCATGACAATCTGTCTCCTATGAGGATCTGTCCCCCTCGACGTATCTGCGCATGTGCCGGAGATCGCCGATCGGCTGCTAATGCCTGAAACTGGCACATGCGCAGATACGTCGAGGGGGACAGATCCTCATAGGAGACAGATTTTCATGCTACACCGGAACGGCACGGGAACACGGCGAGAGGAACGCGCGGAGCAAAGGTAAGTGAATTGACACAGGGGGGACTTGGGGACTTAATATGGGGGATGAATTACTATATGGGGGATGAATTACTATATGGGGGATGAATTACTATATGGGGGATGAATTACTATATGGGGGATGTATTTTCAGTTTTAGAAAATGTGGCTCTCAAAATAAATTTCAATTGTGGTTTTGGCGAGATTTGGCTCAGTTGAAAAAAAAGGTTGCCCACCACTGACCTAAGGCTATGATTGTGATTATGACGATACACTGTGGCCCTGATTAACCCTTTGCTTACTGGGCCCTTAAACCCCCTTCATGACCAGAGCGCTTTTTGCAATATATGCAGTGTCGGATTTGTTTTAAATGTTGCAATGGTTTTGCGGCTCCCAGTCTTTTTTTTCCCTCTCGGAAACGGGTCCAAGTGGCTCTTTATGTCTTAAAGGTTGCAGACCCCTGGTCTAGGGGTATATGGGAATCCCAACTTGACTTGAAAAATTAACTCTGAGGACTTCCTAAATTCTGTACAAAAATTAAGGATCCTGGACTTTCTTCTCCCTTCAGAGTGGTATCAGTATCTTGACAGATCAGTAACAGAGTCTCTGTAAGGAGCACTTGGTCCCCTCTAAATGAATCTCTTCAGCTAGAAACTACCACCTGGCTGTCTTTGAAAAGTATCCCGGAGCAAGAGATTCTCAACACAAGCAGAGCTTTTATTAGCAAAAATAGCATCATATTGTGTTTGGGTGCACTAAAATTCATGTTATTGTATTTTTTGCTGAAATTATAGATTTGATAAACGGGCAAATATTTTATTGTATGAAAAATGGTAATTACCACCATTTGGTTCTACAGGGCCTCTGCTTTAAAAAAAAATAGATGATGTTTTGGGGCTTTTAAAGAGTAGCTCCCCTTTTGTTGAGAAAAAAAAAACATTCCCCACTGGGTGATCAATTTACATTGCAAGGATTTTAAGTACTGTACGTGATACTTTTTTTTATTTACACTAACATACATATATTGTACTGCTTGGACCTTGAAGAAGGGGACATTCCCCGAAATCTTGTTATGAAAAGTGTATGTTCGTGCAAATAAATAAAGTATCATGGACAGTACTCAATTGTTTCTGTTGCAAGGATTTTAATAAACATTGTTGCAGATTCCTACCTTTTGTTCTTCTGAAGAAATAGCTGTTTGTCTGTGTCCATGTGCAGAGTGAATATGTATGGGAGTGATTTTATAATTATCAATTAGCTGCTGCACCTGCATGACTCTAATGAGGAAAGTGCAGGGTCTGCATCCCTTTAGACAATATTTCGTAGCAGGGGATGCACAGAATGTGACTTTTATCTTAGTGCAGACGTCTGGGAAAATCAGTGAGCCAATCACACAAGCAGGAAATCACATTTCTGGGTGGCATTCTGTACACAGACGGTGTACAGAAAGCCTTCAGGAAGCCATATTGCATTAATTTTTACCAAAAATTACAGTGGCTGTAGATTAAAAAGGAAAGATAATTTTTGTTAACATTAACCATTAGCCGCCCGGCCAATAGCCGTTTGGCGGCTTGAAAAGCACTCTAGCTTTCCGGGTCCACGCCATTTGGCGTTGTCCCGGACACGCCCCCAAAGCGCGCCCCCAGCGGCACGCATCCGGCCGGTCTCATGTCCGCTGTGTCCCATGGACACAGCGCTTTCACTGATGAGGGTAACAGCCAACACTATTGGCTGTTTACCCTGCGATCGGCTGTGTCCTATCACAGCCGATCAAATGTAGCAACAAGGAGCTGTCACTTGGCTTCCTCCCGGACACGCCCCCAAAGCACGCCCCCAAGGCGCGCCCCCGGCAGCGCAGCGAGCCGGTATCTTGCCAGCTGTGTCCCATGGACACAGCGCTTTCCCTGATTAGGGTAACAGCCAATACAATTGGCTGTTTACCCTGCGATCGGCTGTGTCCTATCACAGCCGATCAGAAGTATAAACAAAGAGCTGTCACTTGTTGTCACCACTTCTTCTCCTCACACACGGATCCTGTGTGAGGAGAAGAAGGGGAACCGTGAGTTACAGCTCAGTACAGTGCAGCACATTATAGATTGCCAGAGTGTACCTGTCAGTGTACCTGTCAGCCCATCACAGTGTACCTGTCAGCCCACCTGTCAGCCCATCACAGTGTACCTGTCAGCCCATCACAGTGTACCTGTCAGCCCATCAGGGTGTACCTGTCAGCCCATCAGGGTGTACCTGTCAGCCCATCAGGGTGTACCTGTCAGCGCATCACCAGCCCATCACGGTGTACCTGTCAGCCCATCAGAGTGTACCTGTCAGTGCATCACCAGCCCATCACGGTGTACCTGTCAGCCCATCAGAGTGTACCTGTCAGCCCATCAGAGTGTACCTGTCAGCCCATCAGAGTGTACCTGTCAGCCCATCACAGTGTACCTGTTAGCCCATCACAGTGTACCTGTCAGCACATTACCAGCCCATCACAGTGTACCTGTCAGCGCATCACCAGCCCATCACCGTGTACCTGTCATCAGCCCATCACAGTGTCCCTGTAATCAGTCCATCACCGTGTACCTGTCAGCAGTCCATCACCGTGTACCTGTCAGCAGCCCATCACAGTGTACCTGTCAGCAGTCCATCACCGTGTAGCTGTCAGCAGCCCATCACAGTGTACCTGTCAGTGTACCTGTCAGCGCATCACCAGCCCATCACTGTGTACCTGTCATCAGCCCATCATAGTGTACCTGTCAGCAGCCCATCACAGTGTACCTGTCATCAGTCCATCACAGTGTACCTGTCATCAGTCCATCACAGTGTACCTGTCATCAGTCCATCACAGTGTACCTGTCCGCAGCCCATCACCGCGTACCTGTCAGCAGCCCATCACCGCGTACCTGTCAGCGCATACAACTGTGCAGCCTGTCAGTGTACCTGTCATCAGCCTGTCATCAGAGTACCCATAAAAGCCACCATCACTGCAGCCCATCAGTAGTTACCCATTACCCATTACAGTTGCCTGACATACTGCCAACATGTCCAAAAAATATTATTCTAGTGAGGAGGCTTTCCAAATCCTGAGCATGACGGACGAGAGCAGCGGGGAGCTCTCACCGTCCGATTCCGATTTTGATTACGAGCCAAGAGAAAGCAGTGGATCGGTGACCGAATCGGAAGAGGAAGTAGTCCCTACAAAAAGAGTAAGACGCTCTGAAGAGCAGGCAACAACGAGCAGCGCCAACATACAAGTGCCATTACACACAAATGGTCAGTCAGAAAATACCAACAGAGCTAGACCCCAGAATGACAGGCCCAGTACCAGCACTGGGATATCACGCCAGACCCCAAGAGTCAGGTCCCAAACTTGCCTCCCAAACTCTCTTGCAAACCCTTTGTGGCTGCCTTCCAACACAGGATCAGCTACAATCCACCCTTTCACCGCACAACCAGGAGTGCAGATCAACACAGAAAATTTTTCCCCAATTGATTTTTTTAATTTATTTTTCCCTGATAGTTTCCTTCAGTCAATTGTCGATCAAACCAACCTACAGTTGCAAGAAAAAGTATGTGAACCCCTTGGGATTACGTGGAGTTTTGCATGAATTGGGCATAAAATGTGCTCTGAACGTCATCTAAGTCACAACAATAGAAGAACACAGTCTGCTGAACATAATACTACACAAACATTAGATGTTGCCATGGTTTAATTGCACATAACATGTAAACATTCACAGTGCAGGGAGGAAAAAGTATGCGAGGCCCTAGCTTAATGACTTCTCCCAGAGCTAATTGGAGTCAGGAGTGAGCCAACCTTGACTCCAATCAGTGTGATGATATTGGATTTGTTTCTGACAGCTGTCCTGCCCTTAAAAAACACACACCTGTTTTGGGTTTACTGGTTTCAAGAAGCACTGTCTGATGTGAACCATGCAACGCAGAAAAGAGCTCTCAGAAGACCTACGATCAAGAATTGTTGACTTGCATGAAGCTGGAAAGGGTTACAAAAGTATCTCCAAAAGCCTTGATGTTCATGTGTCCACGGTAAGACAGACTGTCTACAAATGGAGAAAGTTTAGCACTGTTGCTACTCTCCCTAGGCGTGGTCGTCCTGTAAAAATGACTGCAAGAGCATAGTGCAGAATGCTGCATGAGGTAAAGAAGAATCCCAGAGTGTCAGCTAAAGACCTACAGAAATCTCTGGCACATGCTAACATTTTTGTTGACACATCTACAATAAGGAAAACATTAAACAAGAATGGAGTACATGGGAGGACACCACGGAGGAAGCCATTGCTGTCCAAAAAGAATATTGCAGCACGTTTGAAGTTTGCAAAAGAGCACCTGGATGTTCCACAGCACTACTGGCAAAATATACTGTGGACAGATGAAACCAAGATTGAGTTGTTTGGGAAGAACACACAACACTATGTGTGGAGAAAAAAAGGCACAGCACACCAACATCACAACCTCATCCCCACTGTAAAACATGGCGGAGGGAGCATCATGGTTTGGGGCTGCTTTGCTGCCTCAGGGCCTGGACGGATTGTTGTCATTGATGGGAAAATGAATTCCAGAGTTTATCAAGACATTTTGCAGGAAAACGTACGACCATCTGTCCGCCAACTGAAGCTCCGCAGAGGATGGGTGACGCAACAGGACAATGACCCAAAGCATACAAGTAATTCAACAAAACAATGGCTGCAACAGCACAGAATACGCCTTCTGGAGTGGCCCAGTCAGATTCCTGACCTCAACCCGATTGAAATGCTGTGGCATGACCTTAAGAGAGCGATTCACACCAGACATCCCAAGAATATTGCTACACTAAAACAGTTTTGTGAAGAGGAGTGGTCCAAAATTACTCCAGATCGTTGTGCAAGTCTGATCTGCAACTACAGGAAATGTTTGGTTGAGGTTATTGCTGCCAAAGGAGGGTCAACCAGTTATTAAGTCCAAAGGTTCACATACTTTTTCCTCCCTGCACTGTGAATGTTTACATGTTATGTGCAATTAAACCATGGCAACATCTAATGTTTGTGTAGTATTATGTTCAGCAGACTGTGTTCTTCTATTGTTGTGACTTAGATGACGTTCAGAGCACATTTTATGCCCAATTCATGCAAAACTCCACGTAATCCCAAGGGGTTCACATACTTTTTCTTGCAACTGTATTTGCCCAACAATTTATTGCAGCCAACCCCAATTCGTGTTATGCCCGTCCATTCGAGTGGAGACCGCTAACACTAGAAGAGCTTAGATTGTTTTTGGGCCTTACGGTCAACATGGGGCTTACAAAAAAAAATGTACTACATTCATATTGGTCCACCCACCCCATCCATCACATTCCCATATTTTCATTCGTAATGTCCAGGTCACGTTATGATATGATAATGCGTTTCCTGCATTTCAGTGATAATTCCCAGTGCCCTCCCCGAGATCAGCCAGGCTTTGACAAACTGTACAAAGTTCGCCCCCTAATTATTTTTTTTTCTAGAATATTTTCTGAAGTTTATGTCCCTGACCAAAACATCTGTGTGGACGAATCTCTTATCCACTTTACTGGCCGGCTGGGAATTAAGCAATACATGCCCAGTAAGAGGGCCAGGTATGGACTTAAGCTCAACAAGCTGTGTGAAAGTGCCACGGGTTATGTGCATTCCTTTCGCATGTATGAAGGCAAAGACTCCCACCTTCAGCCCCCTGGGTGCCCAACCTACATTGGCATAAGTGGCAAAATTGTCTGGGACCTGGCCTTTCCACTCCTCCAAAAGGGGTATCACATCTATCTTGACAATTATTATACAAGCCTGCCCCTTTTCCGCCACCTGTACCTTGAAAAAACAATGGCCTGCGGTACTGTCCGACCAAACAGGAAGGGCTTCCCACAAAGTTTAATTAGAACGACTCTACAAAGAGGGGAATCTGCAAGTGTTAGGAACGAGGAAGTGCTGGCCGTGAAATGGAGGGATAGGAGAGATGTTTATGCCCTGTCCACAATCCATAATGACATCATGGTGGACATTCATAGAAGACGAGGGGAAGTCCAAAAGCCAGAGTGTATCTTCAATTATAATCAATTCATGGGGGGGGTGGATTTAAACGATTGCATGCTGCAGCCATACTTACCAACAAGGAAGACCCTCTACTGGTACAAAAAAGCTGCAATATACATTTTCCACATGGCAATTTATAATTCATATATAATCTATCAAAAATCAACTGAAAGACCTAGCCACCTCTTCAAATACACTGAAGATGTCATCACTGCCCTAATCTATCAGCAAGGATCTCCACCACAAACCATTCGCTCCGATTGTGTCAGCAGACTGCATGAACGCCATTTCCCTGAGAGAATTCCACCATCAGAAACAGGAAGAAGACGTCGAAAAACATGTAAGGTATGCAGCAGAAGGGGAATTAGGAAAGACACCAGTGTTCATTGTCCCCAATGTCCCTCCCAACCAGGCCTATGCTTCGAAGACTGCTTCAAACGTTATCACACTATAATAAGATATTAGTTCCCCATATTTTCAACAGCCTACAACTTCCCCATTTTTGTTATCTGTGCTGATCTTTTGCCTACTGCCATGATTTATCATGCCTCTGCCTTCTACCTTAACTGACCCTGGCCTGTTTACCGACAATGCCTCTGCTTGCCGTCTGAATTGCTTCTACACCACATTTCTGCTTTTCACCAAAACTGACCATGGCTTGTTTATCGACTATGCTTCTGCCTGCCGTCTGGATTATCAACCATGTTTATGCCTTTTTCCTGGACTGACCTTGGCCTGTTAAATCGACAATGTTTTTTGCCTGCTGCTTGGATTGATCTTTTGCCCTGCTACTGCAGTAGTGGGATTCAAGATAACACAGGGGTCTCGCATATGTGAGGGGCTTCAGAATAGATAAAAACCAGTTTTTGGTTTTCTCCGGGTTTTGTTAGTCCCGGAATAGGGTCTGTTGTCCGGAGGCTTCGACGAGATTGGGTGGGGCGAAGCCTCTACCCCTGTGCCCCAGTCCTACCTGATCAAGGCCCTAAGCCTGATGTTCCTGTCTGCTGCCTGGACCAATACTTTGGCTGTGCTGACCATATCTCCTCTTGCTACCTGTACTGACCCAAAACTTTCACGCCATGTTCCTGCCTGCTGCCTGGACCAATACTTTGCATGGACCAATACAAACCAACACAGGTTAATCATATCTCTGCTTGCTGCCTGTACAGACCTAGGACTTTTTATGGACCATGTTCCTGCCTGTTGTCTAGGACCAATATTTTGGCTGTGCTGACCATATCTCTGCCTGCTGCCTGGACTGACCTAGGACTTTTTATGGACCATGTTTCTTCCTTCTACCTGGATCTCAGCCTGCTGCCTGTTCTGACCCTGGCTTGTTTATCCACTATATTCCTGCCTGCTGCCTGGTCGAATCCTGTTGCTGTTGCCTGCTTCCTGGTCCAATGCTCTCCTAAAACCATAGGTAATCTTTTGCTTATCCTTTCTTTAGCTGTGAAAAAGTTTCAGATTGTGGTATTGTCATGTTCAGGAGGAGTAGTAAAATGTATTTTCGAGTATAGAAGAAATATCCTATAAATTGACAACTTTGTGTAAAAAAAAAAAATACTTTTTCATTTTTTTTCCACATTTTCTAAAAACTTGTGGAAAAAAATAACATGTTCAAAAAACTCATGCCTGATACATACCTTGGGATGTTTGCTTTCCAAAATGGGGTCATTTTGTGGGTATTTCCACTGTCCTGGTGCTCCAGGGCCTTCAAAACTGTGATAGGGAGTCAGGAAATTAGATGTGTAATTTATGCCCCTTTTATGCTCCTAGAATGCATGGAGGTGCTACTTGGATGTTGGGTCTCTGTATGTGGCCAAGCTGCGGAAAAGTCTCACACGTGTGGTATCACCATACTCAGAAGGAGTAGCAGAATGCATTTTGGGGCATAATTCTTGGTATGTACATGCTGTGTGTTAGAAATATCTTAGAAATTGACAACTTTGTGTGAAAAAAAAAAGTTTTCATTTTTCTTTCCACATTTTCTAAAAACATTTGGAAAAAAATAACATGTTCAAAAGACTTATTATGCCTGATAGAATATACCTTGGGATGTTTGCTTTCCAAAATGGGGTCATTTTGTGGGTATTTCCACTGTCCTGGTGCTCCAGGGCCTTCAAAACTGTGATAGGGAGTCAGGAAATTAGATGTGTAATTTATGCCCCTTTTATGCTCCTAGAATGCATGGAGGTGCTACTTGGATGTTGGGTCTCTGTATGTGGCCAAGCTGCGGAAAAGTCTCACACATGTGGTATCACCATACTCAGAAGGAGTAGCAGAATGCATTTTGGGGTGCAATTGCAAGTATGTCTATGCCAGGTGTGAGAAATAACTTGTTATTTTGGCAATTATGCGTGAAAAAAAAAAATAAAATAATTTATTCATTTTCCAAAGAATTGTGGGAAAAAAATTACAACTTCAAATAACTCACCATGTCTTTTACTAAATACTTTGGACTGTCTATTTTCCAAAAAGGGGTTTTTTGGGGGCTATTTGTACTTTCCTAGCATGTTAGGGCCTCAAGAAATGAAATAGGCCATCAGTGCTTCATGTGTGATCAATTTGTAATGATTGGTGCCATAGCTTGTAGACTTTATAACTTTCACACAGACTAAATAATATACACCGATTTGTTTTTTTTTTACCAAAGGTATGTAGCAGTATAAATTTTTGCCTAAATTTATGAAGAAAAATTACTTATTTGCAAAATTTTATAATAAAAACAAAGAAAATCTTATTTTTTTTCTAAATTTTCGGTCTTTTTTCGTTTATAGTGCAAAAAAAATAAAGAACTCAGGGGTGATTAATTACCACCAAAAGAAAGCTCTATTTGTGGGAAAAAAATGATAAAAATTTCATATGGGTACAATGTTGCATGACCGTGCAATTGTCATTCAAAGTGCGACAGCACTAAAAGCTGAAAATGGGTCTGGGCAGGAAGCTGTAAAATTGCACGGTATTGAAATGGTTAAATTACCATATGACTTGTGTAGCAATTGTAAACGCTATATTATTATTTTTTTTTATTTGCTATTTTTTTCCAACGAAAGTGGAGTTACTCTTTAAGTAACTGTCTATCTAAAAATACAGATTTTAGCACGTGTACAAACAATTTAAAACATGCTTCAGTAGATAAGTAGGTAAAAGATACACCTATTCAAAAATTAGATTTCAGTTATGGCCAGTGGTGTATTTAGGTTTTGTGCTGCCCTAGGCAACACAAAAATCGTCTGCCTCCACGGACACTGACCAACACCCCCTCTCCTGCAGACAGAGCCTGACATTGACCAACAACACCCCTGCCCTCCATCTGGGAGAGCCTTCCACTACCCCCCCCCCACCTTCCCGACAATAGAGTGAAAGACACCCATCTTCACAGCTGCTGACATCCCCGGGAAAGAGTCAGGCTCTACATACACCATCAAGCAGCCCGCAGCCTCTCTCAGATCCCACCTGGTTCCCATGGTGTGTATGTCCCTTCTTCGATCCCTTCTTCTGGGGAGAGGTGCTGCCCCCCTGAAAAATGCCGCCCTAGGCAAGTGCCTCATTTGCCTTCTGGTAAATACACCCCTGGTTATGGCTGCACTATGATGGGAAGAATCGCACACTCTGTATAATGTTCTGCATTGAGATCTCCTTGCTTGCGTTGCTTAGAATCAATCCCCCAGCTGCATTCATTAAAATGTAAAATTAAAAAACAGAAAAAAAAGGAGTGAGACTCCCATATGATGGCTACTATAGATGGGTTGAGTTGGTAACTTGGGTGTAGACATTTTTTTCACTAGAGTTTCTGAGAAAAGCATTAGAAAAACCACCAAAGGTAACATACCAGGTTGAATTAGACAAATAATTAAAAACATTAGTGATCACCATCATGCTGTGAATCAAGCAGGTAATGAATTATTGTAAATGTTATATTTATAAGAAACTTGTTCAATTGCCTGGCTGTCATGCTGATCCTACTTCCTGCTGTCATGAGAGTTTTCCTTCAAGGCCTATGATAGCTGTGTATGCCTCCAAGCCATTAGGACAGGATAAGGAAGTCATGTTCAGCTATCATTCAAAACCTCCAAACATCGCTGTGACACCCAACCTCCTCACCACATCCATATACAAAAGGGTAGAACTTGCGGAAGATGGTGGTTTTAAAAAAAAACACATTCAAATCATCGTCATTTTAAATAAAGGATAGTGCATGCCTTTGCAGTGTAATATCTACCCAAAAATACAAGTGCCATTAACTATTGCATTAAGAGAGCGCTCTGTCTGTAATGTCTGAGCTTCTACCACATAGTCTATTTATGTCCCACCATGTAACTGTTTTGTGTCTCCTCTACCTTTTTATCTCACATTGGCATGAACATCTCTCACTCCCTTTTCCCGCTATCAGTTGTTATTTGTCGGCTTTGCTGTATTGGTTTCAGATTGTCCCTGGCCCAGCTCACCTCTCATTCTTCTGTTCCCTATTCAGACTCTCTAGAGGCTCATAAATGTGATGGAGAGTCAGGGCTAAAACCAGAAGCTGAATCATTCAGAGTAGAAAAGCCAGGTTGTTTGCCTAGCTAATTCTGACGGTATGATCAGCATTTACTGCATTTGTTGGGTAGATGTCTTTCCATTCAATTGGGTGACATTTGTTCATGGGAGGTCTACAGAATGAGACATCAAAGAGACCCCCATGGTAATACACTAAGGTGGGATAGTAAAGTACTGTATTTTAAGTATTATTATATTATAATTATAGAGGATTTATATAGCGCCAACAGTTTGCGCAGCTCTTTACAATGTGAGGGCAAGCAGTACAGTTACAATACAATTGAATACAGGAGAAATCAGAGGGCCCTTCTTGTTAGAGTTTGCAATGTAAAATGTTTATTATTAATAATTATTATTAATCCATATCTCCTTTGTGTGGCCTTACAGCAATATGTTCAGTATAAAGTATTATTTAATAAAATTAAACTTTTGTTTCTCCATTTGCTTCTGTATCTGACAAATTTCCCAAGAGACCTTTTTTTGCTTCACAAAAAAATCCTAATTGTGCTAGAGTTTAACTACTTTCCCCTGCCTTCTAGTGGATTCCAGAATGTCGTGAGTGAGAAGAGGTAGACCGTGGGCCTGAATATTCATGTGGTCTTAGACAATCCCTGGGGAAGAGAATGCCCATTAGGTGGCTGAGGGGTGCATAAATAGTCAGGGGCCTAGAACAGTATTGTCCAGGAGGAAATTACCCAGCCTAAAGGGCTGTTGCCCTTCTGAGCAGATTAGCTGGCATCTTCAGGAGTTCATTGAGGTCCCAGCTCAGGGAGAGCTAGAGTGCCTACTTTCTAAGAGGTGTTGAAGTCAATTTAAAGGGGGTTCACTGAGGATCTGGCCTGGATGTTCACAGATGTGTCTGCCCTTTATTGAGCAAGGCATCAAAGTACACGGGGACATTGTGAATACAGGCTGGAGTGAGAGATCCTAGTGACTGTTGCTGCTTAACCCTCCAAGCACCTCTTGCAGCATTGCTGACTGGGGACTGCTCCTGGGCTTACAGTTCCTGAGTTGCTTGCTATCCTATTACTAGTCCAGGAGGAAATTTTCCCAAAGAGTATAATTAAAGTGGAGAGTGTCCTCTGCAACTTTGTGCACTAAACCTGGAGTATCCCAAAGCTCACCCCATACAACATCCAAGTTCAACTAGCAATACATTTAAAAAAAGATATTCCTTGTCTGGTCCTTGAGTAGTGAGACTGTTGGTTCTGCAGTGTGCTTGGCTGCTTTGCACTCAATTGGGATGAAAACCTAGGCCAAATCTGTGGGGCCTGTCAGGGGTCTGCGCTACACAAGAACAAACATTTTGTGGCTGCTTACACCTTATACCATAAAATCCATCACTTAGTACTGAGTGCGTGATGGGAATTCAATGAATTCCCAAAGTCTGATATAAGTACCAACATATATTTTTCATGTTTGAAAGAAGAATCCTGACCACTGTGGGAGTTTGGGGGTTCCCAATAAGAAAGGACAATTTTTGAATCAACATTATTATCTTACTAATGTCCAGTTCACTAACCATGCACTCACCTTTTTGTGGAAGTAGAATACTTTCACTATTATCCATATGAGCCACTGGTGCTTTATATACTTGATCTGATGGAGGAATACAGAGCTCTAGCATGTGAAATCCCCCAGAGCTCAGTATGGTGATATTATTAACCTGCAAGGATAACACTTGGTCAGTATTTAAGCTGGGACCAGACAGTGGTTTATAGGATTTATTTTTCAAGTTAGCAGCTTTGGAACATAAATACATTTCACTTTAACTAAAGTTGGCCATACATGATGAGGTCAGGCTGGTTAATCCATCCTTTCGGAGCAGCTGACTTCCTCTTTAATAGATTTTTTTATGGGTATCTACAGCCAGATCTTACAAATTAAATGAGTGTTGAACTTGTGTATTTTCTGATGACTCCTTACAATTACAGAAACATGGATTCAGTCATGGGTCAGTCACATACCATCCCAAATGATATTAGCAGATGTTGAATAGACATGGTTGTTACCACCCCTTAGCCAGATGATAATCAGCATTTAGGGTCAGGTACAATATTATGGCACCAAGCTGCCTCTGGCAATATGGGGTCTTTCTAGCAAACCTCTGTGGTACTGGTAGTACCGTGTCTTTTAGGCTTTGGAAGCATGGAATCAATGTAGTCACATGGAACTATTCTGTTTTAAGCAATGTGGAAATAGCATCACTCTGATAGCATGTATTATTACTCTGGTTATAGCATACTGGTAAAATGCAATCACTGTCAGTATGTTAGAACTGCACTGTCTCTACCCCTACCCTGACAACCCCATACTGAATTGAGCACTTGCAATTGTGTAGTTCTTTATTCACAAAATGACAATAAGCTTTCTGATATCTAATATGTCACCATTCACTTCATGACAGCTGAGATATCGCAGAGAATTCTCCAGTATGTGGCAAACTAACTCCCATATCAGATGAAGGTACAAATAACAAAAATCAGCAAATAAATCTGGCTGTCATATCACCAATTCTACCATCTACTGAGCAGTCAAAAGTTAATCTCAGTTCTAGTTCTCCTCATCTTTAATATATAGTCATTATTGTGAAAGGGCGGACAGCCATAAGCTACAAACGACAAAAAAAAATATGAAAACTGTAAAAAACTCTGGCCAGATATTTTAATAAATATATAAGAAAGTCTAACATCAGACTGGTGAAACATATGCTACTGTTTATAGCATTACTGAACCCTTCAACTTAAGAGCCTATGTTGACGGGCTTTAGGCTAGGGTTATGATTAAGCACGAGATCGTGTGACTGGCTAGGCCACTCCAAGATCTTAATGTGCTTCTGCTTGAGCCACTCCTTTGTTGCCTTGGCCATGTGTTTTGGGTCATTGTCATGTTGTAGCACCCATCCACGACTCATTTTCAATGCCCTGGCTGACGGAAGAAGGTTCTCACCCAAGATTTGATGATACATTGCCCCGTCCATCATCCCTTTGATGCAGTGCAGTTGTCCTGTCCCCTTAGCAGAAAAACACTCCCAAAGAAGAATGTTTCCAACACCATGTTTGACAGTTGGGATGGTGTTCTTTGGGTCATGGGCAGCATTCCACCTCCAAACATAAAGAGTTGAGTTGATGCCAAAGAGCTCGATTTTGGTCTCATCTGACCACAACACTTTCAACCAGTCCTCCTCTGCATCATTCAGATGTTCAGTGGCAAACTTCAGACGGGCCTGGACATGTGCTTTCTTGAGCAGAGGGACCTTGCTGGCACTGCATGATTTCATACCTTGTCGGCGTAGTGTTACCAATTGTTTTCTTGGTGACTGTGGTCCCAGCTGCCTGGAGATCATTGACAAGATCCTCACGTGTAGTTCTAAGATGATTCCTCACTGTTCTCATGATCATTAACGCTCCATGAGGTGAGACCTTGCATGGTGCACCAGACCTAGGGAGACTGACAGTTATTTTGTGTTTCTTCCATTTGCGAATTATTGCACAAACTGTTGTCACCTTCTCACCAAGCTGCTTGGTGATAGTTTGGTAGCCCAGTCCAGCCTTGTGTAGGTCTACAATCTTGTCCCTGACATCCTTGGACAGCTCTTCGGTCTTTGCCATGGTGGAGAGTTTGGAATCTGATTGTTTGATTGCTCCTGTGGACAGGTGTCTTTTATTCAGGTAACAAAATAAGATTAGCAGCACTCCCTTTAAAAGTCTGCTTCTAATCTCAGCTTGTTACCTGAATGAAAGAAACCTGGTAGCCAGAAATCCTGCTGAATGATAGGGGATCAAATATTTATTTCCTTCATGAACATACAAATCAATTCACAATTTGTTAGACATGCATTTCTTTTGATTTTTTTGTTCCTATTCTGTCAGTGTTACAATACACCTAACATTCGATTTTTAGACTGATTATTTCTTTGTGAGTGGGCAAACATTCAAAATCAGCAGGGGATCAAATACTTATTTCCTTCACTGTATATCTATTAGGGCCCCTTCACATCATTGTGGTGCTGTACCACATGTAAGGTAACTTATGGTATGTCATCTTACTCAAAATCGAACAGTTTTTTTTTTTGTTATGGCACCATGCAGTAATTAGTGGCCATATAAAAGCAATTGTAACCTTAAAAAAGCCACATTCATCTTCCTTTCATCATTGACTAAAATGGATTTTTTTCATTTTCATTTTCAATTTTACAAAAGTGAGAACCGTCACTTTCATTCAACCCTAGTGGAAATGACTTGTGTACAGTGCCAGGATTACTAAACTACAGGTTTTTACAACTTTCTAGGTATGTATGTGGTTATCTAACCTCCAAGCTTCTTATTCTGCAGGGCAGAGATAAATGAACAAAGTACCAAAAATAAGAGCGAAAACAACCCCGTGTGGTCAGTGTGAAGTCAAGTTGAGAAAACACATTAGACATGCAGTAGGAGAAGGATGTCATAAAGTTTGAACCTTTAGGTTCCAGGTTACTGACTTTATCTCCCATAACTTTATAATTCCCAATATATGTGCAGCACCCTCCTATTTTAGCTAGGGGGAGCTAGACCCCAATGGTTAGTGAGGAGCTGGTTAGCAGCTCAGGTGTGATAGCCAGAGGGGTCAAATTCTGGTCAGGACTGAAAGATTCTGCAGACCAGCCCCTCTGCCATTTCCCCCTGCTCTGAGGATTTCGGAGTAAGGCCTTGGAGGCAGTGGGTGGATCTGAAGTGTGGTTGGCTATACTTTTGAGAGACCTCAGCGAATCCCCAACAGGAGGCTTGGCAAGGGGTTTGACTCCTTTAAAAAGGAGAGAGGAAGATGTGAGGTTGAGATGAAAGGCTGCCTGTGAGCCTGGAACTGGAAAGGCAGAAAACTCAGAACTCACTTGCACCCTGAGAGAGGACCACCTGTATGGCAGAAAAGGAGCAGCCCAGCAGATAGGCCTGGTAGTAGCAGCTATTCTGTAGGCGGTACAGGAGAGGATCTGAGTGAGTACACCTGAACCCCCTGGGCGGATAGGGGAAGCAGCACTCTGGTGGGAAACCATATTAGCCCTCTACTAGTGACTGTTACCCATTTAAAGGAACAGGAGCCAAATCCCCTGCTCAGGAAGAAAGTCTACAAATTGCTGGGTTAAGAGGAGTTCATCTGGGGTCTGGGGTGGTACAACTGGAGTCTGCTGGCTAGAGCTCCAACAGAGACTGTATCAGAGAAGAGAAGCTGTGAATAGTTCAGGAAGTTGTCCTCAGATTTCAGTTCCTTTGGACATTCTATACACCTTACCCCATCCAGGTTTATTCCCCTCAATAAAACAAACACTCAAGGACTGATTTCTATCTACGAAAGCTTGTGTGGAAAATGCTAACTGAGTGGCTATGCACGACTGTAGGGGGACCCAAATTCTTCAGCAACCCCTGAGGGGGTAGTGCTACATATTTATTCCAAAGTAGCGTTTTTAGGTGTTTGTTGTACTTTGCCAGCTTTTTGTTGCTCTGTCCAAACTTTTTTAAGACGTGTTGCTGCTTTCAATTTCAAAATTAAATTTTTTTTCCTAAACTGGTACATTTTCTCAGTTTAAAATGTAACATGTTTTCTATTGTGAAAAAAAATATGGGTTTATGAGATTTGCGAATCATTGTACTCTGTTTTTATGTAGATTTTACACAGAATCCTAAATTGTTGGTATTGGGGTTGTATTTGGTGTCATAGATCTTGGGAAGGCCAAGAAGACCTTTGTAAGTGTTATGATCCGCCAGGCGGAGCCTTCCGGCTGCCAACTGATAGACCAACCCAGAGCGTGGGGTCTAAGCCCGGGCTGTGCCTTCACCAGGGCCCCTGATGGTGGGGATGGACTTGAAACAGTCCCGGGCCAGGTCACGACCTCTGGGCGGGCCCACCAGCGGCTGGGAAGGCCTCCGGGGATGCGTGTAGGTACCGGGAGAGCCAGATATGAGGCGGATGACGGCCCCAGCAGGGTGGCACGGATAGTGGTTCCGTGGGGGGTAAGCGGGGTACCAAATCAGCGGGCAAGGAGTAGTCAGGTCACATGCAGGGTCAGCCAGGTAAATCAGTCCGTAGAATAGTCAGGATATCCGAGTCAAAACGCAGGAGCAGGCAGAGTAGTCAGGACAAGCCGGGTCAAACACAGGGGCAGGCAGAGTAGTCAGGACAAGCCGGGTCAAACACAGGGGCAGGCAGCGTAGTCAGGGTCGAAAACAGGGTCACAGAACAGGAGCAGGTATCCAGGATCACATAAGACCTTGCGGCAATGGGTGACAGTGCAGGGCATCTTTAAATAGTGCGCCCTGCACTGTCATTGGCTGGCTGGGACGCGCCACCGGCTGTCATTGGACGCCTGAGGCGCGCCCTCGACTCTCTACTGCGCATGCGCGGCGTCCTGTCAGCCGCGGCTCGCCGCCAGTGCGCATGCGCGGGGGGACGGCGCCGTGATGCAGGATTCCGGCGCCGTGATCCCTGACACTGCCCCCCCCCAATGGGCACCCTCCGGGAGCCCCACTGATCTCTCCACCGCGGGTGTCCACGAAAAAATTCCCGGATGAGCCGGGGAGCGTGAATGTTCTGGGCGGGTTTCCATGAGTTCTCCTCAGGGCCATAACCCTTCCATTTTATCAGGAACTGGGTCTGGTTCCCCCTCCGTCGGCAACTGAGGATAGTCTCCACTTCGTATTCCTCCTGGTCATCTACGGAGATTGCCTCGGGAGGTCTGGACTCACGGTCCGGGAAAGGATCCGGTCTGGATGGTTTCAGGAGAGACACATGGAACACAGGATGTACCCTGAAGGTCTGCGGAAGCTCAAGCTCGTAGGCCACCTTGTTGACTACACGCTTTACCGGAAATGGGCCAATGTACTTGGGTCCCAGCTTCCTCGAAGGATGCAGCATCTTCAAGTTGGTCGTTGACAGCCATACCCGATCCCCTGGTTGAAGCAGTAATTCTCCTCTTCTTTTCCTGTCGAACGCCCTCTTACTGTCCCCTTGGGCTTTGGCGATGGCTTCCTGAATTGTCTTGTTATTGACAGAGAAGAAGTTTAAGACGTCCTGAGATGCCGGTACCGGGTTTTCAGGCATCAGGTCAGGGAGAAATGTGGGATGATACCCGTAATTGGCGAAGAACGGGGATTGCCCCGTTGCAGAGTGACTCGAGTTGTTGTACGCGAATTCTGCGGATGGCAACAACGTCAACCAGTCATCCTGAAGGTAGGACGTGTAACATCGCAGGTATTGTTCCAGCGTTTGGTTGGTCCTCTCGGTTTGGCCGTTGGTCTGTGGGTGGTAGGCGGATGAAAGCGACAGCTTGATTCCTAGTGCTTTACACAAGGAGTTCCAGAACCTGGAGGTGAATTGGACTCCCCGATCTGACACTATATCTTCGGGGACCCCATGAAGCCTGACTACTTCCTTAATGAAGATCCGTGCCGTTTCAGGTGCCGATGGGGTTTTCTCCAGGGGTATAAAATGTGCCATCTTTGAGAAGCGGTCCACGACCACCATTATTGCTGTGTAGCCTTGGGATGGTGGGAGTTCGACCACAAAGTCCATGGCAATCATTTGCCAGGCCCGCTTGGGTATTGGTAATGGACGTAACAATCCCCATGCCCGGCTCCTGGAGGGCTTGTTCCTTTGACAGGTGGAGCAGGTCTGGACGTAACGCTCGCAGTCCTTATTCATGTTCGGCCACCAGAACGAGCGCCGTAGTAGTTCCAGAGTTTTCGCAACCCCGAAGTGACCTGCCATTCGATGGTCGTGGCAGTGCCCTAGGACCAGGGTTCGCACCTCTTCTGGGACCATGATCCGGTCTTCCTTCCAAAACAGCCCGCCGTGGTTCAGGAGGGGTGACCCCGACGGAACTGGTAGTCCTGTAGAAGCGTCGAGGAGTCTGGAACGAAGTTCTGTTTGTAGAGCAAGGAAACTTCCGGAAGGTAAGATGGTGTCAGGTGCCACTGTGTCATCGGGGTCCTCAAACATGCGGGACAGAGCGTCTGGTTTTGTGTTCTTAGTACCGGGTCGGTACGTAATATGGAGAGTGAATCGCGAGAAGAAAAGAGCCCATCTTGCCTGGCGAGGTCTCAGTCGTTTCGCTGTTCTTAAATATTCCAGGTTCTTGTGATCTGTGAAGACTAGGATTGGGTGTGTGGCTCCTTCCAGTAAGTACCTCCATTCTTCTAGAGCGGATTTGATGGCCAGGAGCTCCCGATCTCCAATGTCATAGTTACGTTCAGCCGGCGTCAACTTCCTGGAGAAGAACGCCACGGGGTGCAGTAGTTCCTTGGTTCCATTTCTTTGGGACAGAACCGCTCCTACCGCGTTCTCAGAGGCATCCACTTCCAAGACATATGGGAGGGAAGTATCCGGATGGCAGAGGATGGGCGCAGACGTGAATAATTTTTTGAGCTTCTCGAATGCCATCTGGGCTTCGGAAGTCCACTTAAAACGGACCCCTTGTTTCGTCAGTTGCGTGATCGGGGAGACCAGACCGGAGAAGTTCCTAACAAGCTTTCTATAAAAATTGGAAAAGCCGATGAAACGCTGTACCCCCTTTTTGTCGGCGGGTATTGGCCAATCTAAGATCGCCGTGACTTTCTGGGGATCCATCGCGACCCCCGCGGAAGAGAGAACCAGTCCCAAGAACGTGATTTCGCGCTGTTCGAAACAGCACTTTTCTGCCTTGGCGTATAGCCCGTGTTGACGCAACCGTTCTAATACCCGTACTACGTGACCTCGATGAACCTCCAGTGAAGGGGAGAAAATTAGGATGTCATCCAAATAAACTACTACAAAGACATCGAGGAAATCACGAAAAACATCGTTGATGAAATGCTGGAAGGTTGCCGGTGCATTACAGAGCCCGAATGGCATCACTAGATATTCGTAGTGACCGAATCTCGTACGGAAGGCCGTCTTCCACTCATCCCCCTCCCTGATACGGACAAGGTTATAGGCCCCCCGCAGGTCTAGTTTAGTGAATATCATTGCCGATTTTAATCTCTGGAGGAGCTCAGGGACTAACGGTAAGGGATAACGGTTCTTTACCGTTATCTTGTTTAGATCACGGTAGTCTATGCAGGGCCGTAACGATTTGTCCTTCTTCTCTACGAAGAACAGGCCGGCCCCGGCTGGGGATGTGGAAGGACGAATAAACCCCTTCCGCAGGTTCTCGTCAATATATTCCCTCAGTACACCCGATTCCGTTTCTGACAAGGGAAAGATCCGGCCGAACGAGATCTCAGATCCGGGTAGGAGGTCTATAGGACAATCGTAAGAACGGTGTGGGGGAAGAACGTCAGCCCCTCGCTTACTGAAAACGTCCAAGAAGTCATGGTAGGCCGGGGGAATAGTCTGGGGTAGATTGGCATCACCGTCCAAGCACAGGAGGAACCGGGGACCCACGGATCCCGTGACCTGGCAGTGATTCAAACAGTAGGGTGACCTAAATTGAATCGTCCCCCTTTCCCAGTCAACCTGGGGGTTATGGGCCCGCAGCCAAGGGAGCCCCAGAATGACTGGAAATAGGGGTGATGCGATGGCATCCAAACGGAGGAACTCTTGGTGATGGTCTGCTATTGTGGTAAAAATGGGTGGTGTCTCCTGGTCCACCACCCCTGATTTTATACTGGAGCCGTCTGCCAAGAAGATGTTGAACCCCCTTTCTTTGGTCTGCAGTGGTATTTTTTGCCGGTGGGCAAAAGTCAGGTCGACAAAGCAACTACAAGCTCCAGAGTCAACGATTGCGGTCACTGATAGTGTTCTTCCCGGGAGCTGCAAAGACACAGGTATGGCCAGGTAATTGGACTGATCATCCCTTCCTGCGGGTAAGGTAAAAGAAAAGAAAGCGGACTTACTCATCTTTGCAGGACAGGAGCGCACCTGGTGACCAGCTTCCCCGCAGTACAGGCATAGGTTCAGCGATCGTCTCCTTTGACGTTCCTCGACCGACAAGTGGGAACGGGCCAGTCCCAGCTGCATGGGTTCCGGGTTGTCCCCCGATTCCGTGCCTCGGGGATGGTTCCCCGGGGTTGGAGCTGTGTCTCTCGGTGGGATCCATGCCACCCTTTGACCCTCGCTGCTCCTTTCCAGCCGACGTTCCCTTAACCTACGGTCAATCTGGATGGCCAACTCAATCAGTCTTTCCAGGGAGTCTGGTAGGCCTACTCGTGCTAGTTCGTCCTTGAGAGACTCAGACAGCCCGATGCGGAACTGGTGACATAAGGCCGCATCGTTCCATCTGGTGTCTCCCATGCATCGCCTAAAGTCGGACGCGTATTCTTCGGCTGCCCGGCGGCCTTGCCGCAGAGAGTATAGGGTAGCCTCTGCGGAGGCAGCCCGCTGAGGGTCGTCATACAATACTGCCATGGCCTGAAAGAACTTGGTCACGGAGTCAAGCTGGGGGTCACGCCTCTCCATCAGACGGTGAGCCCAATCCTGGGGCTCATCCTGAAGGAGAGAGACTATAAACCCCACCCTGACGGTCTCGGAGGAGAATGTGCGGGGCTGCAAGTCAAAATATAGTGTGCAAGCATTCCGGAAGGCTCGGAAGCGGCTCCGGTCACCACGGAACCGTTCCGGCAGGGGAACGCGGGGCTCAGGAGCTAAGGGTGTGGCAACCGCTCCGGATGTCGGGGTAGCGGGAGGTTCCACAGACGGGGGACTCTGAGCAGGGGGAGTCTGGGGGACTAATGTCTCCATGCGGTCTTCCAGTCGGGCGCAGCGACTGTGGAAGTTCTGGAAGGCCTGGGTCAAAGTTGCCAGGTGCTGGCAAATATCCTCTAGGGACGCCGGTCCACCTCCTGGCTCTGTCATGGCCGCAAGGTACTGTTATGATCCGCCAGGCGGAGCCTTCCGGCTGCCAACTGATAGACCAACCCAGAGCGTGGGGTCTAAGCCCGGGCTGTGCCTTCACCAGGGCCCCTGATGGTGGGGATGGACTTGAAACAGTCCCGGGCCAGGTCACGACCTCTGGGCGGGCCCACCAGCGGCTGGGAAGGCCTCCGGGGATGCGTGTAGGTACCGGGAGAGCCAGATATGAGGCGGATGATGGCCCCAGCAGGGTGGCACGGATAGTGGTTCCATGGGGGGTAAGCGGGGTACCAAATCAGCGGGCAAGGAGTAGTCAGGTCACATGCAGGGTCAGCCAGGTAAATCAGTCCGTAGAATAGTCAGGATATCCGAGTCAAAACGCAGGAGCAGGCAGAGTAGTCAGGACAAGCCGGGTCAAACACAGGGGCAGGCAGAGTAGTCAGGACAAGCCGGGTCAAACACAGGGGCAGGCAGCGTAGTCAGGGTCGAAAACAGGGTCACAGAACAGGAGCAGGTATCCAGGATCACATAAGACCTTGCGGCAATGGGTGACAGTGCAGGGCATCTTTAAATAGTGCGCCCTGCACTGTCATTGGCTGGCTGGGACGCGCCCCCGGCTGTCATTGGACGCCTGAGGCGCGCCCTCGACTCTCTACTGCGCATGCGCGGCGTCCTGTCAGCCGCGGCTCGCCGCCAGTGCGCATGCGCGGGGGGACGGCGCCGTGATGCAGGATTCCGGCGCCGTGATCCCTGACAGTAAGACTATGCTATATATCAGTGCCACACAATTAACAATACCATATGTGCAATTTCTTGAAATTAAAGTGCTAGTGCAATACTCATATAACTTTCTATAAAGTGCATATAACCATCACAGTATGTGCATTAATAATATGTGATATAAATATCCCATACAATAAAGGAAGTCTTTGTGTATAAAAATCTTCAACACAAAATTGCTTAATTCTTGTACATATTGGTGCACATTTCTTCCATGTGCAAAAAACTTCTGTGTTCCTCCACCACTGTCACACATATATATTCTCACCTCCTTATTTGACTTAAAGATATTAGGTCAAACAGTGCTTTCCCTTTTAACCTTAATAGTTATAATTCCTTTGTAACTCCACTCTCCTTCACACTCTACTCCAGAAAGTTCTTCCTACTTCTTATCCAGCATATCCTCCGAACATGTAGAAAGAACATGTAGAAAGAACGATGTAGAAATATTTGTTAAAAAATTGAGTGCACTCACATAAAAAGTGTTCAACTGGAACACTGCAGTAGAAAAGCTTCCAATCTATTACATTAGGCTTTCTCTGGCAATTCACAAAATGGCGGCTTGCCAACTTCCAGCTGTGCAGCTTGACGTCATCGGCCCACCCTACGTGTTACGTCACAGCACGTGACTTCATCAGGACATGGCCATTGGATGTTTCTGCCACTTATGTATACTAAGCTCCACAATTGTTGTCAAGGTAACTGCCGACAACACACATACCAAGCGCCATATTCCCAAGGCTCAACTTCTTTACATAGTGTGCTAATACACTGGGCGCCATTTACCAGGCTCATTTTGTGAGAACTTGTACATGAATACAATTAAAATTAAATTAAAATGTAAAAATTGTCAATATTAAGACTATATCCCCCCGAAAGAGGCAGCTAATGTAATTATGCCACATATGTAAATGTTTAAATACACAACACAGTACTAATTAGATGTAATGAAGTAAACACGTTGTGATTAATCCCCAACAATACTTAGTAATACTGCATAATGAATTAAAAATTCTATATAAAACAATTATTGTCAAAATACACATTCAACCCTTGGGGTATCAATGTTTGTCCATTTATATTCTTTCTGGCTGAAGGTCCTGATCTTATTATTACCCCTCCCAGTGTGGTTTATATCTTTCTATCCCCCAGAATTTGAGTCCTGATGGGTCTCTATTATGGTGTAATACAAAATGTTTGGGAAGGTTATGTTTCCTACACCCTTCCACAATGTTACGAATATGTTCTTGTATTCTTTTAGCGAACATTCTTTTAGTCCTACCAACATATTGTAGATCACATTCACTGCAATACACTACTCCTTCTGTTCTGCATGTAATACAATATCAAATGTCATACTGTAGCCCCATACTATAAGCTATAAAAGTTTTCCTTCTTTTGAGGTTATTTTTTGTAATGCGACATCCACAGCATCTATCACAAGTGACAAAACCCTTTTCATTAAAGAAAGAGATTTTATTATTATTGGGTGGGTTCACCACATTTCTCTCCAATCTATTAAAATTAATCTTATCTTAAATTGGGTGCTTTTCTGTAGATGAATTTCGGTTTTGTAGGTAATATACAGCCCAGCCATTCATCCATTGTTAAGATCCCCCAATGCTTCTGTATAATTTTTTCTATTTTTTTCTATTGTTTATTGTAATCTAATAACATTGCTACCGAATAGTCTTCTTTATTATCCCTCCTTTCTTTATTCCAAATTAAATCCTTTCTATCAATCTTATCCACCTGTTGTTTTTGATCTCCTATATATGCTTTTCCATACCCTTTTTTCATAAACGTATCTCCAATCATAATACATATCTTGTAAGACTACTTCCCTTTTACTCCAGAAAAAGTCATCCTAAACTGGATATCTACAGATCTATTAGACAGTAATGTCTGGAAGCGATTAGTGAATACAGTTTTACCTTATTGTAGACTAACCTATGAAGCTGTGCTACTAAGTTTGATAAAACTTGGGATAAGTGAATTTCTTGTTTTAACTCTTGTGAACACCAAGCTCCTGCTTCACCTTTTCAATTCTAATGAGATGACTCGAGTAACTAGGCCTTAAAATGTTGTTTGTTTTTCTTCGTAGACCTTAACCACTTTGTGCTGGACGTACACATATATACAGTATGCAGGCCTCTCGTTGGGTGGGCCTTAACATAGAGTGGCCACATACATGCTGCCCTGTATAAACAACTTACCATGCTAAGAGCACTCTCCCGGCACGTTAGCTGGCAGGGATCAGTAAGCTCCCAATGCATACTTGCCATCGAGCGCTTCACAATCATGTGACCGCCAATCACAGTGGTCACATGACCCAAATGCCTACCTCCACCTCCCAGCATCCAAAGCCCATCAATGGGCTGGGAGGCGTCATCAGGAAGGAGTTAAGAGCAAATAACACTTACAAAATGATAGTGGAAATAACTTTAATTTCCTGTTAATCTTTAGATGCATGTACAACTAATGTAACTGTACAATATATATGTAAAGTGCTACATAACTTGACAGAGCTATATAAGTACCTGTAATAAATAAAATTAATACATTTTCACAAAGTAAAAAAGTCTTGTGCTGCACTCCCTATAGCATTGTGACAAGAATAGCTGGATAGTGCTCATAGTGACAGCAACAGATGGGGCGTTGTGTATAAGAAGCAAAGTTACCAGCACTTTCTTTTAGATGAAGAATTACCATGGTTTTACTCTTGTCACAGCAAATACAGCCAATGTTTTGGGGCCTTGCATGGTCCCTTTTCTCAAGGCAACATAGTGACACTATGGGACGGTTTGTTGCTTTGAGGAAGTGACCCTGGAAGGCCTCAAAACCTTGTCTATATTTGATTTTTGGAATGTGACAAGGATGAAACCTTGTTAATTCTTGATCTACATACAAGAGAGTTCTTGCGACTTTCATTGTTTTATTGTATGACTTACATAACTGCACTGAGACAATGTTTTTTGTCACTGTTATATTTCATATGTATATGTTCCATTTTTAAAGTGAAACTGTGAATCTTGTGCAGTGTGATCATTGTTGAGTGCTTTCTCTTCCTACTTCAGACTTTTGCACAATATGGCTTTGAATAACATGTAATAGTGTACTCTGATTCCGTTAATGAACTTATAATACAATAGACATGTAGTGAGTGACATGTAGTGAGGCATTATCTTGTGAGATGAGACTATCATAGAGCTTCTTAGTTCTGTTCTTCTGATTTACAGCTGTTTATCTGCATAGTACTGGTACAGCCAGCATGTCTTTCAGGAGAGCGCAGTTATCACTTTAATGCAACACTTATGTCAACTACTTGCTTAAGAGATAAACATTCTACACTGCAGTGTAGTTGGACTGCATATAGCAACTTCACCAGGACAGGATGAAACAAAACATCTTTGCTGAAATTAGATATTTGTAAAAAAAACACACATATATATATGGGCGGCACAGTGGCTAAATGGTTATCACTTCTGCCTGGTAGCACTAGGGTCTCAATTCAAATTCCAACCATGACACTACCTGCCTGGAGTTTGCATGTTCTCCCTGTGGCTGTGTGGGTTTTTCATGTACTCTGGTTTCCTCCCACAATCCAAAGACATGCTGGTAGGTTAATTGGCTCCTATCTAAATTGGCCCTAGTATGTATATGTATGAATGTGAGTTAGAGACCTTAGATTGTACGCTCCTTGATGGTTAGGGACTGATGTGAATGTACAATATATATATACAGTGTATGTGTGTGTATGTATGTATGTATGTGTGTATATATATATATATATATATATATATATATTATAATAATAAAAATATTCCAAGGCTATAGGGCCTGATTCCTATGTCAAGGAAGTTTTGAAAGTCACTTGTACATAGGTGCAGTCTGTGTTCTCCGCTGTAGGTGGTGCAAGACCAAAGTGGCAATGCAGATGGGAGAGGAAGTTGAGAGATACTGGCTTACTCTATGCTTTCCTTGGTCACCCAGGACAGTGATGTGGTTGCATGCACATGTCCCATGTGACCCTGACAGCCATCTGTTTAAGACCCTGTCCCCTGGGTTTGGTGCACTTTATAGGAGTGGCTAGTGTGGGGACAGGTTCCCTGTCTGTCAGGGACAGTGCCAGCGATAGAGAAATATTCTGGTGGGGTAGGGAAAGAGCAGGGACTATGTCTTCCTTCTCAAGAAGCTTCCCCTTTGGGTTGGACCGGCCAGTCCTCACTCCGCTCCTCGAGGCAGATGATGTCAGCATCCCTGAGTCTTCAGAACACTGTCTCTCTGCTGCACAATTCTAAGGGGCACTGAACGGGTGAGGCTCCCCACCAGACCTGTCTGTACTGTTGACCTACTGTTCAGTACATTGTTCTTTCCAAATCAGGACTCTCTGTGCTTTCTGCCCACCACAATACTCTGCATCTACCAAACATACTGAGCTTGAGATTCTGAGAATTAGGTTGCAACAAAAGAACTGGTCAAGAGAAAAGACCCAATATAGGTCTGTCTACCTGATCCCAAGGAGCTGGTGAGCGGGTTATTGACCCACTATTGTTCTATTGCTGACACTGTATACACCATGAAGAGAGTTAAGTTATTTTCATATTCCCCTAAACTCTGTTGGAAATTTCCATTTACCGATTGTCCTGCCTGACTGGTTGCCTGCTTTCAACTGTAGCCTACACTTGACCCAATTTGCTGTCCTGCACAGCAACATACCAGTGCATATCTTCCATCCCACTGTTTGCAGGATTGCTAACCTTCATCAAGCGCAACAATGACACCATGGGCCCCAGTGTAGCCAACAGAAGACTTCCACTGAAGGTTTCACACTCACCTGCCACTTTATTAGGTATACCTGTTCAATTGCGTAACAGAAATTGCTACTCAGCCAATCACATGACAGCAAGTCAATGCATTTAAGCATCTAGACATGGCGAAGATGACTTGCTGAAGTTCAAACAGGGCATCAGAATGGAGAAGAAAGGGGATTTAAGTGACTTTGAATGTGGCATGGTTGATGGTGCCAGACGGGCTGGTCTGAGTATTTCAAAAACTGCTCATCTACTGAGATTTTCATGCACAACTATCTCTACGGTTTATAAAAAATGGTCAGAAAAAGAGAAAATATCCAGTGAGTGGCAGATGAGTGGACGAAAATGCTTTGTTGATGTCAGAGGTCAGAGCAGAATTGGCAGACTGGTTTGAGATGATAGAAAGGCAACAGTAACACGAATAAGCCCTTGTTACAATCAAAGTATGCAGAATATCATCTCTGAACTCTAAAAACATTGAACCTAGAAGCAGATGGGCTAAATCAGCAGATTCAGGAGATAACGTGAACAGAAGCCAGGTCAGTATCACACAAGTAGGAAACAAGCCAAAATGATAAGCAGGATGTGGAGCCAAGTAACAAGCCAGAGGTCAAGTAAAGGAGGGATCTAGAATAGGAGATGCCAGAAGGCAAACCGGGCAAAACACAATAGCAAGCAGGGTCTGGTCACCGGTCACAGGAGCTGATAATCACTCAGCAATGTTCTGGATCTTTGCAGTGTTTTAAATAGGCAATAGGTGCCAAAAGTCAATCCAAATGTGCACATTCATGCACGTGTGTGCTTCAGTGCTATGCATGCATGGTCTTGATCCTGCAGACTGTTCCATGCACATGCGCAGATTTTCAGACAGGAACAGAAACCCAGTTTTCCTGACATCTGCTAATAATAAAATCTCACTTTATTTATTCTTGTTATTAGCAGAACAAACCGCAATATGTTTTCACCAACAAGTGTCTTCTTCCAAACCTTGCACACATCTATATAGTAGAAACCACCGCAGGCCAGAATACAGCAGTGCCAGCTGAAACAACAATTTTACCCTGCCCAGCTTAAAGGGATTTATACTACTGTTGCCTTTGGCCCTTGTCACCCAGAGAGAGTTGTTTTTGCCCACAGACACTTAAGCCAACTGTTACACTTCACTACTTCAAATCAGTCCTTGTTTAGTGCCTTAAATTGGACCGACATCAGTTGACCACCAGCAACAGGAGAAGTATTTATTAGTTATCATTTACACCTTAGATCATCTTCACACCAATTGGGCCTGAACTAGCTCTCAGAAGACTCCATATTGTTCTTAAAAGAACTTTGTTTGATTATATATAAATGCTCTATTTTCAAATCTTATCCTTGCCATCAGGTTTTGAGGACCAGCAGTGAGCTTGCCTGTTTATTGATAGTTGCTCTCGCTCGCTGGGGATTCAACAGTCACGTTAGATTGGAAGCAGAGGATTATTTCTGAAAGCAGGCCTGCTAACAGTTACTGGTACGTTTCTGTGGATGCTGTTACTTTTACTTAAATTTGACAAGAATGATTATATTTCTGCATATGTCAATGCTATTCTGTGTTTTTATTTTTGATCAAGCTACGTTCAAACTCAATATAAAATTAATATTAATTTACACTAACTTGTGTGTGAGTCCCTTTTACAGTGGTTAATTATTCCGGTCACAAGAGTGCGGTGGTGTCAGAAGACGTTGAGCTTTCAGAAAGAGGCCCAGATTGAAAGGGAACCCAAAAATTGCTAAGCAACCCTTAAGGGGGAGTGCTACATTTAATTACGGTGCTGCATTTTTTGGAAATAATATCAACTTTCCAGTGATTTATCTTTAATTATGAGTTTTATTTATGCAACCTGGCATGTGAAATACAGATCAAATCTCTGTATGTAAATAACCAATTTACAAAAATATGATTTTGTTATTTTAAAACTGGGCAGGTACAAGGCGCCCAAATGAATTCTATACTGTAACAGAGTACAACCACCATTTAAAATATTTTTTGTTTGAGATAATAGTCCCATAAATGTCAGGAGTTGTGATATTGTAGACAGGCACTTCAGACAGAGATAGTATAATGTTTTACTTTGTACAAGCATAAAATGTCATCTTCTAAGCTCCTGCATGCTCCTCGGCCTGTGCTGGAAATAGATGGAGTGTCTGTGTATACACTAACAGGCTTCTGCTCCATGCTCATATTACACCCCTACAACAAATGTTTGTCAAGTCTGGAATTATGGCAGAGGAAAGGGCAAAAGTTACAAATTAATAACGCTGAAAGAAAGGCAGTTATGCTGTGAATTACTAGTTATATATTTACTCTATAATGTCAAAGAGATACATGAGAGATATAATGTTAAAGAGATACTTAAAACAATAAATACACGCTTTTGGAGCTCCAAAGTTCCTTCTTCAAGTATTATGACTAGAGATGAGCGAATCGAACCAGGCAAAGTGGAATTCGATACGAATTTCAGGAAAAATTCGATTCGCGTCGAATCCGAATATTTGCCTACTTCGGGTGCGCGAATCGGATTTTTCCCGATCAGCCGGCAAAAGTGTCCCTGCAGAGAGCTCCGCTATTTCTGACAGTTCTCTGACAGTTCCTTCACATGTACAGCGGTTGAAACATTGTATCTATTTGTTTCCATTTAGGATACAGATGTTTTTATTCGGAAACAGATGTTTCAACCGCTGTACATGTGAAGGAGCTGTCAGAGAACTGTCAGAAATAGAGGAACTCTGCAGATACACTTTTTGCCGGTTTGGAATTATTCTTATTTTCATCCTACTTCTTCTTCTTCTTCTTCTTCCTCTTCATCCTCATCCTCTTCTTCTTCTTCTGAGGATGAGGATGAAGAAGAAGAAGAAGAAGAAGTAGGATGAAAATAAGAATAATTCCAAGCCGGCAAAAAGTGTATCTGCAGAGCTCCTCTATTCTGCAGATACACTTAGAGGAGCTCTGCAGATACACTTTTTGCCGGCTTGGAATTAATCTTATTTTCATCCTACTTCTTCTTCTTCTTCTTCTTCTTCTTCATCCTCATCCTCAGAAGAAGATGAGGATGAGGATGAAGAAGTAGGATGAAAATAAGATTAATTCCAAGCCGGCAAAAAGTGTATCTGCAGAGCTCCTCTAAGTGTATCTGCAGAATAGAGGAGCTCTGCAGATACACTTTTTGCCGGCTTGGAATTATTCTTATTTTCATCCTACTTCTTCTTCTTCTTCTTCTTCCTCTTCATCCTCATCCTCTTCTTCTTCTTCTGAGGATGAGGATGAAGAAGAAGAAGAAGAAGAAGAAGAAGTAGGATGAAAATAAGAATAATTCCAAGCCGGCAAAAAGTGTATCTGCACAGCTCCTCTATTCTGCAGATACACTTAGAGGAGCTCTGCAGATACACTTTTTGCCGGCTTGGAATTATTCTTATTTTCATCCTACTTCTTCTTCTTCTTCTTCATCCTCAGAAGAAGAAGAAGAGGATGAGGATGAAGAAGAAGAAGTAGGATGAAAATAAGAATAATTCCAAGCCGGCAAAAGTGTATCTGCAGAGCTCCTCTAAGTGTATCTGCAGAATAGAGGAGCTCTGCAGATACAATTTTTGCCGGCTTGGAATTATTCTTATTTTCATCCTACTTCTTCTTCTTCTTCTTCATCCTCATCCTCAGAAGAAGAAGAAGAGGATGAGGATGAAGAGGAAGAAGAAGAAGTAGGATGAAAATAAGAATAATTCCAAGCCGGCAAAAAGTGTATCTGCAGAGCTCCTCTAAGTGTATCTGCAGAATAGAGCAGCTCTGCAGATACACTTTTTGCCGGCTTGGAATTATTCTTATTTTCATCCTACTTCTTCTTCTTCTTCTTCCTCTTCTTCATCCTCATCCTCAGAAGAAGAAGAAGAGGATGAGGATGAAGAGGAAGAAGAAGAAGAAGAAGTAGGATGAAAATAAGAATAATTCCAAACCGGCAAAAAGTGTATCTGCAGAGCTCCTCTATTCTGCAGATACACTTAGAGGAGCTCTGCAGATACACTTTTTGCCGGTTTGGAATTATTCTTATTTTCATCCTCCTTCTTCTTCTTCATCCTCAGAAGAAGAAGAAGAGGATGAGGATGAAGAAGAAGAAGAAGTAGGATGAAAATAAGAATAATTCCAAGCCGGCAAAAAGTGTATCTGCAGAGCTCCGCTAAGTGTATCTGCAGAGCTCCGCTATTTCTGACAGTTCTGTGACATTCACTCCATACAGCGGTTGAAACATTGTATCTATTTGTTTCCATTTATGGAAACAAATAGATACAATGTTTCAACCGCTGTATGGAGTGAATGTTGTTGAAACCGCTGTATGGAGTGAATGTCACAGAACTGTCAGAAATAGGCTATTTCTGACAGTTCTGTGACATTCACTCCATACAGCGGTTGAAACATTGTATCTATTTGTTTCCATAAATGGAACCATTTATGGAAACAAATAGATACAATGTTTCAACCGCTGTATGGAGGGAATGTCACAGAACTGTCAGAAATAGCGGAGCTCTGAAGATACACTTAGCGGAGCTCTGCAGATACACTTTTTGCCGGCTTGGAATTCTTCTTATTTTCATCCTACTTCTTCTTCTTCTTCTTCCTCATCCTCATCCTCAGAAGAAGAAGAAGAGGATGAGGATGAAGAAGAAGAAGAAGTAGGATGAAAATAAGAAGAATTCCAAGCCGGCAAAAAGTGTATCTGCAGAGCTCCGCTAAGTGTATCTGCAGAGCTCCGCTAAGAAATAGCGGAGCTCTGCAGATACACTTTTTGCCGGCTTGGAATTCTCCTTCTTCTCATCTTTCTTCTTCTTCTCATCCTTCTTCTTCTTCTCATCCTTCTTCTTCTTCTCATCCTTCTCCTTCTTCTCATCCTTCTCCTTCTTCTCATCCTTCTTCTTCTTCTCATCCTTCTTCTTCTTCTCATCCTTCTCCTTCTTCTCATCCTTCTTCTTCTCATCCTTCTCCTTCTTCTCATCCTTCTTCTCATCCTTCTCCTTCTTCTCATCCTTCTTCTCATCCTTCTCCTTCTTCTCATCCTTCTCCTTCTCCTTCTTCTCATCCTTCTCCTTCTTCTCATCCTTCTCCTTCTTCTCATCCTTCTCCTTCTCATCCTTCTTCTCATCCTTCTCATCCTTCTCCTTCTTCTCATCCTTCTTCTCATCCTTCTTCTCATCCTTCTCCTTCTTCTCATCCTTCTCCTTCTCCTTCTTCTCATCCTTCTCCTTCTTCTCATCCTTCTCCTTCTCCTTCTTCTCATCCTTCTTCTCATCCTTCTCCTTCTCCTTCTTCTCATCCTTCTCCTTCTTCTCATCCTACTTCTCATCCTTCTCCTTCTTCTCATCCTTCTTCTCATCCTTCTCCTTCTTCTCATCCTTCTCCTTCTTCTCATCCTTCTTCTCATCCTTCTCCTTCTTCTCATCCTTCTCCTTCTTCTCATCCTTCTTCTCATCCTTCTCCTTCTCCTTCTTCTCATCCTTCTCCTTCTTCTCATCCTTCTCCTTCTTCTCATCCTTCTTCTCATCCTTCTCCTTCTTCTCATCCTTCTTCTCATCCTTCTCCTTCTTTTCATCCTTCTCCTTCTTCTCATCCTTCTTCTCATCCTTCTCCTTCTTCTCATCCTTCTTCTCATCCTTCTCCTTCTTCTCATCCTTCTTCTCATCCTTCTTCTCATCCTTCTCCTTCTTCTCATCCTTCTCCTTCTCCTCATCCTTCTCCTTCTTCTCATCCTTCTCCTTCTTCTCATCCTTCTCCTTCTCCTCATCCTTCTCCTTCTTCTCATCCTTCTCCTTCTTCTCATCCTTCTCCTTCTTCTCATCCTTCTTCTCATCCTTCTCCTTCTTCTCATCCTTCTCCTTCTTCTCATCCTTCTTCTCATCCTTCTCCTTCTTCTCATCCTTCTTCTCATCCTTCTCCTTCTTCTCCTTCTTCTCATCCTTCTCCTTCTCCTTCTTCTCATCCTTCTCCTTCTTCTCATCCTTCTCCTTCTCCTTCTTCTCATCCTTCTCCTTCTTCTCATCCTTCTCCTTCTTCTCATCCTTCTCCTTCTCCATCTTCTCATCCTTCTCCTTCTTCTCATCCTTCTCCTTCTCCTTCTCCTTCTTCTCATCCTTCTCCTTCTTCTCATCCTTCTCCTTCTCCTTCTTCTCATCCTTCTCCTTCTCCTTCTTCTCATCCTTCTCCTTCTCCTTCTTCTCATCCTTCTCCTTCTTCTCATCCTTCTCCTTCTCCTTCTTCTCATCCTTCTCCTTCTTCTCATCCTTCTCCTTCTCCTTCCTCATCTCCAAGGGCATTTAAATTAAAGGTACAGTGTTCTGCACTAATTTAAAGGCTCTCTGAAGCCTAGAAACCCTTTTTATAAGTTAACTTCGTAGCGAATAAATTCGCATCAAATCGAATTTCTTCCTGAAATTCGGCGAATCGGCCGAATCGAATTTTTGAATAATTCGCTCATCTCTAATTATGACAGATGTGAAGCTAATTTATAGCTAACACCAATACATCATATTTTTTTGCTTGCTAAGGCATCATTCAATTATTTCCATTATTCTCAGAAAAGGAAACAATCATATCTTTTGGCACTCTAGACGTTCTCAAGGGTGCTAAATGTTCAGATGAGTATGTATGTGTAGCATCCTCCTAGGTGCCAGGTTAGGTAAATTTAGTTCTTTAGCTCTCCTGTAATCATTGGAGCTGTTTGCAATTGCTCTGGTCTGCTCTGAGTTTCACATGCTGTGGGTTTGGCTACTTCCCCATTTTCTGGATGGTTCTGGAAAGTAGTGGGCTGGGAGAGTCAAAACAGCATGTAGGCTGGAGCAATCTACTTTCTTGACTGCAGGTGGTGCTCAACCACAGCGGCATTGCAGAGGGAGAGGAAGCCAGGAGGAACATTGCTCCTCCATGGTTTTCTGGGTCAATGGGAAAGCTATCCGATTGGATGTTGCCACCCATGTGGCTCTGATGGACATCTTGGGTCAGCCGTCTGCCAGGGACAGTGAAATGTGTTAGGGAAAGATTCCAGATGAGTAGAGAAAGGATAGGGACACGCCATCCTTACTGGATGGATACAGACCAGCTAGGCTGCATTCCACCCTTCAAGAAAGACCCTGTTGGCATACCTGAGACCGGTCTCATTATACATCGCTGTTTTACCTGTGAATTTCCCGGTCAGATGCCTTCCCGCTAGGCTGTTTCTAAAGTTTGAACTCTGACTTTAATAAAAGTTCAGTTTACTGCAACTGGACTCTATGTTGTTACTGCAGCAACACCATGCTGCACCTCCTCACAAACAGTTGAATATTTATGTTGTCTCAGCCAATCCCTAGGGGAGGGTGCCCAGATAGTGGCTGGGAGTAAGCATAAATAATCTCAGACTCACACAAGCTCAACCACTCTGTTGTTGATAAAGACTGGAGGCCGGTGCTCAGGCTGAAGCATTCATTTGTCTCAAGAAAAGCTTCAAAGATATTAGCCGGCAACTCGACTGCTTCCAAGTATAGGATCTTTATTGGTTAAAAAATATCAGTACAGAATCTGCAGATGCATAGCATGAATAAGGCTCTTGTTGAAACGCGTTAGCAGCTGCAGATTCTGTACTGATATTTTGTAACCAATAAAGATACTATACTTGGAAGCAGTTGAGTTTCCGGTTAATATCTTTGAGGATTTTCTTTAGCATAAATAGTCCGGAGCTGCCCTGTCTTGTCCAAGAGGAGATCCCAGCCTGAAGGGCTGTTGCCCTTCTGGGCAGTCTACTTCTGCTGCTCATCGAGGTCCCAGCTATGCTAGTTGGGAGGCCTGTTCTGCCAGACTTTGCTGGAGCTGACTGAGGGACGGATGATGAATTGAAAGTAAAGTAAGAGCCTCGCTGTTGAGGCATCAACAGCGAGGCTCTTACTTTACTTTCCATTCATCATACATCAGCATCAGAGGTTGGTCATCAGCTCTGAGGAAAGGGATTCGTCCCCAAAACGCGTCAGCCATTTGACCGCACTGACAGTGAGAACACCTTGCCCGCCGTTGTGGCCATTGTCATTTTTCTATGCTTTTTAGATACATGCTTCGTCTGTGAGTATGTTTTTATGATTTAATTCCTACAATAAACCTTGGATAATGCACTAGGTGTGTGCGCCACCTGTTTTCTCTCTATCCAGTGGCTGATTTCCCCGTCTGAGGAGGGCTGCACCCCTGGAACATTTCCTTTTGGTTGTTGCTGTCCTGGTACCCTTGGCTTCCCTTTTGGCTGTGCATATCCTGAGGCGCTGGAGAGTACATACGCTCTCCCATCCTCTGGAACTCTCTACCCCAATCTATCAGACTATCGCCTACTCTGCCCACTTTTAGTCGATCTCTGAAAACCTATCTCTTCAGGGAAGCCTATCCTGCCTTCAGCTAATAACGGAATCTTTTTTTCCTCCTATCAGTCCCTCCCCCACAGTTATTACCTTTTGTGCCACCAGCCTCTCCCTCTTAGATTGTAAGTGCCATCCTATCCCTCTTGTATAACTATATTGTTGCTGTATTGTCTCCCATTATATTGTAAAGCGCTGAGCAAACTGTTGGCGCTATATAAATCCTGTATAATAATAATAATGGTGTCCCAGTGTAGCTGAGCCCATCATTTGCTGTTGCAAGGACAGTGCTTAGATTCTTTAGGAGGAAGATAAGTGTCCTCAAATTACTACTTAACATTGCTGGAGTATCCCACAGTTAACCTGCATCCCATCCAAGTTCAAGTTTTGCAATAAACCATCACAAGAATACTACTAGACTGAGGTTGAAGAGTGACTGTGACAGTGTGCCTGGCTGCTAGCATAAATACTGGGAAAGAACCTTGGGACCTGAACAGCGGGCCCTTTCGGGGGTGAGTGCTACATATGGATAAATCTATAACATATGAAGCTGTCAGTGCAAGAAATCAATCTTTCAATGTATGGCTGGTTTAGATGATAAACTGTTAACCTTTATGTAAAGCTGAAACCCCTATCAGGTTATTTTTTGATTCCTGTGTTCTGCTGGGGAGATTTCTCTTCACTTCCTGTCCCAGAAAGGAGAGGGAATCTCTTCAAAGTGAATGGAATTCCTATCTTAGACCTCATATAAACTGCAAAGGCAGCATAGAGGTGTGTACAGCATGGCAAAAATTATCCCTGCTGTCATGTTCAGGGGTGCCCTGCAACGCACACGGTTGTGGTGCGCTAGTGTCGGGTTCAAGGGGTTAAAAGAGGAGGGGGAGAGATGATGACAACACCTCACTGCTTGTCAAATGCTCTTTGAAGAGCAATATGAACGCGGATCTAAATGCTAGTTTAAATAGCCCCTAAGGCTCATTCACAAGTGCTCCTGTGAAAAGTGATCCACACTCAGATTGCTTTTTAGAGGTGTTTGACAAGCAGTGAGGAAGACATACAGTATGTCAATACCTAGTGGCAGTCAGGGTGCCATTCTTTAGCCCGTAGAGGTCTGTGCGTCCCTCCATGGATATGCCTCCCCAGACCATCACTGACCCACCACCAATACGGTCATGCTGAACAATGTTACAGGCAGCATAACATTCTCCATGGCTTCTCCGGACCCTTTCACGTCTGTCACATGTGCTCAGGGTGAACCTGCTCTCATCTGTGAAAAGCACAGGGTGCCAGTGGCGGACCTGCCAATTCTGGTGTTCAATGGCAAATGCCAATCCAGCTCTATGGTGCCGGGCAATGAACACAGGGCCCACCTGAGAACCTCGGGCCTCAGGCCACCATGATGACGTCTGTTTCTGATTGTTTGGTCAGAGACATTCACACCAGTGACCTTCTGGAGGTCATTTTGTAGGGCTCTGGCAGTGCTCATTCGGTTCCTCCTTGCACGGAGCAGATACCGGTCCTGCTGATGGGTTAAGGACCTTCTACGGCCCTATCCAGCTCTCCTAGAGTAATTGCCTGTCTCCTGGAATCTCCTCTATGCTCTTGAGACTGTACTGGGAGGCACAGCAAACCTTCTGGCAATGGCACATATTGATGTGCCATCCTGGATTGCCTGTGAAACCTCTGTAGGAGCCAGGTATCGCCTCATGCTACCAGTAACACTGACCCTAGCCAAATACAAAACTAGTGAAAAACAGTAAGAAAAGATGAGTAGGGAAAAAAATGTCAGTGGCCTCCATCTGTAAAACCACTCCGGTTTTGGGGGTCATCTCATTGTTGCCCATCAAGTGCACCTGTTGTTAATTTCACTAACACCAAAGCAGCTTAAACTGACTAACAACCCCCCCCTGCTGCTTGCCAGATCAATAGCCACAGAGTTTAATTGACTTTATGCTATACTCTGATTAAAAAGTGTTCATTTTAATTTTTTAAGCAGTGTGTGTATATATTTTATTTATATATATACACACACACACACACACACACATTGCCTTAAATAAGTATTCATACCCCTTGAAATTTTCCACATTTTGTTATGTTACAACCACAAGCATAAACATATTTTGTTGGGATTTTATGTGATAGACCAACACAAAGTGGCACATAATTGTGATGTGAAAGGAAAATTATACAGTCAGGTCCATAAATATTGGGACATCGACACAATTCTAACATTTTTGGCTCTATACACCACCACAATAGATTTGAAATGAAATGAACAAGATGTGCTTTAACTGCAGACTGTCAGCTATAATTTGAGGGTATTTACATCCAAATCAGGTGAACGGTGTAGGAATTACAACAGTTTGCATATGTGCCTCCCACTTGTTAAGGGACCAAAAGTAATGGGACAATTGGCTTCTCAGCTGTTCCATGGCCAGGTTTGTGTTATTCCCTCATTATCCCAATTACAATGAGCAGATAAAAGGTCCAGAGTTCATTTCAAGTGTGCTATTTGCATTTGGAATCTGTTGCTGTCAACTCTCAAGATGAGATCCAAAGAGCTGTCACTATCAGTGAAGCAAGCCATCATTAGGCTGAAAAAACAAAACAAACCCATCAGAGAGATAGCAAAAACATTAGGCGTGGCCAAAACAACTGTTTGGAACATTCTTAAAAAGAAGGAACGCACCGGTGAGCTCAGCAACACCAAAAGACCCAGAAGACCACGGAAAACAACTGTGGTGGATGACCGAAGAATTCTTTCCCTGGTGAAGAAAACACCCTTCACAACAGTTGGCCAGATCAAGAACACTCTCCAGGAGGTAGGTGTATGTGTGTCAAAGTCAACAATCAAGAGAAGACTTCACCAGAGTGAATACAGAGGGTTCACCACAAGATGTAAACCATTGGTGAGCCTCAAAAATAGGAAGACCAGATTAGAGTTTGCAAAACGACATGTAAAAAAGCCTTCACAGTTCTGGAACAACATCCTATGGACAGATGAGACCAAGATCAACTTGTACCAGAGTGATGGGAAGAGAAGAGTATGGAGAAGGAAAGGAACTGCTCAGGATCCTAAGCATACCACCTCATCAGTGAAGCATGGTGGTGGTAGTGTCATGGCGTGGGCATGTATGGCTGCCAATGGAACTGGTTCTCTTGTATTTATTGATGATGTGACTGTTGAGAAAAGCAGCAGGATGAATTCTGAAGTGTTTCGGGCAATATTATCTGCTCAAATTCAGCCAAATGCTTCAGAACTCATTGGACGCCGCTTCACAGTGCAGATGGACAATGACCCAAAGCAGACTGCAAAAGCAACCAAAGAGTTTTTTAAGGGAAAGAAGTGGAATGTTATGCAATGGCCAAGTCAATCACCTGACCTGAATCCGATTGAGCATACATTTCACTTGCTGAAGACAAAACTGAAGGGAAAATGCCCCAAGAACAAGCAGGAACTGAAGACAGTTGCAGTAGAGGCCTGGCAGAGCATCACCAGGGATGAAACCCAGCGTCTGGTGATGTCTATGCGTTCCAGACTTCAGGCTGTAATTGACTGCAAAGGATTTGCAACCAAGTATTAAAAAGTGAAAGTTTGATTTATGATTATTATTCTGTCCCATTACTTTTGGTCCCTTAACAAGTGGGAGGCACATATGCAAACTGTTGTAATTCCTACACCATTCACCTGATTTGGATGTAAATACCCTCAAATTAAAGCTGACAGTCTGCAGTTAAAGCACATCTTGCTCGTTTCATTTCAAATCCATTGTGGTGGTGTATAGAGCCAAAAATGTTAGAATTGCGTCGATGTCCCAATATTTATGGACCTGACTGTATATGATTTCCAAAAAATTTTTGCAAATAAATATCTGAAAAGTGTGGGGTGCATTTGTATTCAGCCCCCTTTTCTGATACCCCTAACCAAAATCCAAAATTAGTAAATAGAGCCCACCTGTGTGTAATTTAATCTTAGTATAAAAACAGCTGTTCTGTGAAGTCTTTAGAGGTTTGTTAGAGAACATTAGTGAACAAACAGCATCATGAAGGGCAAGGAATGCACCAGACAGGTCAGGGATAAAGTTGTGGAGAAGTTTAAAGCAGGGTTAGGTTATAAAAAAGCTTTGAATATATCACGGACCACTGTTCAATCCATCATCCGAAAATGGAAAGTATGGCACAACTGCAAACCTACCAAGATATGGCCGTCCACCGTCCTAAACTGACAGGCCGGGCAAGGAGACTTTTCATCAGAGAAGCAGCCAAGAGACCCATGGTAACTCTGCAGAAGCTGCAGAGATCCACAGCTCAGGTGAAAGAATCTGTCTGCAGGACAACTATTAATCGTGCACTCCACAGATCTGGCCTTTATGAAAGAGTGGCAAGAAGAAAGCCATTCTTGAAAAAAAGCCATAAGAAGTCCCGTTTGCAGTTTGAAGCCATGTGGGGGACACAGCAAACATGTGGAAGAAGGTGCTCTGGTCAGATGAGGCCAACATTTAACTTTTTGGTCTAAAAGCAAAACAGTGTGGCGGATCATGTTGTGATAATGCTTTTCTTCAGCAGGCACAAGGAAGCTGGTCAGAGTTGCTGGGAAGATGGATGGAGCCAAACACAGGGCAACCTTAGAAGAAAACCTGTTAGACTCTGCAAAAGACTTAAGAATGGGGCAGAGGTTCACCTTTCATTAGGACAATGACCCTACACATACAGCCAGAGCTGCCATTGAACGGTTTAGATCAAAGCACATTCATGTGTTAGAATGGCCCAGTCAAAGTCCAGATCTACATCCAATTGAGAATCTTGAGAATCTGTGGCAAGACTTGAAAATTGCTGTTCACAGACACTCTCCATCCAATCTGACAGAGCTTGAGCTATTTTGCAAAGAAGAATGGGCAAAATAGCTCAAGATGTCTCTAGACGTGCATTGCTAGTAGAGACATACCCAAAAAGACTTGTAGCTGTAATTGCAGCGAAAGGTGGTTGTACAAAGTGTTGACTCAGTTGGCTGAATACAAATGCAGGCCACACTTTTCAGATATTTATTTGTAAAAACTTTTGAAAACCATTTATCATTTTCCTTCCACTTCACAATTATGTGCCACTTTGTGTTGGTCTATCACATAAAATCCCAATAAAATACATTTATGTTTTTGGTTGTAACATGACCAAATGTGGAAAATTTCAAGGGGTATGAATACTTTTTCAAGGCAATGTATATATAGATACACACTATATTGCCAAAAGTATTGGGACACCCCTCCAAATTATTGGCTTCAGGTGTTCCAATCACCTCCATGGCCACAGGTGTATAAAATAAAGCACCTAGGCATGCAGACTGCTTCTACAAACATTTGTGAAAGAATGGGTCGCTTTCAGGAGCTCAGTGAATTCAAGCGTGGTACCCACCGTGGTTGCCACCTGTGCAATAAGTCCACCAATGAAATTCCCTTGCTACTAAATATTCTACGGTCGTAATATTACAAAGTGGAAGCAATTGGGAACAACAGAAACTCAGCCATGAAGTGGTAGGCCATGTAAAATGCCAGAGTGGTGCGCAGAAGTTGCCAACTGTCTACAGAGTCAATTGCTAAAGACCTCCAAACTTTGTGTGCCACCACTGGACTCTAGAGCAGTGGAGATGTGTTCTCTGGAGTGACGAATCACGCTTCTCTGTCTGGCAATCTGATGTATGTGTCTGAGTTTGGCAGTTGCCAGGAGATCGATACTTCCCTGACTGCATTATGTTAAGTGTAAAGTTTGGTGGAGGGGGGATTAGGGTGTGGGCTTGTCTTTCAGGGCTTGGGCTTGGCCTTTTAGCTCCAGTAAAGGAAACAGGCATCAGCATACCAAGCCATTTTGGACAATTTCATGCTCCCAACTTTGTGGGAACAGTTTTGGGATGGACTCTTCCTTTTCCAACATGTTTGTGCACCAGTGCACAAAGAAAGGACCATAAAGACATGGATGAGCGAGTTTGGGGTGGAGGAACTTGACTGATCTGCACAGAGTCCTGACCTCAACTTGATAGAACACCTTTGAGATGAATTAGAGTGGAGACTGCAAGCCAGGCCTTCTCGTCCAACATCAATACCTGACCTGACAAATGCACTTCTTGAAGAATGGTCAAACATTCCCATAGACACACTCCTAAACCTTGTGGACAGTCTTCCCAGAAGAGTTGAAGCTGTTATAGCTACAAAGGTTCAGCCAACTCAATATTGACCCCTATGGATAAAACTGGGATGCCATTAAAGTTCATGTGTGTGTAAAGGCAGGCGTCCCAATACTTTTGGCAAGTGTGTGTGTGTGTGTGTTGAACTAGATGGGCATGTGTCTTTTTTTTAACCAGACTAACTAAGTAACTGTTGTCCCTGCACTGAGAGGAGAGAAAGCCATGGGGATTTCAAATCCCCAGACCTCTCCTTGCAGGGATAACACTCGGAGCGGACGCCGCAGGCTTGTTGTGTTCCAGCCCCCCCTTCACAAACAGATCTCACACTGAGAAAACACGGAGAGGAGCATGCAGCCTCCCGTGCTGATCGCTGTGTCTGTGCTGTGAGAGCATGGGTCTGGTGCAGGGAGGCTTCCCTCACCGCTCCTGTATGAACAGGGTGATGACAAGCCTGGGTTCACACAGGGGCAGTCGGGAAACTGCATGCGATTTGGACAGGAATGTACCACATTCCTGTTCAAAAATCACATCCTATTCTTTGAAGTACAATTTATGTCCATTGATGCAAATCGCACTGAAAAGTATCGGTTTCAGGTATAAAAAATGTGGAGCTACTATGGTGCCAAAAAATATTAAATCAACCAATAAAGTGGTGTGAAATTCTATAACAATTAAATTATAATGGTAGATGTGTTATAACAAATAAAAATAAAATAATAGTGTCGCGCTCCACTGACAAGTGAATAGTTTCAAAAGCAATATTAATATCCAAAAAAAATGTTTGCATCCAAATACAGTATCACTTTTCCAAAACGATATGTCCATATTCAATCCGTGACTTCACACTCTGTCTGGAGATGACAAAACGATTTGTGTTCAATTCACCACTATTACGTAGTTTTAACAACCATAGGTGCACCTTCACCGGTTGTGCTCTCACCTGGTAAATATGACCAAACCATTTAGTGAGGTCATATATGGCTTGTGTCCCTTTAAATTGGATTTAGGACTAGATGGGATTGTCACTCTTCAAAGTTGGGGATCCCCTCACTTCCTTAAGCCTCTTCCTCCATAGGTATATATGTCATAAAAAGTAATAAAAACATAGTGCCTTAACTTCTTTTAAAACATTTATTAAACATATAGTAGTGCACTCACATGTAAATGCTGATAAAATTGCCTTAAAATGAATCCACAGTGTGTGTTAGCATTCAGTACTGTGTACTTGCTGTGTATTTCCTGTCTCCTTGAGCATCGTGACGTCAGAGCACCCTGATGAAGCCACGTGACGTAACGTGTAGGGGAGGGTCTCTGACGTCACGACGGTGTGAACCTAGGGTAACGTTTATATGCCACTTGCACATAGGCATCTTAATTTGTCAAAATGCCAGTTTATTTATGTTTAATGTTTATTTATGAACTTGTTACACCTGTGTGTAAAGGCCCAAAAACTGTGCATAAAGGCCTGGGTATAGGCGAGTAAAGGTGTATAAGCGTATAGAGTATAGACGAGTAAAATTCTTCTTCATTGCCAGTATTGTGTCCCCTTGCACATGGGTGTCACAAGTTCCTGAGTAAACATCAGTAAATTATAATGCTCATGTGCAAGAGGCCTAGGGGCCAGTTCACCCCACATGCAGTCCAGTATGTTTTTTTCTGCCTCAAAACGCATTGATAGTAGGTTACATGGTTTCTAATGGCATAGTTCACACCAGTGTAGTCAGTTCCAGTGTGTTGAAATTCCAGAAAAAAAGTAGAACATGCTGCATTTTTTTCTGCACCGAATTGTACAGGAACGCAGTAAAACGCATCAAAAACGCACCTGAATGTACCTAAATGCAACAAAAACACACCAGGACACACATGTCCTTATTTAAGTTGAAAAAAAAGAGAGGGGAAAAAAAGAACTGGAACGCATAATAAACGCATTGGAACACATAATAAACGCATTGGAACACGTCACAATGCATCAAAAACGTGTATACAGACTGCATTTCTATGGTGTGAACCGGCCCTAAATGTGTAAACACACAAGTAATTACTGCACTCACATAAAAAATGTTCTGTTTTTGTTTTACTGCTCTGTACTCAGCACTGTACTATTGATCTTTACTCAGCTATGTGCAATGTCCCATAGACAACAATGCATCTCATTTCAGATCCATAAAAAACTCAGCATTTATTAGTCCTACGTGCAACAGGCCTACGAGATTTTAGTCATTGAGATTATATCTGCTTTAATTAACCAATTTCCCGCCGCCCTATAGCAGAAATACTGCTACAGGGCGGCAGGAGTGCGCAAAATCACGTGTATTTATACATGATTTTGCATTTCCGGGTAGGGGACCAGCACCGCCATTCGTGGCCTCGGCTGTCAATCACCAGGTTGCGGACAGTGATTACTCGCCGGCACCCAGCGATCGCAGAGTATTACCAATGGGGGAGAGAACTGTATGTAAACAATATAGTTCTCTCCCCTCTCAGCTTCAGTACACTGCTTTGCAGAGCCATACAAAGCAGTGTGCTTACAGTGGAAAGCACAGACACAGCCTCATAGTAAAACTGCGCACAGTTAACCCTTTGATAGCCCCAGATATTAAACCCTTCATGCCCAGTGCCATTAGTGTAGTGTCAGTGCTTTTTATTAGCACTGATCATTGTATTGGTGTCACTGGGGATGTCAGTGACATCAAGTCAGTCTCCCCCATGTCAAAATGCCCGCCGCAGTCCCCTAGTCCTGCTATAAGTCGCTGATCGCAGCCATTACTAGTGAATTTTTTTTTTTATTTCAGTATATATACCGCCATTTGTAAACACTATAACGTTTACGTAAACCAATTAATTTACACATATTGTGATTATTTTTTTTTTAGCAAAGACGTAGCAGAATACATTTTGGCCTAAATTTATGACAAAATTAGATTTTTTAAATTTTTTTCATTGGACATATTTAATAGCAAAAAGTCAAAAATATTGTTTATTTCTCAAAATTGTCAGTTAAAGTAATGCAGCGCAGTAACACAAAAAATGCCCTGGTCAGGAAGGGGGGTAAATCCTCAGGAGGACAAGTGGTTAATAATAAAGAACCACACAACTGCTTTAACTGGTGTTTTTATATCACCCCAAAGGTCAGCTTTCAAAGTCAATAAATTACCCCATGCAGTCGAGGGGCCCCATTAGATATTACAGAACTGTGCAGCTCTGTAGTATGTTCAGTTAAATTGTTGCCATACATGTAGGCCATTTGGATCGCCCCAGAAGCCTGGCCTCCCAGTTAGCAACCCCCACTTCCTGTCTTATTGCTAGGACATGAAAACCATTGGATGCTCACAGGAGTTAAAACAACCGGTTCTGTATCCTAGCAACAAGACAGGAAGTGGAGGTTGCTACCTGGGAGGCCAGGCTTCTGGGGAGATCCAAATGGCTTACAGGTAAGACAAGAATATTACAAAGCAACTCCAAAATTGCAGCTTTTGTGAGATTTTGCTGGTCTGTAGTGAACAGGATCTACCCAAGATATTGAAAAAGAAAACATTTTGGGTGTTGTTTTTAAATTTCATTTTAAAGGGTTAGTTCACCTTTAGTGCAAACTGCCTATGTAGGTAAAGGGTGCCTTTAGATTAGAAAAAAAAGTGCAGCTCTAACTAAAGTTGAATAATGTCCTTGCTGTAGGTGTAGGTCACTTTCGTACCTCCTGAAGCCTGACTGGAGTACTCCCAGGAAGTTGCTAGGATGTTGCTAAGAGAGGCCTAGTCATTACTGCTCACCTCCCAGCTTTTCCTCTGATTCAAACCCCCTTATATGCTCTTTCTCCCTTCCTGTGATGATGGAGGTAAGCAGTATTGACTAGACCTCCCTTGGCAACGTCCTGGGAGTACTCCAGTCAGGCTTCATCAGGTATGTAAATGGCCTACACCTACAGCAAGGGCATTATTCAACTTTAGTCAGAGCTGCACAGTTTGTTTTATCTACAGATGCCTCTTGTCTGCATAGGTAGTTTTTGATTAAAGGCGAACTAACCCTTTAATAAAAATTATCTGTTTTTAGTCAGAAATTGGGTCTAATATAACATAGGGTGTCATATATAGTATTATATATATTTTTCTTCAGGTTTTTTTTGTACTATTGGGTCTGTTGATTGGCACAGCACTTGTGGCTAGTATGCATATCATTTATTATTTGCATTCAAGATTGCGTCTGGCATAGTAGTACGTTTTTATATTTGTTTGATGTCATGTGATGGTTTGCAGTAAGGAACACAGTTTGCAGCCTTCAGTGCTGGAATTCTGCCAGGAGGCTGAGATTTAGCATGTTTGTCTGGTGTTTGGACAACCGGCAGCCAGGTGGCACTGTAGAAAAGACGCAAGTGTGTTGTCTATGGACCAATTTTGTATTCCAACTTACTTATGGCCTATGATGCATATATACCCACTGGATATGGTGACATCTACCTTTATGACGAAGCCCTACATGGGTGAAACATGTTTGACGGGCTTTCCTGATTGGTGGAGAGCCAGCTGAAGCCATTTTTCGTTCATTTGTTATGTGATACCCTATATCGGTGTGCGATCCTGCGAAACATTTGTGTCTATATGGACTGGCCTGACCTGCTCTTATCAGTGAACCAGCACCCAGCAACAGTGTTTGAATCAGTCAGTATACCTGACAGGAGCGTGCGATCAGTGCTGCTTTTTATTCAGTTTATATATCATAGTCTATTATAAATTTACATATAAATACATTTCATAGTGCTTAACAGGAAGGTCACCAAAAGGTTTTGTGATTGCAAATAATAGTAAAGCAGTATTAAACCCAAAAGTAAACATTTATTATATTGCAGCTTACCAATTTTTAGATGTGATGGCTGCATTAATTTTCTTTTTTAGGTTTTCTTCTATTTTCATCTTAAAGAAATATATAAGCGAGCGCATACATGTAATTGTTAAATATTTATACCAGGTAGCCGCTAGCACTAAACGGTATATACCAGTCCTAGTTAACGTATTCACAAATCTGAAAAGTGCAGCGCTCTCACAAATATATAATTGGCAATATATTCAGAAAAGGTAAAAAGTGCACAATATAAATAAAGTGCTATTCGTACAATCTGTGTAATGTGAAATCAATAAAAGTCTGTGATCTTCATATGATTTCAATGAATAAATAAGTAAAATAAATAGGTAATTCAACAAGCAATTAATTCAAGTTTAAAATGATTAATAATACGTGCACAATATGATATTAAAGTGCTATTTGTGCAATCTGTGCAATATGTGAAAATAAAAGTCTAGATAAATAAAAGTAATCCATGTGAAAAGTAAATAGGTACTGAAATGGCCACCGCTCCTTGCCCAGGAGACGACGGCGTGACGTCAGCAATTTTGCTCCACATTGCTGACGTCATGCCATCGTCTCCTGGGCAAGGAGCGGCGGCCATTTCGGTACCTATTTACTTTCCACATGGATTACTTTTATTTATGTAGACTTACCTTTGAAATAATAAATACTACACTATATGAGAATCCTTTGGCTCTTGTGGTTAAGCAATCTTCCTCAGATTTAAGGAAGCACGCACCACCGGTACTGTGAGGATGCTGGATTAACCCTTAAACTGTCCTACTACCCCTGCACCCAGATGTGACAGATTGTAACCAATGCCTGTATACATCAAAGTTCTGGTGAGTGCGCACCCATAAGAAGTGGTGGATAATTTTTAACCACCTCCCGTCCGGCCGTTGTATATAAACGGCCGGACGGTGGCACTGCAGGGTCGGGTGGCCGTCTATAAACGGCCTCCCCGCACCCTGCTTGTGCGCGCTCCATGGGAGCGCGCAGCACCGCGATCCGGTGCCCGCTGTGTCCTCCGGACACAGTGAAACACCGATCCTCGGACGGGACCTCTGTACGAGGTCCCGATCATGTGATCACTGATTGGCCAATCAGTGATCACATGCAAAGTAGTAAGCAAGATGTCACTTCTGACATCATTGCTTACTACGTGTCACATGGTACAAGGCTATTCACAAAAGCCTTGTACCATGTGACAAGCTGTGACCATTCACAGCTCACTCAGTACTTCTCAATGAGTGCAAGAATGCACACAGAGAGAAAGAGAAATGATTGCTTTTACCTCCTATATGGGTGTAAAAGCAATCAGTGTAAAAAAAAAATCTTCATCACCCCCCCACAAGTAGTACAGTGTCACCATGGTGACACTGTACTGCTAGGGTGACAGTATGTAAAAAAAATAAAAATAAAAAATAATAATATAAAAAAATACAATAAAAATGTTAAAAAAAATGTTTAAAAATTATAATTTTTGCTTATAAACTAATTTGGATTTTTTTTTTTTTACTAAGAAGATAACGGAATAAATTTTGGCTAAGATTTATGATGAAATATTATTTATTTGCAAAATTTTATAAAAAAAACACTTTTTTTCAAAATTTTTGGACATTTCATTTACATAGCAAAAAAAATACAAATCCCAGTGGTGAATAAATACCACCAAAATAAAGCTTTATCTGTCTCAAAAAAATGGTAAAAAATTCATTTGGGTACAGTGTTGCATGACCGCGCAATTGTCATTCAAAGTGTGATAGCGCTAAAAGCTGAAAATTGCCCTGGTCAGGAAGGGGGTAAAAGTGTCCGGTCTGGAAGTGGTTAAAGACACAAGCACCATTGTACTTTGGGCGCAGGATTTTATCGCTTATTGAAGAAAGATTCCTGTTGAATTTCCCACTTTATTTATATACCCATTGGAAATCATATGAATATTATGGACTTTTATTTTCACATATTGCACAAATAGCACTTTAATTTAATATCATATTGTGCACGTATTATTAATAATTGTAAACTTGAATTCATTACTTGTTAAATTACCTATTTATTTTACTTAATTATGTATTGAAATCATATGAAGAGCACAGACGTTTATTGGTTTCACATTGCACGGATTGCACTAATAGTACTTTATTTATATTGTGCACTTTTTACCTTTACTGAATATATTGCCAATTATATATTTGTGAGAGCACTGCACTTTTCAGATTTCTATTTTCATCTGGTGATCCAGCCAGTAAGCCTGTTGTTTTTTCAAAAGAACAAGTTCTCTTGCAGTTACATGGATGAGGCAAACAATTTAACACTGGCAGAGGTGCTTACAATGGTCAGCTTCTATTTTTGGAAGACCTTTATCCCAAAAGGAAAACAAAATTGCTGTAACTGCTTATAAAGTATTAGCTGGAGTTAACTGGAAGTGACGTCATCACGCACAGTACTTCCGGAAGTGACGTCTTTGTACACCCAAGACCAAGTAGGAAGAGATTGTTAGCGACTGGTATGCATGTAGGAAAAGCTGGAATACATCTTAAAGTGGTGTTAAGTGATTTTAATAAGTGTTTGTCCCTTGGAGCAAGGGATAGCACTACTGAATGTGACTAGGATTACCTAGTTATTATTTCAATAACTGTCAATGGATTTACACTATGGCAAATCTTCCTTGTTTCCCATATGCTCCCTATATGTGTCACCTGTGAGTACAACTTAAACTTGATGAGAGGAGTGGTGGAGATCCTAGTGCCAATGTGGATGTTGGATCCCTTGTTGATAACAGGTGTTATATGACTTACCTGTAGTGGTGTGGTGGTGGTGGATCACTGAAACACTTGTGGAAGATTTCTAGCACTTTAGATTTTTTGCACAGCACAATAGCACTTTGTGGCATTGATTATGCACATATATGTAGCACCCTCCTAGTATAGCTAGGGGGAGCTAGATCCTAATGCTTAGACAGGAGCTGGTTAGCAGCTCAGGTACAGTAAGAGCCCATGTACACTAGCCTGGTCCCTGACGTTAAACACTCTTATGTTAATGTAGGAGGTAGATATTCTGCAAGGCACTGGATCCCCAGACTACCACCGATGACAGGAGCTGGTTCCCATAGTCATCGGCCTTTATCACAGTCCTTACGCCGCTTCAAAGATAGAGAAAGGAACTGCTGACTATAAAAAGGCCTTGGGACAGTTTGTTAACCACTTGAGCACCTGAGGATTTACCCCCTTTAATGACCAGGCCTCTTTTTGCTACTCGGCGCTGCACTAATTCAACTGATAATTGCGCGGTCATGCAATGCTGCACCCAAACGAAATTTACGTCCTTTTTTTCACACAAATAGAGCTTTCTTTCGGTGTAATTTGATCACCTGTGCGCTTTTTATTTTTCACGCCATAAACAAAAAAAGGCCAAAAATTTTGAAGAAAAACAATATTTTTTACTTTCAGCTATAAAAAATATATAGTAAACTCAAAGTTGGTTATAAATTTAGGCCAAAATGTATTCTGCTCCATGTTTTTGGTAAAAAAAAAATCCCAATAAGTGTATATTGATTGCTTTGTGTGGAAGTTATAGCGTCTACAAACTATGGTATAGATACTGCAATTTACGCCATTTTTCTGCTATACAGCGCTGCGCTAGTTTAACGGACAATTGCGCGGTCATGCAATACGGTACATAAATTAAATTTACATCCTTTTTTCCCCACAAATTGAGCTTTCTTTCGGTGGTATTTGATCGCCTGTGCGGTTTTTATTTTTTGCTCTATAAAAAAAAAGGCTGACAATTTTGAGGAAAAAAAAAAACAATATTTTGGACTTTTTGCTATAAAACATGTCCAGTAAAAAAAATGCAAAAATCAAATTTAGTCATAAATTTCTGCCAAAATGCATTCTGCGACATGTCTTTGCTAAAAAAAAATCCCAATACGTGTAAATTAATTGGTTTACGTGAAAGTTATAGCGTTTACAAATGGCGGGAAAGATACTGGAATTAAAAATTTTTATTTATACTAATAATGGCGCCGATCAGCGACTTTTGGCGGCAATCAGCGACATATGGCGGCGACCAGCGACTTATGGCAGGACTGCGGGACAGCGGCGGACATTTTGACACTGGGGGGGGAACTGACTTGGGGTCACTGACATCCCCAGTGACACCAATACAGTGATCAGTGAAAAAAAACCACTGAAACTGTACTGATGTCACTGGGGAGGAAGGGGTTAACATTTTTAGAATTTGCAGTGTAAGGGGAGTGTTTTACTAGGGGGCGGGGGTGTGTACTGGACGGGGGGGGGGGGGGGGGGGGGGAGGGGGGAGCTGATGAGGGAGAGAAACTCTGCAGCTTCTCACAAGCTGTCAGAGAACTGACACAGAACAGGGCTGTGTGTAAACAATGCAGCCCTGCTCTGTGTTAGCGATCACCGGCAATCGCGAGAAAACGGCCGGTAAAAACCGGCCGTGACCCGTCGGCTGACACCCGCAGGACAGGTAGGGGGGGCGCGCGCCCCCTACCTGTTTTGAAGGCAGCCGTTTTAAAACGTGCTTTTGCCTACGAGCGCCGCCCTGCCACCGTTTATATGCGGTGGCTGGGCGGCAAGTGGTTAAGTCTTCCAACACAAAGACCATTACATCCCATATACAGACCCCCCCCCCAATGCATTTCGTTCAGTCAGTAGCTTACTCATAAGATATACAGTATACCCTATGAGTAAGCTCCTGACCGAGTGCAATGCGTTTGGAGAGGGTCTATCTATTGGTTGCATTAGTCTTTGTGTTGGAAGACAAACTGTTCTGATGCTTTTAGAAGATGAGCGGTTCCTCCTTTTAGAGCTTTCTATACACCCATGTTAAAGTGCATTGGTACCCGAGTTAACGCACGTTGCATTTGGAAGCACGTTTATTTGAATAGGCTGCCCAACACATCACAACAGACCAAAAATCATGCATGCAGCAATTTTACCACATTAATGTTTTGCTGCTTATTGAACTGCAACTCAAGTGTGCTGAGAAGGTGCATTGGAAGGCTATTCAGAATGATTGGCACCACATTGCATTGAATTATTGCAAACATTACCACATCTCAATGGTGAGAATAGGGTACCTGAGGGTATTGCATTTGACAAATAGCAGTAGGTGAGGCTTAATGGAGAGGGGGCAGAATTTTATGTTAACATAAGCCCAGCATGGATACAGCGTTCCTGAGGCCTCACAAGGTCAATGGAATCATTCTGAAGACCAACACAGGTACCTGTAGACCACAGCACTGTTGTTACCTTTTGCATCATTTTAGGCCAGCTCAGGTTTAGATTCAAACACTTGACCTGACGACATTGTACAATACTGTAAATGTCTTCAGCTGACAACTGAACAGATCATGTCAAGGTGCGTGTGTGGTGGGGGGGGGGGGGCATAGAAAAATGCAGTTTGACGATGGTGGAAGACAAAGGGTCTGCTAGTGACCACACCTGCCAACTTTGATAAGAAAATTAATCCTGGACTCCAGTGCAATGTAGTACCTTAAAGTATTAAAATGTATTAAAGTATATGTAAACTATACAACACCTCATATAAGCTGTAAACTTTTATTGTATTTTCAAAAGTCATTTTTAAATTTGAAGCTTTCATTGAAATAATTCCTGGTGATCCTGCCACAAAAGTCTTTGTTCAGGCACTCCCTGTTATTGGGTGACGCTCTGTTTGCTAACTGTAGCCCAACACAGTCACCCTGTCACTGGGCCTTTTACGGAGGAGAATTAGAGAGATGAGAGATGTTATGCAGACATGGCTGAAGTGCATGCATATGGACAAGAAGGGGCTGCAGAAAGTCAGCTCAGCCACACAGTTGCAGAATAGAATGATGCACAGAAGAAAACAAGCACTTGTACTATGTTTAAAAAAAAATGGCATGGTTTATTATACACTTTTGCAAACTGTTAACTGGGCCATTAGCTGTCCTTGGGCACATGGAATTTATTTGGGGCTCTCTTCTGAACCACCCCAGACCCTTTTTGTCCAGCCCCCTCTAGGGGCACAGCCTTTGACCTCACCAACTGATTTTGGAACAACTCCTGCTGTATCTCTGGGCTGCTCTGCATGTAATAGCTGCAGGTTTCATAGACTGGTGTTAGGGTCTCTGCCCTCTTCTCTTTCTGGCCACTCGTAAAACACATGGCCCCAAAGGAGCTGTACTCATCTCAACTTCTAGATGTGGGCAGCACAGTGTCTAAATGGTTAGCACTTACACCTGGCAGTACTAGGGTCATTGGTTCAAATCCCAACCACAGCACTACCTGCCTGGAGTTTGCATGTTCTTCCTGTGCCTGCGTGGATTTTCTCCCACACTCCAAAGACATGCTGGTAGGTTAATTGGATCCAGTCTAAATTGTGAGTTAGAGATCTTAGATTGTACACCCCGTGAGGGTTAGGGATGTGTATGTACTATATAAAGTTGTGCTCAAAAGTTTGCATACCCTGGCTGAAATTGTGAAATTTTGGTATTGATATTGAAAATATGACTGATCATGCCAAACAATGCTCTTTTATTGAAGGATGATGATCATACGAAGCCATTTATTATCAAATAGTTGTTTGGCTCCTTTTTAAATCATAATAACAGAAATCACCCAAATGGCCATGATCAAAAGTTTATATACCCTGGAATGTTTGGCCTTGGTACAGACACACAAGGTGACACACACGGGTTAAAATGCCAATTAGAGTTTAATGTCCCACATCGGTGGCTTTTTAATTTGCAATTATTGTCAGTGTATAAATAGTTTGTTAGCTCTTACGTGGAAGCACTGACTAGGCTAGAGACTGAGCCATGGGGATCAGAAAATAACTGTCAAAAGTCCTGCGTAACAAGGTAATGGAACTTTATAAAGATGGAAAAGGACATAAAAAGATGTCCAAGAATGTGTACATTTGGAAATGCTCTGTGCAGCTAAAAGTGACCCATTGGCTGAGCCAAATGAAGACAGAGCTCAAGACGGAGTGGGTGTGCAGGAACCCTTCACCCAGTGTCATGGCTGAGTATAGTGCTGAAGAGGATGGGTGTGTGGATGAATACAGCTTCATTCTGATAAAGGGACTGTAGGTGAGTGCATGCTTGTACATGCTTGAGTAAATGTATATTAGGGATGTGAGTGAATACCTACACTGGGCTTGGTGTGAGTGAAAGGGCTAAGTGTGAAGGCATTCTTGCCCAGGACTGACTGTAAAGGTATGCTTGCTCAGGGCTGAGTCTGTGGTTGTGCTTGCTCAGAAGTTCAAACGATTGCTGGAACTAATCTGATAGTACATTAGGAACTTATTGATGGTACTTTTATGAAAAATGCACACATTCTCTTGCTACACCCAAATTTCAAATTAAAAGAGCATTTATAAATATACATAAAACATTTATTTAACATAAATCTGGATGACTATTTCCCTGAAAGCCCATCTGTAGATGTACATAAAGCTTCCTCCACTTATTACTGCCCCTTGCCATGATGTCATCATGCCCATGATGGAGTTGGCAGAACTGCTGAGGATGCCACTGTTGGGTGGCATGTTGAAGGAGGCACCCATGTCACCAGGCAGAGCTGTGGCCACCCACAGAAGGACACTCCCACACTGCAGTATCAGAATATAGGAGACCTGGTGCATCATGTGATAGCAGAATTAGGTGGGAAAATTGGGCTTTTTATATATATATTTATTTTTTATTTTACTCAGAAATTAGTCAGATGGGGTTGGAAATGAGGAGGTGGGCAGCTGCACACACAATAGCTTTAAATATATTATTACATCATACTTTGGGGGTTTCAGCTTGAAAAATATCATTACAACATACATTTTAGGTCTTGTCCTGGAAATGTTGAACAACCACCAGCGTAGTTTATAAAGTTTAGTCAGGAAATCCATCTATGGGTCTGTTCTACATATTGTCTTGGTCCAGACCCCAGCCACTGGACACACCTGTTAAAGTATTTGCTATTCTTCTTTCAATTGTAAATGCAGTCCCTGGTTTTATATATTCTAAATAAACTTGATATACACATATATGTTTAGTGCAGCTTGTGTGATCTGTTTACTGTCATTTGTATTCTCTTCAGCTTTAATTTGTTTGGACAATTTCCCCTGAGTACTGTGTATTAGATTGGTTAGGAATTTGTCTGTATTCTTAAATGCATAGTTCACCTTCACCCTGCTATAGGGGTAGGCTGTTTCATACCTCATGAAGCCTGACTAAAAAACTCCCAGAGATGGTATCATCCCATGCTGGCTTGTTGCTAGGATGTAGCTAGGAGAGGTCTAGCTGTTACTGTTAACATCCACCAGTACAGGAGTGAGCTCTTTCTCTCATTCATACATGCTCCTTCTTTCCCCTGATGTAGTAGCTCTGAGCTCAGCATATGAGAGCTTGTTCCTATGATGGCGGGGATGAACAATAACAGCTGGGCATGTTTTAGCAACATCCTAGCAACGAGGCAGAACAGGGGGATGCCATCAGACTTCATGAGCGGAGTAAATGGCTATACCTATAGCAGTGTTTCTCAACTCCAGTCCTCATGGACCCCCAACAGGTCATGTTTTCAGGATTTCCCTCAGATGAAACAGCTGTGGTAATTACTAAGGCAGTGAAACTGATCAAATCACCTGTGCAAAATAATGGAAATCCTGAAAACATGACCTGTTGGGGGTCCATGAGGACTGGAGTTGAGAAACACTGACCTATAGCAAGTGCATTATTCAACTTTGGTGCAAGCTGAATAGTTTGATTTTATCTACAGACACCCCTTATCGTCAAAGGTAGTTTTTTTGGTAAAGGTAAAGGTAAATTGTTTTTAAACAATACAGGTCAAGAACACACTACTATATTGCTGATTGGACAATGAAGGAGTCTTCACAGTTACGCTGCATCTGCCCCATCAGTATATTCTCTGTGTTAAAGTGGGAGTAAACCCTTCATCACAAAGTGTGATGAAGGGTTTGCCATAAAGTGTTAGTAGGTGCAGCATATTAGCACATTGTGGTAGATCCCCTCCAAAGCTGTGATGTCCACACTCCACTCCGCTGCTGACGCTTTTATGTTCTCCCACTCTTCTTCCGGGTTTAGATTTTTCAGCTTCTTGACTGGCTGGGCTGAGATGACATACCTCCTGCACATGTGCGAGGGAGTTAATTCGTCTCTTCACACAACCGTGCTGTACACTGAACAGCACATGTGCAAATCATGTTACACAAATGATGCCAGGCAGGGAGAAGCCGTTGTGGCAGATGAAACATGCCGTGTCTCTTCTATCATGGAACCCTACCTGTTAGCATTATTTTTAAATTTGACTTTAATTCAGCTTTAACCATGAGTAGCATGTTTATTGACTACAAGGTTTGACCTTCCCCTTCCCTGTCCGAGTCTTGCCATGCATAGATTTACTTAGAGCTAATATAAAGACAAATGTGGGAACTTCTACCAATTACATTATACAATATATGTAATTGTTTTATTTTAAATGTGTAATTGCATTAAATAATCTTTATTTCAGATTTAAAGTGCACCTGTTACCTATGGACAAAATATTTACATATTCCTAACAAGCAGCAAAAGGGTTGGGAGGAACCTCCAGCAGATTGTCAGCTTCAGCTCTGTTCCTGTGAGCTGTGTGAATGGGGATGTGTCTTTTCCCTCCAATCAGCTCCCAGAACTCTCCTTACTGAGCTCTACAGTGTGTAATTTCAGGTCTCCATGGTAGCCAATTAGCTTCTAGCATCAGCTTGTTCAATTAAGCTTCAGCAATAAAACCTGTAAGCTGATTGGTTTCTATGTAGAAGTGCACGAGATTCTGCGTAAACCAGCTTTAGTAAATAAACCTCTAAGTGTTTAGTCAAAATCAGGCCAATGGTTTTCTATAGTAATCACACGCTAAAATTAAAGTGTATGTCACACCAAAATTTTTTTTTTATATATTTTTAGATAGATTGGTGCAGAATTATAACACCTGGACTGCCATTGGGAAGTGTTTACATCATTCACGAAGTGACCTGTGCACTCAAAGAAGGCCCATCCTACTCTGCAATCTAGAACAGAGACATTTTGAGTCCTGGTGTGCATTTATAAACGTATTTGGGACTTTTATTGTAGTAAACTTGGAGGGTCCTTTCAGGAGAGCAAAGCAAAACTTTTTTTTAAGTTTTAGATGGGTGGGTGACCATTATTGCCCAAAGTGAAAATGAAAAAATCTCATATTTTGATTGCTTGGTTCAATAATGGTTGGAAATCTAATGAAGACACTATTTCTGGTGACCCTGGTCACTACCAAAGATTTCACTCACTTTGGAGGGATTTGCCCTCACTTCCTGCTTCCCTTTCCTTACCCTAACCAAAATAAAAAAAGAATGCCTTCAGTTCCACTTTTCTTTAAGTGTTATTGGGTTTTTTGTTAAGGTATTATGTGCAGTGACAAAAAAAAATTGCATGTTGGTGGGACAGTAGTAATTCAGTGATATCATAAAAGGTTCCAGGATATGTAGTCCACCCAATTATAGCAATCCACCTCTATTGTTACAACTGCACAAAAGAGGCGCTCAGCTATCGCTGAAAACCTTTCACTCCACATATACTGCATCCCGGAGTGCATACTCCCTCTAGTGGATGCATACAAATTTGAGTCTTCTGAACCAGAGAAACGTTCAAGATTTCATGCCGTGAAACAAAAGAACATGTGACACCATAAAGTTAAAGTTTACCTCTAGAAAGATTTTAAAATGTATATTTGTACTTATTTATCCTTTATTTAGTTTTGGATGGGTTGGGGAAAACTCAAAATGCTTGGCACGCTGCTGGGGTGCTCGATCTGTGGTCTATGATATGCTGTCTTCTACTATTCCCATGTGAGAAGATACCTAGTTTTTATAAATTTGGTTGCAGTGTTACACTGAGGGCGATTTTGCTTCCTCTTCTATGTGGATTATATGCTGTGTCCAATTGCTGGAGCGGTCTTTGAGCGGCCAGCCGCAGAATCAAAGGTTTAATCCATCCATCCATCTGCTCTGGTGTTTGCTGCTGAGTGCTGGGAAATGAATCTGTGTCTGTGAGATGAGGGTTCCGAACAAATCATCCATCCTAGTGTCTAATCCTAAACTCTACTTGACCTCCCAGTGTGTTGAAGTCTAAGTCTCAGGTAAGCAGCAGCGGTGTCACTGGTGGCTGGCGCAGAGGTGTTGGATACTGGGAGTTTTCACTATTGTAATTATAAGTGGATTTGTACTATGGTGATACACATATTGCATCACAGAAGATTTGGTGGGGTAGATTGACACTATTGGACTTGGGACTAATGTATTTATGAGTTCAATATTCATTATATGCACTTGAAGAATTTTTTTATTATTTATGGTCACTTTATTTCATGCATGTGAAGTAGAATAAACTGTATATAATTATTTGATAGTGCAACACTTTTGATTTAATTCTTGCTTTAATGTTAGCGCAAGGTTTCTATTTATTATTAGGTGCTTTTTTTTGTTTGTGACCCCCATTGAGGCCGTATGCCCTCACTTTGTCCCTCTGATGCTCATACAAGAAAGTTTTGGTAGTGCTGTTGTCACCAGACAGGAAGGCACAGATAAAAATCAAAAGGCCAAAAGTTCCAATCCTTCCATGCTACAAAAAAATATTTTTATTGTTTTATTTTTGTCTAAATAATAATTTTGCTAAATATATTTTAAAGCCCATATTTGGGAATGATAAAAAAACTACCCTTGCAGTTGGCCCTTCTCACTGCAAGTGTTAAATGCCTGTTAACTCTAGTGGATGAAGAATAAGATGTAATACTGGTTTTACTCCTTGCTCTCACAGGCTCTGGTAATCTCCTCTGCTCCAGCTTTCTCATGTATAATGCTGGACTATTGGCCCTGCATTGTACTTGATTGTGTCATTCTGCAATTTCAGGCACGGAGCGCCTTGTAGAAGAGGCTTCATGGGACCAGTCATAGAGATGGAGGAAGCCTAGCCTGCTGGAGTGGGGAGCAATGTTTTTATTATAACCGATTCCTCATTCACTTAACGAGCCATAGCCCAGGTGACGAGAAAGGTAGTTTTTTCTGCAATTTCTGGAATTATTTAACCAGTGACAGAGGTGATGCCACCAATGGTCTAACAGGAGTGCTGTTACGCAACAGAAATTCCTTTCCCTCCTTTGACAACCTGCAAACCCAAACAAATCTATCCTGCAAGTTCTTTAGGTATTTACTGATTCACCACTCCATTAGGACTACATTTGGACACTATTTGGCACCTTATATCTCTCCCTGACCTCCTTCCCCTGTGGAACAATCTCTCTTCATGGAAAAAAATGAACCAAAGTGGCTACTACCTTTTATACAAATCTGCAAATTAAATATAATTAAATATAAATTGTGGTTCTGTAAGTGAAATGGCTTAAATGTATTCCTGACCTCTGTGAAGAAAGCTAGAAGTAACAGGTTCATGGCTTACAGATGTCATCAGCACAGATGACAAGTTCATGCTATTTAAGCTTCTACATCACCTGCATTACACACCAAGTTGTATCATATGGGCCTTGCATGACATGCCCAGTGCTATAGGTGAAGTAACTCTCCTGCTGAGATATACTATATACAGTATTCTGGACTTTTGTCCAGTCTTTGTGAAGCACTGTGCTCTACACTAGAAAATCACCTTGGGTTTTCAGGCCCTAGAACCTCTGAAGTATGTCCTTCTCTGTTTTCTTTGTATCCCTAATACATGAACACATTGGAGGTTATTTACTAAAACTGGAGAGTGCAAAATCTTGTGTAACTCTGCAGGGAAACCAATCAGCTTCAAGGTTTTATAACCAAACTTTAATTGAAGAAGCTGAAGTTATAAGCTGGCTGGCTACCATGCAAAGCTGCACCAGATTTTGGTGAATCCACCCCATTGTGTCTTGTCTAATACTCTTCCAAGCAAGAATTACTATACTACTCAACTGGAAAAACTCCACCCGCCATCACTAGCACAAGTGTTTCACTTAATTAGTGTAGTTCTCCCCAAATATAAAATATTCTATGCTGGCAGAGTGTGCTCTAAAATATTTCACAAGACCTGGCATTTGTAGATGAAGTCCTCTGGAGCGCATGTCTCAGAAATACCTATTCTTGGTAGTGTCTTTGTCAACCATGGATTTCTCTTTGCTGACCTATGACATAGGTGATTGTGGAGGGGGAGGGCAAATGTGAATGTTAAGTTTCTTATTTGTATTGTCCAATTGGTACTGCACACCCTGAATATATATTGTATTAGAAATAAGATATACCTGTGCGCAATTCCATATATCTTATACATATATATAACTCATCAGGTACTAAAGGGGAGTGACCAACTGTTAACACTAAAAATTGTGAAAGGACCTTCTGCACACTGCTATACAATGTTCCTAGCACATTTTGCTCAAAAACAGGGATTTTTGTTCACATGCATTGCAATACATGTTTAAGCTGACCAACTACGTCAAAGTAATCCCTTTCTGGTCAGTCCCTACTCTACTCTGCTAAATGCATATGTTCCAGTGGATATAGTGTCAATGTGGGGCAAGTAGACACAAACTGTAGAAGTGCTACAGGTTCAGGTCTGGTCACTGACCTGCACTATGCCAATAAAGATATACTTGTGCTCAAATCCAAATAGTTTATACGTATATATAACCCATCAGCTGTTAAAGGGTTGTGACCACATGTTAACACTAGAAATTCAAAATTGACCCTCTGCACACTGCTATACACCCATTCTAGCAAACTTTTAACCCCCCCCCCCCCCCCCCCAAAAAAAAACAGGGATTTTTTTTTGTTTATATACATTGCATAGCCGAGTAGGGGGTGGCCAGAGGGATAATGCTTTGATGTAGTTGGCCAGTTTAAACCTGTATTGCAGTGTATGTCAACAAAAAATCCCTGTTCCTGTGTAACGTTTGGTAATAATGTGTATACCAATGTGCAGAGGGTCCATTCAGAATTTCTACAGCATGTATATTGTATCTCTTTATAATGGTATGTTACTAGTTCAGGTGAGCTCATTGTTTTTTACATGTTACCTATCTTTGGAAAAAAAAAAAGGATTGCCATCCTGAGGATTTACCCCCGTCAATGGCCAGGCCTCTTTTTGCTTTTCAGCACTGCACTATTTCAACTGATAAATGTGCGGTCATGCAATGCTGTACCCAAACAAAATTTACGTACTTTTTTTCCACACAAATAGAGCTTTCTTTCGGTGGCATTTGGTCACCTGTGCGCTTTTTATTTATGTCATTTTCCAAAAACTTGTGGTAAAAAAATTAATTCTTCTATTGACCCAACATGCCTCTCAGCAAATAGTTTGGGGTGTCTACTTTCCAAAAATGGGTCGTTTTGGGGGGTGGGGGCATTTTATGCCCAGCATTAGAAGTTTATGCCACACATCATTCACTCTTCTAACCACCTGAAGACCAAGCCTTTTCTGACACTTTTTGTTCACATGAAAAAAATCAGTATTTTTGGCTAGGAAATTACTTTAAACCCCCAAAAATTATATATTTTTTTAAAGCATACACCCTAGTGAATAAAATGGTGGGTGCTGCAATTTTTTATGTCACAAAGTACTCGAGCAGCGATTTTTCAAACCCAAATTTTTTTTTGAAAAATACACTTTTTTACTTTTAATGCACAAAAACACAATATATTGGCCAATTATTTAGTAACATATAAAAGATGATGGTATGCCGAGTAAATAGATACCAAAAATGACATGGATTAAAACTGCGCATGCCCCATGCAATGGCGACAAACTGCATACATTTTTAATATCCATATGCGGCGATATCCATACTTTTTAATATCCATACGTTTGCGGCGATTTCATATGCATAGTACAACCGCTGTTTACATACTGACGAGGGTGCTTTTTTTTTTTTTTTTTTTTTGTAAGTTATTTATATTTTTTCAATTATTTATACACTGTCCCTTTAATTTTTATTTTTTTTTTAATCACTTTTTATGCTATCACAGGGAATGAAAATATCCCCTATAACTTTAAGGGCATTGTCATATTCTTTTTTGAGAAATCTGGGGTCTATCAGACTCTAGATATCTCCTCTGCCCTTACGTTATCTAATCTCACCGAGATCGATGTGATCAGATGCTTTCCCAATTTACAAATGGCGCGGTTTATATCCTGCAAAACTAAAGTGATGAAATGCTTGTAGCTTCCGACTTCTTAGACCATTCTGGTCTCCAATAAGCTCTATGGTCAGCTGGCAGAAACACCAGCTGCATTCTCAAGTTTTCCCGATGGCTCGGGACTGCCCGAGAAGGTCGTGGAAGGCAGCGGGGGGAGGGGGGCATAGTCTCCCACTGCTTGTAAAAGCAATCCAGCAGCTAATTAGCCACTAGGATTGCTTTTACATGAAACCCTTTTGCCTGCTGAAAAAAACTATACCAGGATGATGCCTGCAGCTGTAGGCATCATCCTGGTAAACCCATTCAGAGTCCAGTGATATACCAGTAAGTTGCTGGTCCTTGTTCGGTATATATGCTATGTTCTTTTTTTTTTCTCTATGCAGCCTGTGGGCTGAATGAAAAAAAAGAGAAGAAATCTCTGCCAGAAGTGTGTGGTATGCCCACCATTAGAATATACCACCCTGCATCCACCTACTTCTAATGGTGAGCACCCATTAGGTCGCACGATGCCACATCCGCCAATTTCAAGATTGTACAAATGTTTAAATAGTGACATGCTTGAATAGAAATTGTCCACGTATAAGTGGTACCTCATATGGAAAAAGGATAACACCAAGTCCTAAACTATCTTGCCACTGCTCCCCATGTAGTCTGGGCATCCGGGGGGCTCCACGTGACTATCTTTTCCCTTGTAAATCCAAAACTTATATGTATAGCCTGTTGCCCTCTCACAGGTCTTCTACATCTTGACCCCATATCTGGCATGCTTTCTGGGGAGAAATTGTTTGAATGCAAGGCGACCAGAAAAATTAATGAGGGACTCATCAACGCAGATTTTTTGCTGGGGAGTATAGACATTTGCAAATGTTTGGTTAAGGCGATTTACCTAGTTTTCCCCCTAGCGCGGGCTGGGGGGAAAACTAGGAGCTCAGTTTTGGACAGATTTAGTTTGAGGAAGTGGAGTGACATCCAATCCGATATGTCGCTCAGTAGGCTTGTGATACGGGCGGAGACTGAAGGGGTGAGGTGAGGGGTAGAGAGATAGATTTGCGTGTCATCGGCATAGAGATGGTAGTTGAAGCCGTGAGAGTGTATCAATTGGCCAAGGGAGGAGGTGTAGATGGAGAAGAGAAGGGGCCCGAGGACAGAACCTTGAGGGACCCCAACAGAGAGGGGGAGTGGAGAGGAGGTGGCAGCGTTATAGGTAACACTGAAGGAGCGCTGTGATAGATAGGAAGAGAGCCAGGAGAGAGCAGAGTCTCTGAGGCCAAGAGAGTGTAGTTGTTTGAGGACGAGGGGGTGGTCAACCGTGTCGAAAGCCACAGAGAGGTCGAGGAGTAGGAGCACTGAATAGTGGCCATTAGCTTTGGCGGTTAGCAGGTCGTTGGTGAGTTTGAGTAAGGCAGTTTCGGTGGAGTGTAGGGGGCGGAAGCCAGACTGTAGGGGATCAAGGAGGTTGTTGCCGGTGAGGTGGGAACTCAGGCGATTATAGACTAAGCGCTCTAGGAGTTTGGATGTAAATGGCAGCAGGGAGATGGGTCTAAGGTTGTTCGGGTCGGTGGAATCTAGGGAGGGTTTTTTAAGTATGGGAGTGATGAGCACGTGTTTTAGAGGGGAGGGGAATGTGCCAGTAGAGAGGGAAAGATATCTCTCTCGATAGATAGATCGATAGATAGATAGATAGATAGATAGATCTCCATAGATATATATCTCTATAGATATATATAGTTAGATATATATCTCTATAGATATATATAGTTAGATATATATCTCTATAGATATATATAGTTAGATATATATCTCTATAGATATATATAGTTAGATATATATCTCTATAGATATATATAGTTAGATATATATCTCTATAGATATATATAGTTAGATATATATCTCTATAGATATATATAGTTAGATATATATCTCTATAGATATATATAGTTAGATATATATCTCTATAGATATATATAGTTAGATATATATCTCTATAGATATATATAGTTAGATATATATCTCTATAGATATATATAGTTAGATATATATCTCTATAGATATATATAGTTAGATATATATCTCTATAGATATATATAGTTAGATATATATCTCTATAGATATATATAGTTAGATATATATCTCTATAGATATATATAGTTAGATATATATCTCTATAGATATATATAGTTAGATATATATCTCTATAGATATATATAGTTAGATATATATCTCTATAGATATATATAGTTAGATATATATCTCTATAGATATATATAGTTAGATATATATCTCTATAGATATATATAGTTAGATATATATCTCTATAGATATATATAGTTAGATATATATCTCTATAGATATATATAGTTAGATATATATCTCTATAGATATATATAGATAGATATATATCTCTATAGATATATATAGATAGATATATATCTCTATAGATATATATCTCTATAGATATATATAGATAGATAGATATCTCTATAGATATATATAGATAGATATATATCTCTATAGATATATATAGATAGATATATATCTCTATAGATATATATAGATAGATATATATCTCTATAGATATATATAGATAGATATATATCTCTATAGATATATATAGATAGATATATATCTCTATAGATATATATAGATAGATATATATCTCTATAGATATATATCTCTATAGATATATATAGATAGATATATATCTCTATAGATATATATATATATATATATATATCTCTATAGTTATATATATCTATATATATATATAGATAGATATATATCTCTATATATATCTATATCTTTATAGATCTCTCTCTCTATATATATATATATAGATAGACATCTCTAGATCTCTCTCTATATATATATATATATATATATATATATATATATATATATATATATATATATATAGATAGAGATATATATATATATATATATATATATATATATATATATATATATATATATATATATATATATATATATATATATATATATAGATATAGATAGATATACAGATATAGATATCTCTCTCTCCTCTTCTTTCTCTCTCCTCCTCCCCTCTCTCTCTCCTCCCCTCTCCCTCTCTGTCTCCCTCCTCCTCTCTTCCTCTCTCTCTTCTCCTCTCTTCCTCCCCCCCTCTCTCTCTCTCTCCTCTTCTCCTCTCCTCCCCTCTCTCCCCTTTTCTCTCCCCCCTCTCGCTCTCCTCTTCTCCTCTCTCTCCCCCTTCTCTTCCTCTTCTCTCTCTTCCCTCTCCTCACAGGTTCGAAAATGGCGAAGCATGACCCGCAGGCTCCTAAATACAGAAGCCTGACCCACAGGCTCCTAAATGCTCTTCCCTCTCTCTCTCTTCTCCCTCTCCTCTTCCTATCTCTCCTCTCTCTCCTCTCAGGATCGAAAATGGATAAGCCTGAACCCGCAGGCTCGTAAATGCTCTTCTCCCTATCCTCTCCCTCTCTTCTTCCTCTTTCCTCTCTCTTCCTCTTTCCTCTCTCTCCTCTCAGGCTCGAAAATGGAGAAGCCTGACCCGCAGGCTTGTAAATGCAGAAGCCTGACCCACAGGCTCCTAAATGCTCTTCCCTCTCTCTCTCCCTCTTCTCTCTCTCCTCCCTCTCTTCTCGTCTCTCTTCCTCTCCTCTCTTCCTCTCCTCTCTCTCTCCTCTCTTCCTCTTCTCTCAGGCTCGAAAACGGTGAAGCCTGACCCGCAGGCTCCTAAATGCAGAGGCCTGACCCGCAGGCTCCTAAATGCTCTTCCCTCTCTCTCTATCTTCTCCCCTCTCCTCCCTCTCTCTCCTCGCAGGCTCATAAACGGAGAAGCCTGACCCGCAGGCTCCTAAATGCAGAAGCCTGACCCGCAGGCTCCTAAATGCAGAAGCCTGACCCGCGGGCTCCTAAATGCAGAAGCCTGACCCGCGGGCTCCTAAATGCAGAAGCCTGACCCGCGGGCTCCTAAATGCAGAAGCCTGACCCGCGGGCTCCTAAATGCAGAAGCCTGACCCGCGGGCTCCTAAATGCAGAAGCCTTACCCACAGGCTCCTAAATGCAGAAGCCTGACCCACAGGCTCCTAAATGCAGAAGCCTGACCCACAGGCTCCTAAATGCAGAAGCCTGACCCACAGGCTCCTAAATGCAGAAGCCTGACCCACAGGCTCCTAAATGCAGAAGCCTGACCCACAGGCTCCTAAATGCTCTTCCCTCTCTCTCTCTCTCCTCGCAGGCTCGTAAATGTAGAAGCCTGACCCACAGGCTCCTAAATGCACCTTTTTTGCCTGCAAATTCCTGTGCATTTATTATTTTTTACCTTGTGGATTAAAACGTCCACAGTACGGGTCCTCTGACTGTTTTGACTTTACCACATTCCTTGTGAGCTCCTAGAGAAGAGAAAAAAAAGTTTGTTAGTAAATATGTCTTACAATAAAGCATTGTATGGTATTAAGCTTTGGTAACTATACTATCCATATTTAACAATACAGACAGGGGTCACTCATAGTTCTAGGAAAATAAGTTATCTGATACTTACAAAAATTGCTTTCCCACAGTTCTGGGGCTGAAGCATTTCTTGATGGTGTAGATGAGCAGCGGAATTAAAATCAAAGTAGCGACTGCAAAAGGAAAGAAAATATATTAATTTAATTGTTTTTTTCTTATTATGACCTACAATTTATTACTCTCTGTACTGCACCTTGTAACAGCATCGTTATGTTTGGCAGCTGGTATTTTTGTATAGTGGTGGTCTCACAGAAAACTGATTTCAGGTTAAACTTGAAAAAATTTCTGTTTTCCTATGTTTAACTCTAAAATCAGTTTGCCATGGCTGTACTGACCTTAGAATCCATTGGCTTGCTGTTGAGCGAAGCTCAAAGCGTCCTACAAATTGTAGGAAAACACTATATGTATGGATCCATGTGAACGTATGTAAAGTAAAGGCTTCCTGGCTGCAGCTGAACACACACACACACACACACACACACACACGATCCCAGTCACATAATATACTGATTATTTTGGCGGTGTAGGAGTCTATTTGGCCACGTGAATGAGGCCTTAGGGGATCAGGAGATACCCTTTGCTTCTAGAAACATTGACACATTGCTCTGTACTGGCAAGGTGACAGTGTCTGGAAATATAACAGGTTTTTATTGGATTAAGAGACCTCAAATTCGAAATTATATAATGCAAAAAAGCAGCATGTGGTGACTATATGTGACTGGAAAAATATCAGACATACAATATAGAAAGGTAGTAAAGTACTTACGTAGCCCAACCCAGTGTTTCCAGCTGAAAAGAATAGATCTTTTCGGAGCCTGGGTTGTCGTCGGAGGCAGTGTCGTTGTCGGTGGCGTTGTTGGCTTGTTTTTGACTGTGAAAAAAAATGAAGAAAATGTTAAAATTAAGAACAATCATGCATAAACAGCATTGTCAAAGTTTTCATGGCTTTACCTTCGTCAGTGCAACCCTATATTTTAAGCACGTACTTGTTATCAGCCAATGTCCTATTTTCATTGTCACATGAGGATTGCATTTTTTTTCCTAGGCCAAATGAGTTACAGGCCTAAATTTTTTTATTTCTGTCTGTACTGTGCTCCTCCCCCCCCCCCCCCCCCCAAAAAGGAGATTCAACCTGTTTGTCCTGGTGACTACTTCATCCAAGACAGAAGGTGATGGGAAATCTAAAATTTTAAAGCTGTCACCAGATCTTCCATTGGGGATATCTGTTCCGGTAAGAACTGTGTTAGAGGCAAATTCTCCTTACTTTGTAGAGATTTCCTTTCACTTCCTGTTGTGTCTTCAGAACAGGAAGTGCATAGAAATGTTCCAAATGGGAGACAGACAAAAAAAAAGTGAAGGGTTTAACCCCTTACTACTATATTCAAAGTAGTTTCCATTTATTTTACAATCATCTGTCCAAATCCGCTATTAAAACATTTTCTATGTTCACCAGTGTGATATATCTAGGCATTTAGGATAATGGTTAATTATTACTTTACCTTTTGCTTTCATTTGGAAGAATCTTTGCTTCCTGATCCGTAGCGGTACAGGTTTTGTTGTTCCTGGCAAATCTAAAAGACATAAATGAAACAGAAAAACAAACTTAGTACATTTCTTTTAGTACCTAAGATAAATATTAAGCAGGTGGGGATTTCTTCATTATTTGGTAAATATCTGATGTATTTCTGGTATATGTGAAGTTGCTGCCCTAGTAACTGCTGTGCTGTCCCTGCTCCAATACAGAAGTATGGTACATCATAAATAGGCCACGCACATCATGGGAAGGTGGGGATTTACGTTAAAGTGACCCTGATACCAGAGCATTAGGCCTCATTTACATGGGCGTAATACAACGTACACCTGTGTGAAGGTCATGTTTACCTGCACAGGGGTGCATGTGTTCCATGCATCCCTGTGCAGGCAGTCCCATTCATGTCAATTGAGATGCAGTGGCTGTATTGACACAGCCGCTTCTCCCAGTTTGACATCCATGCGAGTGTAGATGCATGGCCCTGCATGCAGACAGTGTGCGGTCGATGCCGTGCACCCATATGAATGTCAAATTTGGAGTAGCAGCTGTGTCTGTGCAGCCGCTGCATCCTAATTGACATGAATGGAAGTGCTTGCACAGGGATGCACAGCCCTCGCACACTTTACAAGGAAAACTGGAAGAGTTTCCACCCTATAAATGGAATTTTAAGAATGTGTATTTCTTGCATTTGGAATACTATACTTACCATTTTCCAAATTCTTCTCACTCATTGGCTGATCCTTGCTGGAATCAGCTCCTTTTGTGGCTTGTTGGATCAGATCCTCAATACTGATGTAATCTGGTGCGCTTTCCTGGATCGGAAGCTCAACTCTGCCACTTTCCTGGATCTGATCGTCAATTCTGGCACTTTCCTGGATCTGATCGTCAAATCCGGCACTTTCCTGGATCTGATCGTCAAATCCGGCGCTTTCCTGGATCACGTCCTCAGCTCCGGCGCTTTCCTGGATCACGTCCTCAGCTCCAGCGCTTTCCTGGATCACGTCCTCAGCTCCGGCGCTTCCCTGGATCACGTCCTCAGCTCCGGCGCTTCCCTGGATCACGTCCTCAGCTCCGGCGCTTCCCTGGATCACGTCCTCAGCTCCGGCGCTTCCCTGGATCACGTCCTCAGCTCCGGCGCTTCCCTGGATCACGTCCTCAGCTCCGACGCTTCCCTGGATCACGTCCTCAGCTCCGGCGCTTCCCTGGATCACATCCTCAGCTCCGGCGCTTCCCTGGATCACATCCTCAGCTCCGGCGCTTCCCTGGATCACATCCTCAGCTCCGGCGCTTCCCTGGATCACATCCTCAGCTCCGACGCTTCCCTGGATCACATCCTCAGCTCCGACGCTTCCCTGGATCACATCCTCAACTCCGATGCTTTTCTGAATCAGATCATCAATGTGAATATAATCTGTACATGACAAAAAGAGAAAATTGCAATTAACAACCATATAGTGTAGAAAGAGAATTTTCACTCAGAATAATAGTGGTGATTGGTAAACAACTGGGGACCTAGAGAAATGAATCTTTCTGGGCATTTTACAAAAGGCACTATAAAATATATCTAAACTCAACTTTAACATTCTGCAAGCCTTTCTGAGGTATTTTCCTAATCTAAACACAACAGGAAGTTACAGAAAATCCCCTGTAAGTGTTGTCACAGGACCAAGTGTCCCTATTGGAAGAATTTCCTTCTATTCCTGTTCTGTAACTATGGAAAATGTTGGAATTTTCCCACCTACAGTGACAACAGTCATCAGAAAAAAATAGAGAAAACAAATCTACATAATGGGGGCACAGGCAAAAATAAAAACCTGACAAGGGTTTTCATCCTTCCCTGCTATATCCCAAAATAGACTTCGATTTCATATACACTCCACAATTTATAACAGAGAGCTGATACCACTATCTACTATACTCCACGGAAGGATGAATATTGCAGCCTGCATTTTATGGTCCATTCATAAATTGTGGACTACAGGATGGAGTCTGCTTTGCACCATAAAGTTCGGTATGCCTAATGCAGCAAAGAGAGCTCCATGATTGGAGAAGAACCAGTCCTGTAACTCTGACAGGTCACATGTTGTGCTCTCAGGACAGGAATTGAAGAGAAATCGGGACACAGAAAAACATAAAACAGGCAAGTGGTCTAATCATTACCTGTTCTGTAAGGTCTGCTCTAATAAATCACACCCTAAATAAAAAGGCGCTAATAAATCACTGAAAGAAATACTTATCGCAGAGCCCACTTCGTGCAGACAACAGAGACGTCACCATGCCGCACTACAGCCTTGCTAAGTGTTTGAGATCCTAGGATCTTGAGCACAGAAGAGGCTATTTTTGGGCACAGTGAAGTCAACAGCACATCTAGGAAGTGGGCTCTGAAGTGTAAAGTGTATGATAGTCAGAATGTGTAATTCTTACCATTTCTTGGTGTCTCCTCTACACCAGCTGGTGTATGTTCGACAAACATCTGGTATCCAACTATAATAGAAAAGAAACTGAGTTAGTACAGCAAAGAAATATCTATTTTAATTACAAACCTAAAAAAAAACAAATAGATTTGTGCAAACCAAACTGAACCTCCTTATTGGTCAGAGGTTTTGTCAATCACAATAAAGGACCGACAAGAAGGATCAGGGAAAAAGGAAGCAGGACAGATTTTAAAGAAAAAGATGACATTTATATATAACTTCAGCTGCTTATATCTCTGAATATTACGTAGAAATTTGTTTTACACATTCTTTCCAGCTGAATAAATAGAGCACAGGTAGTATGCATTTATAATATGATACATGATATGGACACCACTTTATTTGACCTCTAAGCTAGTTATTCCAATATGATTCCAATATTAGTGTACAAAGAAAAAAAAAAAAGAAAAAAACTTACTTGGTCTTGCAGTTGATGGCTGCACTGATGCAGCCAGAAGAAAAAAGGCGAATATCACAAATTTTGTTAGGCTTTCCATTGCAAATGAATCGCTAAAGCTCAGTACTGAACAGAGAAACTGCACAGAACGACTGCACTCACCCACTGACAATACTGTACTGAGGGACACCAGGGCTGCGCAGCCTCATCTGAGGTCCCGCCTACTGTGACATCACTTTACCAACAAGTATGTAATAGAAGGGCCTAATTGATTAGGTATAAGTTGCATGAATTGGTAAGATGGCCCTTATATTACATACTTGTTGGTAGAGACATTTTACAGCCTAGATTTGAAAATTAAAACTAAAAATAGATCAGACTGCTGATCTGTCAGTTTTTTTTTATGAGGTAAATAACTGTACAGTTGGAGGAAGGGGGAGGGGGTGCACTGCATTAATGTGGAACATAAAAGTCATTTTAAAAATGAGGTGTGAGTGCCATAATTTTTTAGTTTTGGACCTATATAATAATACCTTCTTTGATTATTTCTTATTGACATTTTTAAGCTTTTTTTCCCCCTATAATTTTCACCTGATGAGCTTGCCAGTAAGCATGTTCTCTTTATGGGCTCATTTAAACCATATGCAATAAAAACACAATTTTAAAACGCAGTACGAACGCATATTCAAAAAAGGGAAAAATAATGCACCGCATTTAAGGATTGGGAAATTGCAATATATAAAATGTTTGGTTTTGGGTTTAGATACGTTTTAATTTAGGGAAAGTGTGCTGAAGGTGAATTCCCTTGCTGTCTTTAGCATGCAGTTTCCAGCTGTCAGTTTTGAAAAAAATAAATAAAACTGACAGGACAGAATTCCTTTTCACATCTAAACTGAACCATTTTCTACACTAATATTGCAGTAATATTGAAATAATCTAAAAAAAAAAAAAAACAGCAAAAAAAACTTACTTGGTCTTGCAGTTGATGGCTGCACTAATGCAGCCAGAAGAAAAACGGCGAATATCAGAAATTTTGTAAAGCTTTCCATTGCAAATGAATAGCTAAAGCTCAGTACTGAACAGAGAAATTGCACAGAACGACTGCACTCACCCACTGACAATACTGTACTGAGGTACACCAGGGCTGCACAGCCTCATCTGAGGTCCCGCCTACTGTGACATCACTTTACCAACAAGTATGTAATAGAAGGGCCTATCTGATTAGGTATAACTTGCATGAATTGTTAATATGGCCCTTATATTACATACTTGTTGGTAAAGACATTTTACAGCTTAGATTTGAAAATTAAAACTAAAAATAGATCAGACTGCTGTTCTGTCAGTTTTTTTTTATGTGGTAAATAACTGTACAGTTGGAGGAAGGGGGAGGGGGTGCACTGCATTAATGTGGAACATAAAAGTCATTTTAAAAATGAGGTGTGAGGGCCATAATTATTTAGTTTTGGACCTATATAATAATACCTTCTTTGATAATTTCTTATTGCCATTTTTAGTCTTTTTTTCCCCCATAATTTTCACCCGATTAGCTTGCCAGTAAGCATGTTCTCTTTATGGGCTCATTTAAACCATATGCAATAAAAACACAATTTTAAAACGCAGTACGAACGCATATTCAAAAAAGGGAAAAATAATGCACCGCATTTAAGGATTGGGAAATTGCAATATATAAAATGTTTGGTTTTGGGTTTAGATACATTTTAATTTAGGGAAAGTGTGCTGAAGGTGAATTCCCTTGCTGTCTTTAGCATGCAGTTTCCAGCTGTCAGTTTTGAAAAAAAATAAATAAAACTGACAGGACAGAATTCCTTTTCACATCTAAACTGAACCATTTTCTACACTAATATTGGAGTAATATTGAAATAATCTAAAAAAAAAAAAAAAAAAAACAGCAAAAAAAACAGCAAAAAAAACTTACTTGGTCTTGCAGTTGATGGCTGCACTAATGCAGCCAGAAGAAAAACGGCGAATATCAGAAATTTTGTAAAGCTTTCCATTGCAAATGAATAGCTAAAGCTCAGTACTGAACAGAGAAACTGCACAGAACGACTGCACTCACCCACTGACAATACTGTACTGAGGTACACCAGGGCTGCGCAGCCTCATCTGAGGTCCCGCCTACTGTGACATCACTTTACCAACAAGTATGTAATAGAAGGGCCTATCTGATTAGGTATAACTTGCATGAATTGTTAATATGGCCCTTATATTACATACTTGTTGGTAGAGACATTTTACAGCCTAGATTTGAAAATTAAAACTAAAAATAGATCAGACTGCTGTTCTGTCAGTTTTTTTTTATGTGGTAAATAACTGTACAGTTGGAGGAAGGGGGAGGGGGTGCACTGCATTAATGTGGAACATAAAAGTCATTTTAAAAATGAGGTGTGAGGGCCATAATTATTTAGTTTTGGACCTATATAATAATACCTTCTTTGATAATTTCTTATTGCCATTTTTAGTCTTTTTTCCCCCATAATTTTCACCTGATTAGCTTGCCAGTAAGCATGTTCTCTTTATGGGCTCATTTAAACCATATGCAATAAAAACACAATTTTAAAAACGCAGTACGAACGCATATTCAAAAAAGGGAAAAATAATGCACCGCATTTAAGGATTGGGAAATTGCAATATATAAAATGTTTGGTTTTGGGTTTAGATACATTTTAATTTAGGGAAAGTGTGCTGAAGGTGAATTCCCTTGCTGTCTTTAGCATGCAGTTTCCAGCTGTCAGTTTTGAAAAAAAATAAATAAAACTGACAGGACAGAATTCCTTTTCACATCTAAACTGAACCATTTTCTACACTAATATTGGAGTAATATTGAAATAATCTAAAAAAAAAAAAAAAAAAAAAAAAAAAAAAAAAAACAGCAAAAAAAACTTACTTGGTCTTGCAGTTGATGGCTGCACTAATGCAGCCAGAAGAAAAACGGCGAATATCAGAAATTTTGTAAAGCTTTCCATTGCAAATGAATAGCTAAAGCTCAGTACTGAACAGAGAAACTGCACAGAACGACTGCACTCACCCACTGACAATACTGTACTGAGGGACACCAGGGCTGCGCAGCCTCATCTGAGGTCCCGCCTACTGTGACATCACTTTACCAACAAGTATGTAATAGAAGGGCCTATCTGATTAGGTATAACTTGCATGGATTGTTATGATAGGCCATTCTATTACATACTTGTTGGTAAAGAGTGCTTCCCACTGTGGAAGGTTTGAAAATGTAACCCCTTAGTGACTGAGGGTTAAACAAATGTTAATGCCTGAACACGAGTATTAGTAAAACTGTACATATCATCGCAGCTACTTTTGTGGGGGGAGGGGTTCAGGACAAATTGGGCTTTCTTTTGGTGGTAAATGACAATGAATAGCTCCTGATTTTTCTTTTTATTATCAAAGGAAAACTGTCTCAAGTAGTAAAAAAAAAATGTTTTTTTTAAATTTATTTAGCTTTATATTTCTTGCTACTACATAACCTACCATCAAATAACAACTTCAAAATAAATTCTCCTGCTTCTTCTCACAGCGATACCACATATGTGTATAATATTTGTTGTTTGTACCCGTAGTACAGCCCAGAAACAATAGTGCACATTGCGCTTTCTTTTTTATCCTAAAACACACTGACCCTAGGTTCACATCTGTGCGGGTGACGCTGAAAACCCGTACAGCCGCACCACCAGCACAGAAATGCGGACCTGCGGGCGGGTGCCATTAGTACTAATGGCACGCCACCCGCACTGAAAAACGCAACCAAACTGGGAACTGAGGTTCCCATGTGGGCTGCGTTTTCAAAAGAAGTGCAGGGACTTCTTCCCTGCGTGTCACGGGCACAGGAGTCCCTTCAAATGAATGGGCTCTCGTGCCCGTGAAAAACGCGGCCCGCACGGCTGCATATATGTGAACCAGGGGTAAGTTTAAAGAAAAATGTTTTTTTTTAAAAAAACAGTTCCATCAATAAAAAAAAAAATGCTGACCATGACCTTTGACCCAACACAAATCCTGGCACTGATTTAGCTATCTTTTATTTATTTTATACACATTTGTTTGTTTACACAGCTTTTTCAATGCATCTCTCTCCCTCCATTCAGAGAAAAAGCTCTCTCCTGTGATGGTGGGGGTCAGCAGCAATGACTAGGCCTCACTTGGCAATGTCCTGGGAGCATTCCAGTCAGGCTTCACGAGGACACGTATAGTAAGGGCATTAGTCAGAACTGCACAGATTGTTTTTATCTACAGGCACCCTATATCTGCATAGGCAGGTTTTATGGTAAAGGTGAACTAACCCTGTAATATGAAGCTGATAAACAGTGATGGCTATATTCAGCTCCAATCCCAATCTGAAGATTACAGTTATGAGGCTGAAATAACTGCCCTTATCCTGATGTTAAAGCTTTTCAATTGTGCTTTTATATTTATCAGACCAATAAAGCTTTTGAATACAAAACTGACTGGCAATGTGTATCCTGTGAGTAATATCCTTCTCCCTGTCTCTTCTACACCCCGCTCAGCTGCTGTGTGCGTTCTGTAAATCTGCCATTATAGAACATTAGAGCTCGGCTTGTTTCAGAATATGTTCCATTCCCAAGGCTGACACGTCAGGATAAGGATCATCATCTTCAATAAAATGACAGTCATTGTAGATATGTCCAATGAGATGTGACCGCTACAGTCATATGGCTAAAATACAGATCCTTAGCCTGGTGTTAAAGCGCAAAAAGCTGTTTAACCGTTTCTATACCGGGCACTTTTACCCCCTTCCTGCCCAGGCCGTTTTTCAGGTTTCAGCGCTCTCACACTTTGAATGACAATTGCGCGGTCATACAACATTGTACCCAAACTAAAATTTTATCATTTTCTTCACACAACTAGAGCTTTCTTTTGGTGGTATTTAATCACCGCTGGGAATTTTATTTTTGCTAAATTTAAAAAAAAAAAGACCAAAAATTTTGAAAAAAAAACAAATTTTTCTTTGTTTCTGTTATAAAAGTTTGCAAATAAATAATTGTTCTTCATAAATTTAGGCCAAGATGTGTTCTACTACGTCTTTGGTGAAAATAACCCAAATTAGGATGTATTTTTTAGTTTGTAGGAAAGTTATAGAGTTCACAAACTATGGTATAGATCTGAATATTGATCAATCCTGAAGTACTGACGGCCAATCTAATTTCCTGAGGTCCAAGAATGTCAGAACAGTACAGATATCCCCCAAATGACCCCTTTTTGCAGAGTAGACAGTCCGACGTACTTCATAAGAGGCATGGCGAGTTTTTTGAAGTTGTATTTTTTTTGTCATAATTTTTTGGAAAATGAAAAAACGCAAAAAATTATTTTCACTATTTTTTTTTTTACATACTGTCACCAGTGCAGTACAGCGTCTTCATATAACTGGCATGGTGGTGATCAGGGACACTGACTGGTGACAGTATGAAAAAAAAAATATATATATATATATTTTTTTATTATTTTAAATTTTTTATTACTTTTTTTTTCTTTTTTTTAAGATTTTGTTTTCATATTTCACTATGTCCAAAGTAGTACAATGTTACCATAGTAACATTGTACTACTTTGGGGAAGTGATCAGTATTTTTTTTTTTTTTTTTTTACACAATTTGCTTATAGCAAAGAATTACTTTGCTATAAGCAAGCATTTACCTGAATGACATCAATTCTTTCAGGGTTTTTTTTTTTTTTTTGTGCTTAGCTGTGATTTGGCCACAGCTAATCACATGACATGTGCATGTGATTAGCTGTGACCATTCACAGCTAGGCAGTAGTATACAATGGATGGCATGAATGAAGCCATCCATTGTATACAACTGTCATGTGACCTGCTGTGATTGGTCACAGCAGGTCACATGGTACCGGCAACAGGGCCGATTCTCAGATCTGTCATCTGTCCGAGGTACACGGCCAGTGACAGATCGCGCCGCTGCGTGGCTCTGCAAGTGCGAAAAGTGCGCATGTGTGGGAGGACGCCATTTGGTGTCCAACCCGGAAATCCGATACATTTTTCCGGCCGCCTTTTGGCTATTGGCCGGGCGTGTATTGGTTAATCACCGCCGGGGTTTTTATTTTTTGGTAAATTAAAGAAAAAAAGGCCGAAAATTTTGAAAAAAAACACATTTTTCTTTGTTTCTGTTGTAAACGTTTGCAAATAAATAATTGTTCTTCATAAATTTAGGCCAAAATGTATTCTACTACATGTCTTTGGTGAAAATAACCCAAATTAGGATGTATTATTTAGTTTGTAGGAAAGTTATAGAGTTCACAAACTATGGTATAGATCTGAATATTGATCAATCCTGAAGTACTGACAGCCAATCTAATTTCTTGAGGTCCAAGAATTGAGCTGCTGCGCGGCTCTGCAGGAGCGCAAACCGCTAATGGATTTTGCACGCCGCCATTCGGCCATTGGCTGGGCGGCTAATGGTTAAAATGCTGTTGTCGTGGTCACGACTGTTACTTTTAAAAAAACGAATAGATATTTGGGATGTTTCCTATTGTAAAAAACATACCTGGAGCAGAGCTGGATGGGTGGGGGACACAAAAAAATTGTTCATTAACAACAATTGGGCTTTTAAGCTTTTTGAATTGAGTCTGAATATCATCAAATTATTTTTCTGGCTTTTTTTTTTACTAGTTTGGGTTATTTTTCTGGTAGTGGGTATTCTGCGCATATTTTGTGGTTGTCTAATTATGAACATATGTGATTATACTGTTATATAATGCTAAATATATTGTAATTATACTCTGATCAGCCATAACATTATGACCACTTACCATACCCATCGAGGCATGAACTCCACTAGACCTCTGAAGGTATGCTGTGGTATCTGGCACCAAGCCATTAGGAGCAGACCATTTATGTCCTATAAGTTGCAAGGTGTTGTCTGCATGGATCAGACTGGTTTATCTACCACACAGATGCTTGCTTGGATTTAGATCTAGAGAATCTGGAGGCCAAATCAACACCTCAAACTTGCTTTTAATCACTTCCAGTCCGGACACTTTTACCCCCTTCCTGTCCAGGCCAATTTTCAGCTTTCAGTGCTATCACACTTTGAATGACAATTGCGCGGTCATGCAACACTGCACCCATATGAATTGTTTAGCATTTTTTTTAGACAGATAAAGCTTTATTTTGGTGGTATTTATTCACCACTGATTTTTATTTTTTTGCTATGTAAATGAAAGTCCAAAAATTTTGAAAAAAAGTGTTTTTCTTATAAAATTTTGCAAATAAATAGTATTTCATCATAAATATTGGCCAACATTTATTCCGTTATCTTTTTAGTATTATTTATGGTTTTTTTTTTTTTTTACATACTGTCACCCTAGCAGTGCAGTGTCACCATGGTGACACTGTACTACTTGTGGGGGGTGATGAATTTATTTATTTTTTTTACACTGATTGCTTTTACACCCAAAAAAAAGGCTGTAAAAGCAATCATTTCTCCTTCTCTCTAGCTGTATTCTTGAGAACTACTTGAGAACTACTGTGTGAGCTGTGATTGGTCACAGCTTGTCACATGGTACAAGGCTGTTGTAAATAGCCTTGTACCATGTGACCTCTGTGATCATTCACAGATTTCACACGTAGTAAGCAATGATGTAAAGAAATGACATCTTGCTTACTACTTTGCATGTGATCACTGATTGGCCAATCAGTGATCACATGATCGGGACCTAGCACAGAGGTCCCGTCCGACGATCGCTGTTCCACTGTGTCCGGAGGACACAGCAGGCACCGGATCGTGGTGCTGCGCGCTCCCAGGGAGCGCGCACAAGCAGGGGGTGGGGAGGCCGCCCGACCCTGCACTGCCACCGTCCGGCCATTTATATACATGGGCTGGACGGGAGGTGGTTAAACCATTGAATTTATCAGACCAGGCCACCTTCTTCCATTGCCCCATGATCCAGTTCTGATGCTTATGTGACCATCATAGGCACTTTTTGCTGTAGACACAGGCCAGCATGAGCGCACAAACCAGCCTGCACTTTCATAGCCCCATGCAAATGAAACTGCGATAAGCTGTGTGTTCTGACACCTTTCTACTTGATTCAGCATTATGGCTAGGTTCACACATATGCAGCTTTGCGTTTGATCCGTTTCTGCAGTGCCTTTGTTGCGTTTTTGCACTTGTGTTTTTGCCGCGTTTTTGAGTTTTGTGGTTATTTTTTCTTGCTGCTAGGCAGATTTAAAAAGGAAAACGCAGCAAAAACGCCCTACATGCTTTTCTGCAGCGTTTCTATTGAAGTCTATAGAACCCAAAAAATCTATTTTTTGCTTTGAAAAAAGTCCCTCTTTCCAAAGAATGCACCAGGTGAAAACGCGGAGATTTGAACGTGTCCCATAGGAAATCCATGTTAAATGGACTGTAATGCATTTCTGCAAAACGCTTAGGTGTGTACCTATGGTGACTTTTTCAGCAATTTGAGCTACCATAGCTCTTCTATTAGATTGGACTACACAGGACAGCATTCACTCCCCATGTGCATCACTGAGCCTTGACCTCCCATGACTCTGTCGTCGATTGGCTGGTTTCCTTTCTTTGGTCCACTTTTGGTCGGTCCTGACCACTGCAGACCAGGAACATCCCACAAGAGCTGCAGTTTTGGAGTTGCTCTGACCCAGTTGTCTAGCCATTACAATTTGGCCCTTCTCAAAGTTGCTCAAGTCGCTTGTCCATTTTTTTCAGCTTTTAACACATCGTCAGGGAAAAAGTGTTCACTTGCTGCCTAATATATCTCACCTAATTTCAGCTGCCTTTATCACAAGATATTCAATGTTATTCACTTTACCTGTCAGTGATCATAATGTTATAGCTGATTGGTGTATATCGATGTACTCAATGGATCTATATTATTGTGCACTTTACCACATTGCTTTAAATATTAGGGCTCATGTACACGGGGCATTTGGAAAACTCTTCTGAGCGCTGGAAACTGACTACTAGAAAACGTAGCTTAAAAAATATCAGTTTAGCCTTGTTTGCATACTGCATTTTATGCGCGTTTGCGTTTAGAAGCGTTTTTTAAAAGATAACCTCAGGAGACATTCCCAAATGCCCAGAATGCACTGTAAAATAGTAAATAATTAACTATTTCAGCCATTTTGAGAGAAATAGAGAGAGCAGTATGTGTTGAGATTACCTGTTTCTTTCTGGTTGTATTCACTATGGATCCCATCATGAGAATAATGCAGCACGTTCTACAATTTTTTTCCTTCAGGCAAAACCTGGAATTGACTGCGCTGGTGTACTAGGTCCATTTGAATACATGGAAAACGCTTTGCATGCATCTTTGATGAAGAAAAAAGGCTCTGGCCAGCATCTGGATATGGACCTGTAAAAAACCGCTTGTAAAAGCAGTTAACCATGTTTACAAGCGTTTGGTGTTTGAAATGCTTGTAAAATCTACTCCTGAACGCAATATTGGTGTGTTCAAAAAAAAGACTGTTAACTCAACTGCCTGTAAACTACTACAGTCAGGTCCATAAATATTGGGACATCGACACAATTCTAACATTTTTGGCTCTATACACCACCACAATGGATTTGAAATGAAACGAATAAGATGTGCTTTAACTGCAGACTGTCAGCTTTAATGTGAGGGTATTTACATCCAAATCAGGTGAACGGTGTAGGAATTACAACAGTTTGCATATGTGCCTCCTACTTGTTAAGGGACCGAAAGTAATGGGACAATTGGCTTTTCAGCTGTTCCATGGCCAGGTGTGTGTTATTCCCTCATAATCCCAATTACAATGAGCAGATAAAAGGTCCAGAGTTCATTTCAAGTGTGCTATTTGCATTTGGAATCTGTTGCTGTCAACTCTCAAGATGAGATCCAAAGAGCTGTCACTATCAGTGAAGCAAGCCATCATTAGGCTGAAAAAACAAAACAAACCCATCAGAGAGACAGCAACAACATTAGGCGTGGCCAAAACAACTGTTTGGAACATTCATAAAAAGAAGGAACTGACAATGTCCTACCTTTTCCCAGAGGTTATGCTGCTCCATGTAATGGCATCCATCTTGGGTTTCTGCAGAGCATAGTGGGAGTCTTTAATGCCTTCAGGCCTCTGCAGTCCATCCCCCAGAGGGGGGTGGTTGATCACATATAAGCCTGTTGTCCGCACGTGCTCTTTGCATTCGTGTCTTGTGTGTTCGTGTTGCAACAAGCTCTGTTTATACTCTCGTGGCTCTCCTGGAAACTGACTCGGCTTTTGACTAGACTATTCTCTGTGTTATCCATTTATCTGACCTCCCGTTGCTGAACCCGGCCTGTGACCTGTTATTCTTGTCTACCGTTCTGTACCGTTTGTCCCGTTGTTATCGACCCGGCCTGCCCGACTATGCTATTGTCTTATCTGGTTCCTACCAGCTACACGACATTGGCGGCGGCCATTACCGCAGCTGGGGTGTCTCGGGGGCCGCGACCTGGTCCTTGGCTGCGTCGAGTCCATCCCCACCATCAGGGGCCCTGGTGAAGGGCAGCCTGGGACTTAGACTCCGCGCCCTGAGGGACTCCGGTCTGTGGGTGGTGGTTGTCGTCAGTCGGTGCGTGACCCTGCCATTAGGCCTGCCTGTCCGTTCCACAGCTCCTGCCCTGACAGGAACGCACCGTTGAGCTCAGCAACACCAAAAGACCCAGAAGACCACGGAAAAAAACTGTGGTGAATGACCAAAGAATTCTTTCCCTGGTGAAGAAAACACCCTTCACAAAACTCTCCAGAAGGTAGGGGTATGTGTGTCAAAGTCAACAATCAAGAGAAGACTTCACCAGAGTGAATACAGAGGGTTCACCACAAGATGTAAACCATTGGTGAGCCTCAAAAACAGGAAGGCCAGATTAGAGTTTGCCAAACAACATCTAAAAAAGCCTTCACAGTTCTGGAACAACATCCTATGGACAGATGAGACCAAGATGAACTTGCACCAGAGTGATGGGAAGAGAAGATTATGGAGAAGGAAAGGAACTGCTCAGGATCCTAAGCATACCACCTCATCAGTGAAGCATGGTGGTGGTAGTGTCATGGCGTGGGCATGTATGGCTGCCAATGGAACTGGTTCTCTTGTATTTATTGATGATGTGACTGCTGACAAAAGCAGCAGGATGAATTCTGAAGTGTTTCGGGCAATATTATCTGCTCATATTCAGCCAAATGCTTTACAACTCATTGGACGCCGCATTACAGTGCAGATGGACAATGACCCAAAGCATACTGCAAAAGCAACCAAAGAGTTTTTTAAGGGAAAGAAGTGGAATGTTATGCAATGGCCAAGTCAATCACCTGACCTGAATCCGATTGAGCATGCATTTCACTTGCTGAAGACAAAACTGAAGGGAAAATGCCCCAATAACAAGCAGGAACTGGAGACAGTTGCAGTAGAGGCCTGGCAGAGCATCACCAGGGATGAAACCCAGCGTCTGGTGATGTCTATGCGTTCCAGACTTCAGGCTGTAATTGACTGCAAAGGATTTGCAACCAAGTATTAAAAAGTAAAAGTTTGATTTATGCTTATTATTCTATCCCATTAGTTTTGGTCCCTTAACAAGTGGGAGGCACATATGCAAACTGTTGTAATTCCTACACAGTTCACCTGATTTGGCTGTAAATACCCTCAAATGAAAGCAGTCTGCAGTTAAAGCACATCTTGTTCGTTTGATTTCAAATCCATTGTGGTGGTGTATAGAGCCAAAAATGTTAGAATTGTGTCGATGTCCCAATATTTATGGACCTGACTGTATGTGTACATGGCTACATAGGAAAACATAAAGGAGAGTTCAGGGGCTGCTGTAAAAAAAAAAACTCAACAGCTCCTGAACGTCAGTTTAGCAGCTGCAGTGTACAGGAGCCCTAAAGCTTGTCTGGATAATGTTATACTGCGGGGGATATTTACTAAAACTGGAGAGTGCAAAATCTGCTGCAGCTCTGCATAGAAAGCAATCAGCGTACAGGTTTTATTGTCAAATCTTAATTGAACAAGTAAAGCCTTCCACATATGGAGCAATTTTTCTTTCCTTCAACCAGGACAAAAATCACTCAAATAGCCCATCAACACGTGCCATTGTGTTCTCCTGGCTGGGGGGGGGGGGCATTCCCAAATGGAGAACACAGTTTTAGCCCATATCTATTGTATAACTATAGCTTGAATATGTTTTGGTAAATACCTGAAAAAAAAAAAATTGTACCTGTGTCCAAATATATATGGACCTAACTGTATATGAAGGCCTCCTGTGTGTTGGTGTGCCCATTCAAGGGACTGGATTTCAGGAAACGAGGAGACTTTGGTGGAGAAAGCCATGGGTTTTATACTGTAAATATTGCCCACAAGACATGCTTCAGGGCTTCCCACTTCACAGAGGAGGGTGTGAAGTTGTTGGCAACTAGAAAAGCGGTAATTAACATGATCACAACTAAATGTCTGGTAAGAGGGATGTGTTAAGCCTCCAGGTGGGATAGGATTTGTGATATGTCAGGCAGGAAGATATGAAAAACCACCGGAGAATGGTCTGACCATATTTTTGGTCCAATGCATGCTCTGTGGTTCCAGATGGGAAGTAAGGTAAGGGGGTAGAGAGGGAGGAAAGGAATAGGGATCAATGTACAGATGCAATAAAACACAGGAACAAAGACTCAATTTGTAAACAAATCCAGCTTTAATAACATTGTATGGAACTTGCAAACAGTTTACAGTCACTAAGTGTAATCCAAAGTCACTGTACTTTTTGGCAAACTTAGAACAAGATCAAACAAAAGCAGTGACAACCTTTGTTTTATCATAAGGTTAGGAATGAAAAATAAAAGTACAAGGCCTATAACTGCAAATCGGAAAATTGAATCCACACAGCACGGGTCATCTGAGTGCTTAGTGCAAGAACATACTATGACCAGAGAAAATCATTGAAATAGCTATAAAGAAAAGGGAAGGTGGTGTCTACAGAGGTAGAGTGCACTGCAAAAGGCTTTATGAACATATGTCAATCCAGAGAGGGAAAAACTGACAAAACATTTTGCCTAAATGTATTCTAGCCTGTATGTATTCATCCTTTTAAAAAATAATCTATGCAATCTCCAAATGTAGGCCTTTTATAGTAAGTGCTATGTAGTAATGTCAAAAGTATATAGAACTCAATACCATTGTTATTAATACCACATTTTCTCTAATGCAGAACTTTTTCAAGTATCAACAAATCCTTTTAAAAGTTGGATAAAAAATATTAAACATACTGTTCTACCTGGACAAAAATAAATCAGGGATTATAACTGAAAAAATGTCTATTTAAAATGAAGCTTTCCTACCTCTTAATATTCTAAGTATACTGTAGAGCTGGAGAACTAATGTCAAGCTGTCTTCTCATATTATTGTTGTACATGAGAAGGCATCCAGTAACCAGACCCTCTGCTACTACAGGCTGTGGACTGAGAAGCAGAGAAGCGAGTACCATCTTCCCTATTTACAGTAACAATGTTTAGAGGGCAACCAAATGATGGGGTTTGGAAGAGTGGTCATGAAAGAGCAGAATGGGATCCCTACTCTTTCCTACTTCTCTGGAAACCCCTTTAAATATTTGCTTCTTATTGATTTACAAAATAACTTAAGTAGGTCCAAGTTTTGCAAGAGGAACAAAACCTTCTTAAAACCCAAAACCTGGGTGTTATGGGTTCATACACTTGCATCATTAAAGGCTTTAAAATACAAAAGTGGGTAGATTTTAATATCTTATTGCGGAACCCCATTTGTAAAAATAAGCTTACATATCTTAATTTACAACACCCTAAAGATGATCTGCCACTTTTGAATATAAGTCATCCATCAGTTCAAACTTATGATATTTTATTGTCAAATATGGCATGTCATGTCCTAATTGGAACATATTTCATACACATCCCCCTTTCTACATTCGCACCATCTATTCAGCAAAGCCACCTCCTCCTTACTACAAACTTTAAAGGTGTCAATTTATGTCTACCTGTAACAGAGATAAATTTAATGTAAATAATCTTATTACTTGCTTCTGTGTATACTAGAAGTACATAAGGGCAGATTTGTTTACTTTTTTTTACTGATGTAGGCCTTGCTTATTTGTCCTACTTAATGGTTATGTTTACTACTCCATTTCAAAATGCGAGCCAGTGAGTCAGATGACACATTGAAAGCATTGGACTCCCACTATGGTTGATGTGAAATCTCAGCAGTTGTTAAAAAAGAAGTATGGAGTTTGATTTTTTTTTTTTTTTTTCCCTCAAGTCATACTTACCTAGGAGGATGCAGCATTTGTCTGATGCTGCATCTATCCTCCACCAGCTCTAAGTGTGAGAATCCAGCAGATTCACGTGCCCGCTGATCACTGAGTCCTCACCGCCGCTCTGAGCAGAGAGCGGTCACTGTCAGTCACCGCTCTCTGCTCTGCCCCCCCTCCCCAGTGCTCACTGGAGTGCTGAGCTGTGGAGGGTAGAGAGAGTGGCAGACTCTCAGCGGATCGCTGAGAGGCTGAGCCAAGTTCTGCTCCAAAGTGTGGGATGGATCCCAACTTTAAAGCCGGGATCTTTCCCCAGCCTGGACCGCCTGAGTGATGTCAGTCGACAACAGGCTGAAGCCCGCTGTCAGCTGAAAACAGGTCACAGTAGTGCAGAGTGAAAAAGAGCTTTGGTTGTACTTCTTCTTTAAGCAAGCAGGTTGATGACGGAAACAGCTAATATACTCATCCTCTGGTGGCTGACCTCTCGATTTCATACAAAAATTAGAAGCAAGATTGTAAAAATATGAAAGTCACACTAAAAGTGTCTTAACCCATTGTTGCTGGCATCATGGAGGTGGGCATTCTTCCTAGATACTATATATGTTTGCATTGGCAGTCACCAACAGCTCCTCGTCGTGTCTATCTGTTGGGAGGCAGGAAGACCAGCTCCCGATCACATGCTGTGATAGTCTGTGATTGGCTACCACAGTGATCACTTCCGATGGTCCATGTATTCCTATGGACCGGCAGGTGTAAACAGACTTGTGTCAATTTATACCCATCTACCTCCAATCTGATCCAAAAAAAAAAAAAAAATTAAAGGGGAACCATACCCCTCCGTCTAGGCAGATTGCATCGGAGGGCAGTGGGATGTAAACAGACAGCTGGTCCATTTACACCTGACCACCCATACAGCAGAGCAGGCTGTGTCCATGTCTGCTCTGAATAAGTTAAGGCATGGACCTGTCATCCGCCCACTCTGCTCTGCTCTGCAAAGTGGATTCCGCCCTATGTAAAAGGGGCCTTATTCCACAGACTTCTCTTCTAGAGAGGAGGAAAAAGATACACAATCTTTTTTTCTACATGGAAGAAAATAGATGCAGAAAAAGCATCTAAAACAAGTGATCATGATTGGGAGCTGATAATCAGTCCAAGATCAGAAGGTGGCAGTGAGATCTCTGTGCTGGAGGCATGCGATTGTGGCACAACCACAAAAAAATGCCACCAAGAAACAGCCTACTTCTGTTATGCTGAATATATGTGTCACCATGGCTAGAAGGGATTAAGATACTGTCCAGCTTCCCTTAAATTCCTGATGTTATTGAGTAGATGGCTGAGGGCGGGTGATCCTGCAAAAAACTTTCTTCAGTCAACCCTCAAGCAGCAAACATTAGCTTTGAAAGTACCCATATATCGTATGCTACAAAAGATGTAGCCAACATATTGCCTATATCTTACATCAAACTGATTTATGAATACAATCTAATAAAACTGACAAATCCTCTAAAAGCATATTTGTGTTTTGTTTTTCTAAATGTGAGAATATAAAAACAAGAAGTGGCTAATACAGCTGCTAGCTGTTCTCTAATTTTGTGCACATTACACAAACAAAAAACATGCTTTAATCACAATCTACAGTATATAACGATATTCTTGAAATTTCCTCCCACCTAATCACTGGCTTCAAAAGTGAACAGTTACATTCATTTTTTTCATTTTATCTAAATATCTTACAAAAAGACCTCACTAGCTACAATCCATTCAGTATAAAAAAAATATTTTGTTTATAAATATCTTAATTTTGGAAGCACATACACAATAGAGATACTCCACTGTATAGGTGAGAGTGGGGAGTGTAGTAGATGAGGGTGGCCGGATATTTCAACTTCTTTCCTCAATCTGCCTCTATGAAGTTGGTCATGTACATCACAGTCTAGTTATACGATTTGTTATAGATTAACCTACGACTTTGTATTGAAGGCCTACCTCCAAAACAACCCTGGTACCAAACTAAGAACTAGAAGAGAAGTTTCCGATGTAAAAACCATGCAAATACCTATTTACTGTACATACCTGTCCTATTGATCTTCATTCTATGTTGCACGGAGAACACCCCTCCGGGAGTGTCAGGTTCTTGGTCCTCCACTAAACACTGTGGTTCCTTCCAACAGCCTCTGCGCCACCACCGGACACAGTAGTAATGCAAAGGCCGGTGGAAGAAACCAAAATGTTCGGGGGGGAATCCAACACCCTTGGCAGGACAGATTATAGGAAAAACCTCTTTTCTAGTTTTACATTTTGGGGTCAATTTGCTTTGAGATTCTTTTCAATAAATCTAGCAGGTAGGCTCTCCCAATACATAACTGTTGGTAAATCTAAAGTAGATTGTATAATGAGAATATATGTCAGGTTATTGTATCAAACCACCCACTTTAGGATCCAGTCCTAGAGCTACACACTATATACGTGTCCCTACAGCAGTTCCCATTCAGTTACCAGAGCATCTGGTTTGAATTTTAAACTTCTAAAAACTTTTTTTACACGAACATACACACATATAATTGAGTGGAACTCCTAGTGCATTTTGGATGTTTTTTTAGATAAGTCTGCATCGATTTTCATGCAGCCAGAATATCTTTTCACATATAACATAGCTTTAAACACTGCATGGCAAACACATTTCCAGCACATCTAAAATGCACCCAGAATGCCTGAGAACCCTATATGTTGAGAACACTATGAAAGTGAATGGACGTAAGGTATCACAATGTGTAATTAATGCACTTTGGTGTAAATGGGCCCTTAGTTCTTTCTTTAAACCTGTGTATACCCATATTTACATTCACTGCTGCCCATGGACAATACAGAGTAGTCAGAACAATCCAGCCTCTGCTCAAAGTAGCACATCTAATGATTGCTGGAGATTCAGTATACTTTCATGAATGGAGAGTAATCAGAGCAGGTAGGTGCTGTTTATATCAAGGAGAAAATAGTGATCAGGGCAGGTTTTCTAACCTTCCCCAATGGTTGTTCCTTCAGCTGGCAGCTTCTGGGTGAAGCTGTAGATATGAAATTATTGCTGGCACAAAAAACTGTCACCTAATGGCTATAAATAGTTATGGCACAGCCATAGAGGGTGGAGGAGAAGGAGACTGTGAAAGTCTTTTGACAATAACAGTAAGCAAATCCAGCCAATCAATGAATCACTAAAGCTGGCCTCACACTAATATTTTTTTTTTTGAACAGCTAGTGGACTGATCAAACAAACTGAATGGATTGCGCCATCCACACAGTTGAGGGAGATGGGGAAATCTGCACACTTTGCTTTTGTATTATGAACTCGACCACTGTCAGAATACACTGATCAGTGCTGCAGCAGATTGGCTGCAAGTGCTGACTGAACAACAATTTACCAACAGTCACTTTCGGGAGGAATCAATCATTAGATCAACTCCTCTTGAACAGGAACACCCACAGATGTATGGAAGTTTGTTCAGTCTCCGCTGAACCAGCCAAACTTCAATCTATCTAGCTTAACGCTTCAACTAAGCTACAATCACTCCATCCACTAATGTGCTCTTCATTATCCACATGCACATATGCTTTTACAAACCATCTAATAGGCTTAGCAGGAGGACAGTGAGACTGTGATTTCTGGAGGCTGTTCTGTGTATCTTGTTTGGTTGTTGCAACATGCCTTTTAAGTACTGGCATTTTCTCTGATTACATTAGGCTTTGTGTGGCAGACAGCAAGGGACCTTCAGTATATATTCCAGCATCAAAAGCAGGCATATTTCAGGATCACCAGATAATCAACAAAAGTGAGTAGGACTGGTGCAGTACAGCCTTGCCAGGATAAAAATGTAAAATATTAAGTAGGCTACAAGTATCCCAAGCCTTTAATTTCTATTTTGTGTGGAGTGTACTTACAAAGAAAGAGAAGGCTGACCTAAAGATAAAAATGCCAGATCTTTAACTTCAGTTAATGTATGATGTTGGCCTCTTTTTTCCAATGTAGAGGCAAAATAATAAAAGCGCTGCAATCCAGCAGGTGAAGACATCACAGAGGTGATACAACTGAATGTGCGATGGCACATTCTCTGATGATGACAATAATGGCAGCACACATGGTAATTCTCCATGAAAAGCACATGAGACAGGGAGACAATGCATAAGAGCACTTGGGAGAGAGGGGCAGAGTATTGTCATCTTAGATCAAGAAGCCTAATTGCAGGATCGCCAGGCAAAAGATTGAAAATGACTTCAATCAACAACAAGTTTCTTCGCCAGTTCAGACCTTTTGCAGATAGCAAAGTCACCTTGTTAAAAAGAAGTCATTGGTTTTCCTAACTACTTCTTCTAAAGTGCAGCTAACAGAAATCAGATCACTCTTCTTCCTCTGCCTATGCTCTGACTCTGTATTTTAATTGATGAGAACTCTAAGAGAGTTGAATCAGCAAAAAACCATTGATTGTGGAAAGATAATGAGCAGCATGGAGAAGCCATTTAGTTAATAATGCCATTCAAAATTCTGTACTGGATGGAAATGAAAGCGGTAAATAGAATGAGAGAATTATGCATTTTTTCATGATGATGAGTGCCAGATCAGATGTGTGAAAGATCAAATGCAATGACATTCAGCAACCATTCTGACTATATCTGATGACAGGCGGTAAGCCGCTTCCTTGACAAAGACAGGCAGGGGCTGCTGATGGCACTTAGGCTGACCATAGGCAGCTCAGTAGTCCCATTACTGTGTACAAGCCAGAATGGATCATGCAGTATTTGACAAAAAGTAGCTGCATTATCCTAAACATATCTAGGTTCTTAATAAGCAAAAGAACAGAGGGCTCATTCACACCAATGGCATCATCATGTATTTTTCTGCATTTTCAAGGTCTGATAAAGAGCATAGACACAACAAAATCTATTTACTGGGCCAACAGCTGTTTAGAAAGAGGGAGGAGAGGCCCTCTAAAAGGTGGAACTCCTTGGATCTTAGAGCAGAATTCCAGCCTCAACCTAACTATTCTTAAAATGCCCCTTCCTAACATCTTTGCTAACTAACCTGTGTAAAAAAAAGATGTACTGTACATACTTACCTATTCTCAACTTAGTCCAGTCCAGTCACATGATCCCGTGACAGCCAGCACTGGCTGCAGGGGAGAGGAGAGATCATTTGACAACAGCGGAGAATGCCTGGGAGTGGTGTTGTAAAACATGACAGCATTTGAAAATAGTGTCTCTATTATTCAGAACATAAACAGGTAGGAATCTAAAATCTTTGCAATATATGCAGTAAAATTGGTATTTTTGCTTCTGGTGAAGCAAATCTGGAACTTCACATTAATTTGAATAGTTATTTAATTGGTATCTGGCTTCTTCACACAGGTTCTACAATGATGCATATGCAAAATCATTCCAGTAATTATAACCACATACTTAGCTGTGATTTTGTTATTTTGGAGATGTCAGGGGTTGAATTACAGGTCTGAGCTTCACCTCCCTGCCACAGCCATTAACAGGGGTTTCACTCTCTGGCTTTTAAATTACTTTAAAATAGATATAATGCTGCAGCAGTAAAGTAAAGTTCTCTAGCAGAAAAGCCAGAATGTGATTCAGAACAACAAAACTAATACAACAAAATGATTTATATTAGGGGGAATGACCTTTTGAAGAAGAACTCCATAAATGGCAATATATTATACAACTTTCTTTGGGCCAGCTTGGCACGAACAAATGATCCTGATGTTACAACTCTCTGTGGCCGAAGGTTAATGTTTAAGTTAGTGTTGTGGCCTATGCTACACACAGGAAGCGGTATCCTCAATTGAATGCTGCTTCAACTTCCTTCTGGGCACTAAACAGTGCTGCTTGCTTCAGCACCTTTGCCTCTCAGGAGAAGCCTTGCATTTTTTCCAATGAATACAAGGCTTCCTGTAATTAGCCAAGGTGGAGAGGCAGAAGCCTTGAATTCAATGAAGTTAAATAAAAGTGCAAGGCTTCTCCTGAATGATGGAGGCACAGTAGCAAGCAACGCACAGAGGGAAGTTGCAGGAACACCTACCGGAAGAGTATGTGCTTCTTGTGTGCAACTTAGGCTGCAATGCTAAATTAAAGATTAAGCATTAGCCACACACAGATGGCATACGGTTTTGTCAAGCTGGCCCAAAGTAAATACATGATGTTTTACCATTCCTGGAGTTATTTAAGTTTTCCATAATTGTTTATAGCATTATATGAGAATCCATAGACATCTTGATAAATGGGCGTGGATCAACCATATTTACTCTTATTTTTTCACATACAGAACCTTTTGCAGAGCATAAGAAATACTGACAACAATGAAAGGGGAATTATACCATTTTTAAAAAGTTGTTTTCATTTTTGTTTCCTGCAATATATATAATATATACACATACAAACAGATTTATGCTGTGTTAAGGTAAACATATACAGTCTGAAAATATTGCTTGCAAAATGGACCAAGTTGCTTTGAAAAGGAATATATGAAACAAAGGCTTTAAAAACAACCATTCCCATTACTTCACTTAATAAAAAAAAATAAATAAGTGGCTGTTGTGTTTGTCACAACCTGGAGCTTGGCTCTGAAATATCACTACACTGAGGTACAAGAGGAGCCGGTTACTTTAGGACAACGTGGCTTAACTGACTTGTCATTACTAGCAGGGTTAGCTGACAATGTAAAGGATAACACTAGTATAATTATAAAGCAATATCTTAGTTTAAATTATGATAAAGGATATTGTTAGAAACTTCATAGCTTCTGAAATCATTAAATACAATCAATTATCACTTTTATTCCCCCTTGGCTTCCAATCTGAAAATGGAGTTGATTTATTAAAGAAACTGACTATACAGTCATGTAAAAAGCAAATTCCTGATTGTTTATTTAATCTGCACATGATTGGGTATTCAAAATAAACAATGCTGAAATTTACTGAGTAAAGCCCCTTTCACACAAGCGGACTGTCTGCTAATCGCCGCTGAGCAGACATGATGACAGGACTGTGTCCACTCCGCTTATTCAGAGCGGACACGGACACAGCCCCCTTTCCTCAAATTGGCGGTGAGATGTAAACAAACCACTTATCCATTTACATCCATCTGTCATCTGACCCGCTAGACGGATGGGGAACGGATCTCCTATCCATCGGTTTTTAGCAAATAGGATCGGATGTAGGCAGGTGTAAATGGACACATGTCCGTTGCTCCATAGAGGGCAACAGATGATCCGAAAAACAGATAAGCGGACCTGATCGGTCCTCCGTGTGAAAGAGGCCTAAAGATTCTGTGTTGTTTTAGAAAAGCAACCCCATGGTATCAAAGGCCTAACAGGCTCACAGATTGTTGGGTTGGATTACTACAGGAGTTCACTTAGGAAAGTAAATATTCACCAAGCTTAGCAAATGAGGTGAAGCTTTGCTCACCTACATTAACCAAATCACACTATGGCCCCTTTCCGCTGAATGGTTTGATCAAGTCCGCCTGCCAGTATTTCAAGTGGACCTGACTGGATGGTCTGATTACCCCTATGAACCAGCAAGTGTAAATGGACTTGTGCATGTTTACACCTATCTACCTCTGGTTCAATCCAAAAAAAAAAAAAAAAATGGAAGAGGATTTGTCTACTTCTGTCTAGGTGTAGTGGATCAGAGGGTAGTCAGGTGTTCGTTTACTCCTGGCCACCCATACAGCAGAGCGAGCTCTGTCCGTGTCCACTCTGCATAAACTGAATGGGCACGGACCTGTCACCTGTCCGCTCTGCTCTGATCAGCAGGGGATCATCAGACAGATTTTCTGCTGTTCAAAACAGAGTCAGCCCTGTGTTAAATGTGCCTAATGTGCAAGCAAAAATGTTTTCTCTCTCTTGCACAAGATTGGGTATTCAAAGTAAGCATAGGTTCTCCTCATTTACTAACATTCACTTTACTAACGGAGAAGCCTCTACAGTTTTAGTAAATCATCTCTTACCTGTCTGTCCCCATTCCCTGCACTACATCCCAATGACTAACAATACAATTTACACAGGCTCATTTTAGGCACTACTACTCAATGAAGTCTTCTCATCTTGTTTTTGTAATGTTCCAGGTCTGTAATAACAAAAGGCATGCAGTCAGTTGCACACTTGCCTGCCCTCCCCTTCTTTTGAAAATGTATGACTTATTTAAAAAAAAAAAAAACATTTACAGGCAAAAAGGAATGGCCAAACTCTTGCACACTCTCTCATTCATACTAAATACATCCACATTATAAATATTATATAGATTTATATATATCCTAAAGAATGAATTATGACTTACAAATGCACTTTTGGTTCAGAATGATGACAGAGGGCATTGAATGAAAACAAAGTCATGACGTTTTCTTTGCTATTCCATGTGTTCTGGGGTAAATGTAAGATGGCAAATTTCCAGCAACTTTATAAACATTTATTGTACAGTTGTCTACCGTCTCTGTTTTTCCTTAAATACAATAAGTATATTGATGTCAAGAAAGGGGAAACTGCAGGAATAAATATACAGCACTATCTTGTGAAGAGATGGTTTTTTTTTTTAAGGTCAGTTCAGTTTAAACATTTTGCTCAGCTGGTTTTTGAAATGGATAATTATATGTAGGGGGCATTTATTGGATATAGATCATACATTTAAACAGTGGTAAAACACTCTATGGGGTGGGATTTACTAAAACTAGTGCATACAGAATTTGGTGAAGCTGTGCATAGTAACCAATTAGCTGCTAACTTCAGCTTGTTCAATTAGAGCCCTTTCACACATGCGTACAGACCGGGTCCGCCTGTTTGTTTTTCAGGCAGACCCGATCAGACCATCCATCGTTCTCTATGGGGAGGCAGATGTAAACATCTAGCAGATCGGATGACAGTCGGATGTAAATGGACCACCTGTCCTTTTACATCTAACAGCTTCCTAGAGAACAGTGGGCTGTGTCCATGTCTGCTCTGCACAGGCGGAGAGGACACGGACCTGTCATCTGCCTGCTCAGCGGGGATCAGCAGACAGATCGCCCATTGAGCAGGAGGATCTGCTTGGCGGAGTCTGCCCATGTGCAAAAGGCCCTGACAATAAAACCTCAAAGCTGATTGATTACTATGTGGAGCTGCACCAGATTCTGTCCGCACCAATTTTAGTAAATCTCCACCCATGTGTAATGTAAGGCAAAACAATGAAATTGTCAGCTTTGTAAACAGATTTTTTTTGGATCAGGTGGTGAAGCCACAGAACCTCTGCGTGTTTTTAATTGCTGTGCTTGCTTTAGAGAGATTTCCCCTCATCCCCTTCTCCAATGACAACACAGCAAGTGGGTAGAGTCTTCCCAATGGGGCAACAGACAGCAGAAGTTATCTTCTAACCTTTCCCTAGTCTGTCCAACACTATACAAAAAAAATAAACAAAAAAAGATTTTAGCTAACTTTCTTTGTTATAATGTAAACACAATTGGAATAGATATCTACAGAATGGTTGCACAGGCACAGCTATCTGAATTTTGTTCTACACGTACAGTTTTACAAAGTTGGCATAGCCCCAGAAAAGGATAATAAATGAGGCTCCTGTCTTATTGGACTTGGCTGCATCAAGAGTTTAGGAAACCTGTAATCTCTGTTGTGGCCCTAGATCTCAGAGAGTGTATAGAAAATCTGACCACGAAGAGAGTTTTTTTTCAAGGCATAAACATGTATGATTGGCAGCTGAGGCAATCATGTTTGTACCTACTGAAATAAGCGGGTGGTGGGAAGTGCAGCCAGACACTTTTATAGTCCGTTTATCTCAAAGTAAACAAATACTGGAAAACATTTTCTGCCCTGACTGACCTTTTCCCCAGATTTCAGTTGCTTAGTGGGAATCTGCTGGTGGCCATAGACACAAGCCCGTTACCCTCATACAGCCAGAATTGCAGGTGACAACCATCGGACCGGTCTGCACAGAAACAGCATTTCACAGTTCTGCCTCTTACATGGTAAAAAGATCATTTGACGTTAGACAATACTAGATTTACAAAGCTGTCGATTTCACTACAATGCCACACAATATTAAATGCGGAAAAATACGTGGCTTTGCTTTAAGGGGATGCTTGACAAAGGGTAGAAGGGTGGTGCCAGGGTGCTATCTGAATATACAAATATTGATTGCTGATGTTTTGGTCTCCATGATAAGAAAAATGCATTGGTCATATACTTTTTCTGAAATTGGGCATTGCTTACAACAATCTTTGAGCTATACATTTTTTTTAATTTCTATTAAAAAATCTGCAGCTATAAAATAAAAACTTGTGGAGATCCTGGAACCACTGAAACTGACAAGGATAAATAACAACTAGTGAATGAAGAAAACTTGGCTGATGTGTTTGGTGTAAGATAGTGGTTTTCCTGTTAAAAGATTAAAGGCCAGCCTATATTATTACACTTTAAGGACCTGCCTGATTGCTTTGGACCCTCAGATTCCATCATTCGCTTTTCCAGTACGGGTCAGTAAATGCTCCACTGGACGGAATGAATTTATAATATTTGGTCCACCTGTACATAGCCCAGCACCTATTTCCTTCGAATGTGGGGAAAATTTTTTAAAAAGTGCAAACCAAGAGAAAAATAAAACAATAAACAGCAATATTTATCACAATTTATAAACACTGCTTCAACAGAGTGGTCCTAAATAAGGTGAGAGAGGGACACTAAATGTATGGAATATCCCTCCATATTGGCAGGTATCCTCTGGTAATTTAAAAGTATACTAAAAGGTTAACAGACTTCTGACCACATTGGATGTAAAATTGGTAAAGACACCGCCACCCGCATAATACCGGGTGTAGGAGCCCAGAGGGAGCAGTGGCATATCTCCTTAAGTTGGTCATACATGGATTGAAATTAGGCAGGTTCAGCAGGGACTGGCCTAATTTTGATTCATGATTGGGCAGGCTGAGTGTACAGAACTCCATCTACCGATCAACTTCTGTACAGCTGCCATGTCAGGTTTTTCTAAATCGATCAGTGCAACTGGCACTGGCTATGGGAGTTTCAGTGCACTTAGCACTTTGTCCTGGTTCTGCTTCCATTTATTACAAGAGAGAAATCTTTTCATTCAACTAAATACCACCTGTCTGCTTGAAGCCGCTATTGTCTGACTTGCAAGTTGTTCCAGTCACCTCACTTATAGGCACTTCCCTGCCCTGGAATTGGCATGCAGTTTGTGATTAAGGCAGTGGCTATCCCCATCAGATTGATTTTAAATGATGACAGATTCTCTTTACAGACATGTCAACAATCTTGCTGAATGAGTAACAATTAATTGAAGGGCTGAAATAACATTCATAGAGAAAATGCTGCTGTAGGTATCCTCCAGAGTAGTCCACATAACCAGATGCCTAAGCCTTTTGCATGATCTCTGCTGAAAGGCAAAGTCACCCAATGTGAACTCAAATCCTTCCCTTCAAACATGATCTCATAACCAACTGCCTTGATCTTGGCTATGTAGTGTTTCTTTTTTAAAAGAAGATTTTTATGCCTTGATTTTGTTTTTGTGTGGAGTTGCTTTTATTTCCATACGGTCTCCATTAGCTCCACCAATATAGCTGTGATCCTCCTATTAGACGATTATCTATATTCCCCAGAATACTATCATCTTAGTTACGACCACCCTGTGTATACATAAATCACACAACTAACTTTCATATGTGTCCAAGTTTTTGTCCAGCATTTGATTTTCATTAACTACCTTTTCAGTTTTTGCCTTTTCTACTAAACAGGGTTCTCATCACAGCAGGATAGAGAGTGCGATGCTCCGTCCAAATCATTGAGAGGAGTGTGAAACAAATGACATGGCTTTATACTGTTTGCAGAAAGTGACAGATGTATCCCATCTTTGTGATAGGGAGGCACTGTAGGGGAGGCTTGCCAACGATTCAGAATAGAAAAAGATGTCCAATTTCCCGAGACAAAGACAACAAGGTATCCACAAAACAGTATGTGAGACAGAGTAGTCTGCAAGGTGGAGCCACTGTTAGGATATGATGGCAGGAGACCATCGTACAACAGTCAGGTTATCAGCACTTGCAGAACGTCTTTTGGCCAGTTTTCGGAAGTCCTTGTACTTGTCCTCACACAGGCGTGAAATAGCCTAAATGTAACAAAAACAAACAGCATGTGTATTAAAAAATGGGGAGATTTATGTGGACCTAAAATACCATAAAGCCCATTATATATATATATATATATATATATATATATACATATACATACATACATACATATACACACACTTAGCTAATACCTACCTTTCAAAAAAACCAAACAAACACCTGGCTAATACCTATCTTCCCTGCAGCTTAATGCTTTCCGAGACTGCAAATGCACCTTAAAGTGGTTGTAAAGCCTAAACATTTTTTTACCCTAATGCATTCCTTTATATACAGCATATATTGTTTCTGGAACATTAGTTTTAAAACTTGAGAGGTAAGTAATGTTAGTTATACTTACCTCTGCAGCATTTTTCATTACATATAGTGCTTTTAAAACTCAGGTCTGCCCAATGCATCCTTCTGTATGCATGTTTCCAGTCCAAGACCGCTCTTCAGTATATGAACTGAGGTAGTCAACTCCAAAGAAGTCTATGGGGCAGTGTCAAAACTATAGCCATAGCAGCCCACGTGGTTGCTATAAGGCTAGAGGGCGAGGGAGGGCCCCGTTTGGGAGGTTGCAGTCTAGAAGTCATCAACATCATAGTCACAGATCCCCTTCATTTTATATCTATAGTTAGAAGAATTTGTTTTGCTGTCTTGGCAGTATAGATTTATTGCCTCCAGACCTGTATGCCTAATGCAGTCTTTCTGTGGCTGGTAAAAAAAACAATTCCATAGTGTTCCCTCAGTGGTTCCCTGGCTCTCCCATTCCTCTGCTGTAAAACGCAGTAAAACAGCTCCCACAGTTAGAGCAGGAGGTAATCAGGGAACATCCTTTCCCCAATCCGCCTATGACTAATGATTCTGGAAGCAACAAGTATTACATCACTTCTGGGTTCACAGCTGTTATTCCTTGGCTACTGTAGCAGAGGGTACAGCTAATCAAGCGCAATCTGTACTTAATTAGCTGCAGTGGAGCTCAGGGGAGACATCAGGGGTCTAAAAGATAGCAATAAAGTTAAATATATATATAAAAAAAAAACATTTAAAAGAAAACATATTAAAAAAATATAAAAAAATGGACTCTTATCAGCCCCGTACACACTCCAGTTCAAACACATAAGGCAAGCATGTGTATGTAAACATAAAATTGTGCCACATGTCATGAATGTCACAGTGAGAACAATAACGCTAGGACCATAATTCAGTTAAGTATAAATTGATAACCTGTAAAAGCTTTTAAAGTTTTACCTACTAAGAATTTTGGGTATCATCATTTTCCGCAATTTTACAGGCACAAATAACTCTAAGGCTTGACCCATTTGCTATTTATTTACTCAATGTAACCCCATCTTTTATATTTTACCAAATATTGTGTTTCTTTACACTAAAATTAATTTAATTGTATTTTTTACTGAATATACTATATGCATTTGATAAATAGCTGCACAAATATCGTGCAACAGGGTTATTACTTACAGAAAATATATAATTGTTTGGGAATTTAGAGTAATTTCTAGCAAAAAAGGCAAATTTTAACTTTTACAAAAATTTTATAAAATAAAATTATCCTTGTGGTTATTATTGCAACTTCTAAGGTTAAAGTTGATTACTTGCACTGCTGCTCTACTCTGACAACTTCTATCTAAAGCACTGGTCCCTAGTAGTGTACAGATTTTTGCTAACCACTTTTCTGCTGCTTGTCCTTGATTTAGACATATGTGATATCATTGTCAAAGTCGACACTGCCAGGTGGCACAGAGAGGGGTCACTGGGAGAGCCATAAAATTTATCTATGGGGTCCAATGAGGTGTAGTTACAGTCAGGTCCCTAAATATTGGGACATCGACACAATTCTAACATTTTGGCTCTATACACCACCACAATGGATTTGAAATGAAACGAACAAGATGTGCTTTAACTGCAGACTGCCAGCTTTAATTTGAGGGTATTTACATCCAAATCAGGTGAACGGTGTAGGAATTACAACAGTTTGCATATGTGCCTCCCACTTGTTAAGGGACCAAAAGTAATGGGACAGAATAATAAGCATAAATCAAACTTTCACTTTTTAATACTTGGTTGCAAATCCTTTGCAGTCACTTACAGCCTTAAGTCTGGAACGCATAGACATCACCAGACGCTGGGTTTCATCCCTGGTGATGCTCTGCCAGGCCTCTACTGCAACTGTCTTCAGTTCCTGCTTGTTATTGGGGCATTTTCCCTTCAGTTTTGTCTTCAGCAAGTGAAATGCATGCTCAATCGGAGTCAGGTCAGGTGATTGACTTGGCCATTGCATAACATTCCACTTCTTTCCCTTAAAAAACTCTTTGGTTGCTTTTGCAGTCTGCTTTGGGTCATTGTCCATCTGCACTGTGAAGCGGCGTCCAATGAGTTCTGAAGCATTTGGCTTAATATGAGCACATAATATTGCCCGAAACACTTCAGAATTCATCCTGCTGCTTTTGTCAGCAGTCACATCATCAATAAATACAAGAGAACCAGTTCCATTGGCAGCCATACATGCCCACGCCATGACACTACCACCACCATGCTTCACTGATGAGGTGGTATGCTTAGGATCATGAGCAGTTCCTTTCCTTCTCCATACTCTTCTCTTCCCATCACTCTCGTACAAGTTGATCTTGGTCTCATCTGTCCATAGGATGATGTTCCAGAACTGTGAAGGCTTTTTTAGATGTCGTTTGGCAAACTCTAATCTGGCCTTCCTGTTTTTGTGGTTTACATCTTGTCGTGAACCCTGTGTATTCACTCTGGTGAAGTCTTCTCTTGATTGTTGACTTTGACACACATACACCTACCTCCTGGAGAGTGTTCTTGATCTGGCCAACTGTTGTGAAGGGTGTTTTCTTCACCAGGGAAAGAATTCTTCGGTCATCCACCACAGTTGTTTTCCGTGGTCTTTTGGGTCTTTTGGTGTTGCTGAGCTCCTTCTTTTTAAGAATGTTCCAAACAGTTGTTTTGGCCACGCCTAATGTTTTTGCTATCTCTCTGATGGGTTTGTTTTGTTTTTTCAGCCTAATGATGGCTTGCTTCACCGATAGTGACGGCTCTTTGGATCTCATCTTGAGAGTTGACAGCAACAGATTCCAAATGCAAATAGAACACTTGAAATGAACTCTGGACCTTTTATCTGCTCATTGTAATTGGGATAATGAGGGAATAACACACACCTGGCCATGGAACAGCTGAGAAGCCAATTGTCCCATTACTTTCGGTCCCTTATTAAGTGGGAGGCACATATGCAAACTGTTGTAATTCCTACACCGTTCACCTGATTTGGATGTAAATACCCTCAAATTAAAGCTGACAGTCTGCAGTTAAAGCACATCTTGTTCGTTTCATTTCAAATCCATTGTGGTGGCGTATAGAGCCAAAAATGTTAGAATTGTGTCGATGTCCCAATATTTATGGACCTGACTGTATGCTCCTGCAATGGGGTTTTCCCGAAGCCCAGCAGGGATTGAAGTGTACCTAGCAGATTGAGCACTTTATAAAGTAAAGTCAGCTCTCCACAAAGGTATCATATCTCATAAAGGATGCTATTGGAGCACAAAATACACCTCAACCAAAACCTTTCAAGAACTAATCTTTCTGGAATTCTTTCATAAAAACTTTTTATTACGTATCATACCTCTAATTTACATGCACGATCCCGGCTCAGGGGCTCGAGTGGAAAGCTGAGGTTGTTACCCTCGGCCAGTGACCGCAGATCAAAATAATACTTGGCATAAACACTGGACGGAACATTGATGTTGAATTGCAGCAGCTCCAGGAACTGACGCTCCAGCTCATTCCTGTAAATAAGAAACAATTATTACAGCCGTCCATGACACATCAGTTACCTACATCTGCATATACTGAAACATAAACCTAACTAGACATCTGTCACCAGACTATTAATTGCAACAGCATTCTTCCTATAAGATTGTATAAATATTTAAACTGTTACTAAACCCAGGACCCTGCATCCACTATATCTGGTCTCCCACAGTACACAGAACATGGAAATGCAATTATTTTAGTAAATATAAACTGCTAAATACCTTTTCTCAACAGCAGTTAGAGCGGTCTTGTGACTTCTATTAGTGCCCAGCACAGCACTGGTTTAAGCTTGTAGTAGGAGTTTTTAATTTGCTCTAGGAGGATGTAGGACCCCTGACCTCTGTCTGGACAGTGCTGATTGGCCCTGTGCTGATCACATGCACTCTTCCAAGGGAAAAAAAAAAGGCTCTCTAGCAATCCACACCAAATTGAGCATGTGCAGCTTGCCCCAAAGGTTTTGTTCTATCAGGAGATGGACTGGGAAGAAGGGGAGGATTAACCCCTTAGGTTTCACAGTGAGTATAACAAGCATGCTTTACGGCATATACAGACTGATTTTACTGTTGTGGGTTTAGTAAAACTTTAATGCATGTTATTTACCTCTAACAGTCCCCCTTATGTAGGCATCCAAAACCCCTGAGACTTCTTCTGGGTACTGCAAGCTTTGATGTGATGTATGCAGCCCCAGAAGTCTGCATGGGCAAAGCACAGGTTAACTTCAAAATCTTTTCTCAGAGCTTGATGCATATCAGATACTGCAGGCTGTACTTGGATCGCTAGTTCTGAAGCCGAGCTTGTAAATCAAAATCAAAACCCCAGTTCTGTATCTGGTACAGGTCAATCCAATATTGCTTGGTATTAGTGCACATTGCAATGTCAGCCAGTGATTTTGGTGATAAAACACCACCTTGTGGCTATAGTGTGACAAAAGCTAGCTGTATGTTATGCACATTCTGTGATGCCCTTTTTCCCCCTCACTATGCCAAATATAGTATAGCAGAAAAGAGAAAGAGGTAATTGAGGGGAAGGTAATGGAAAAGGAATTCTTGAATGAATGGGGTCCTATGTTACCAGATACACTATTTACATGGGGCATTTATTTTTGTGTTGCCGTTTCTTTTCTCAAGCTAGTCTAGCTTCCTGATGCAGTCTAAAAACATTTAAACAGTTGGCTCAAGTGTGATGATCCCCTGAACACTCCCCTGGTGTCAAGGACTGATACAAACCATCTATGTATTTTGTAAGCATTGCAGAGTTTTCATTGTCTACATAGTACAGAACGCAGATTGTTACAGGTACCTGGGGTGACAACATAAAGTAAGCCATTACATAGTGGAGCTTAGCTATGACCCCCAAAATCATGTGCTGTAAAAAGATCTTGTTACCATACTGAATGGAGTTACTTTGTGAACTGGAAGAAATTTCAAGCTTTTCTTTAAAGCAGATAAAAACTGTATCTGAGCACCACAAACCAAAACCGCTATTTAATTAATTTTTAATATTCTCACTTATCTATCTATGCATTATTATGATGAGAAATCACTTTAACCCCCCCCCCCCCCCAGCATTTATGGACATGTCCATCATGAGTAATGGCAGATGATTCATTAAGCATTTAGTTCTTGGAATACATCTGCCCTTAGGCCAGGCATGCAGGAAGTAGGGTGTGCTTAGCTGAGAAAGCCCATCCCCCCAACGAAAGTAAAAAAAAAAAAATGCCCATGAAGACTCCAAGGATGTATGACATAATTTCCTTGGCCTAGGCCTGGAAACCAGAAAGTAACGGAAGAAATGTAAATAAAGAACAGTTTAAAACAAGTAAATATGATATACTTTCCTATTTATTAATGCTAGCAGCATAAGGATTAAAAATAGTTAAAGATGACAGGGAAAGTTTAGTTCTGCGTTAACTGTAAATTTGCTATTTGGTTTTGGAATGCCTCACAGTGACATCCCAAGATCCTGGCGCACTGATAGGATGAATTGGTTGAGGTCTGCTACACTTTACACAGGTAACGGGTCAACATGAATAGAAAAAGCGTTAGTGCTCCTAGAAAGAGAAGGAACTCACATGTCCTCCACCGTGATGTCTTTCAGGATCTGACAATAGTCCACATTCCACACTGCCTGGTCATCCCAAACTTTAGAGGCTAGAAGTATTGCACCCAATACAATCCGTTTCCAGTTGGCTGGACAAATATCTATTTCTGCGTAGGTTAACAGTCTTTCAAGGTAAACCTTAAAATAAACATATTACTAGATCAATGCACATAAGCACTAAGCATTCATAATACAAATCCATCATATAACCATCTACCAGGAGAGACAAGTAATACACTGTACACTTGATACTGATCAGAAAAATCTCCACTCAGCTATGATTTCTCTGGCATGTAGAAAGGTAAGTGCCTTTCTGAAGCCCAAGTTGGTTTTTAGGTAGGCCCACCCATTCCTCCCCTCCATATCAGCAGATGGTCAAACGATTATGGACACTGGAGAAGCAGTGGAGCTTTTTTCAGTGTCAGCTGAAGGAGCCAAAAGTAGGCCAGTCTACTGTGCATCACCTTAAAAAGATGGTTCATAACCAAAGTTTAGGTGATATTAGACCACTGTGGGCTTCCTTGATGAAGGCTAGACATGCGCCAGCAGAAATTATACCACTGCAGTGTGTGCTCCAAGCTATTATTGGTAGAATTATCACTGCCAGTGTCCTGCTGCAGACCAGAAAGTGGTTCTATTATGAGGTGACCACACTTGTCACTGAGTGAGCCCCAGGCAGACAGCCTACTAAGCTGCAGCAAGAAGGCATTGTTAGCAATGGTAAAGCAGCAGTAATATGGGAAGGCTGAATGGCATCCATAAAGACTGCATGCTGCAAAGGTGACCTACATGCTGGTACAGATGTCTTATTTACCTGCAGCAAGGTGCATAGATTACTTATGCTTTAACTTTTCTACATACAACTACCCTTTGAAGTGAACCTCTAACCAGGACATTAAAGTATTTAGAAAAAGTAAATGAGCCTTTAGACCTCTGTAGCTGTTTTGGCCCAGAGCTGTCACATGAAATGTGTCACAAGCTCCTCCTTACCCAGATGTTAAGTATTTCCTTAAGCTTCTGGTGCCAAAGAAAGTGCCAAGGAAGCAAACAAAAGGTAAGCTTGTACTTTTAGGGATGAGAGCGTTAGAGCAACACTGTGCTTTGTCCATTCAGGGCTATGACAGTACTGACCTCCCAAGAGCCATCACATGGGCCTCCATGCCTGGAAATACCTGGTATCTTCATAGAATCTCAGCGCTGGATGGAGTGGATGGGCAGCAAAAGAAAGGAACATATATGTATATGGAGCTTTGCCCTGAATGAGTAAAGCACAGGTTTGCTTTACAGGTTCTCGAAAAAATTATTAAACTGGACTTAAGAACTACGCACCAGCAAATTATTTGCCTAATTTATAAAACATTTGTCAACATTATCACCGTTATACTTGACTTCTGATGGATCCATATGAAAATTGGGGTCAGAGCAGTTGTGCCCATCCTCTGCTCTGGGGGGGGGGGGAGGATCTCCTTTACTAGCTATGACAGACCATGCAGGGAAGCTACAAAATTCAGGCAAAGGCACTTTTCCAGGAGTCCCCTGTGCTTGGCCATGGTATATTAGATCTCATGACCTTCTAGAGGAGATCCCTGTCAAAAATCTTCACCAGGGCCCTTTTCTCAGTACTGCTTGCCTGCACTATACTTTTGCAGTACACATTCGTTACTCATTCACACCGTATCTTCATTTCCACTCGGCAGCATCAAACCTGGTTTATAAATGCCATTGAACCAAGCAAGTCTAATACACTTGAATTGTCCCTGTTTTATACATAGACAAATACTCCTCCTGTTTTTCTATTTTTTATTTTAAATGGGAAATGTAATTTATGCGCATTTGATTTTGCACAGCCTGCAGATGCCAGGTCATGATTTGTTTGATGTGGACTTATTAAATCTAGCTGGATTGTGTTCTCCCCATGACAAAGTAATAGATGAGATAACTATTAATTAAATGCAATATTATGATCAGATAGAAACATGATACATAATTTAATTTCCTGTGGCTTTCCCGGAACATTCCTGGAACATTGAAGCCAGCATCAGTGTCAGTTATTGCATGGGTAACTCTATGAGAGGACTAAGGCGCTTGTAGCCAGTGCACAGCAACAGCTACATCTGAGGCTAAAACAGGAATATATTGAGACCGTTATTTTAGGCCAGGGGCATTGAATTAAATTTCATGGAGGTCCAATCAGAAAATTTTTCTTCCAGCGGAGGTCTGAATTGCATTCTTGTGTGATGTCTCAGATTCTTTCCATCACAGCCCCCTCATTTTATATCACAATCCTGTTACATTAGTGTCCTCAGTCCCTTGCACGTCACAGTACCCCACTTCATGTCAGCTGCTCCCTTCACATCAAGCAGCACAGCCCCCCCCCCTTTACATTATCCCTCCCACAGCACTGCCCCCCCTTTACATCACCCCCCCACAGCACTGCCCCGCTTCACAGCACCCCCCCCCCCCCCAAGAGCACTTGCCCCCACCTTTACATCTTCTCCCTATAGGAAAGAAGATCACTCAATTCCCCCATCAACAGTTCGATTCCCCCATCAAAACTAACTGTTGATGGGGGAATCGAGCAATCTTCTTTTCCTGCAACTTGTGGAATTCCTCTCACAGTCTCGGGGAGGTGTGGGGAGTCTTCCCTGCCGGCAAATCACATTTAATGACTACAGTCCCCAGCAGTAATCACATGCACAAAATCTGACAGGCAGGTTGTACTGAATTAAATGCATGGATTGACTTCACTGTGCGATACACGCTCATGTTCATCATTACGCCTATTTGTGATTATATATTGCCATTTAGCACTGCATAGCAGTGCGTCTTTGTACGCCATTTGCAGCTTTGTTTTATATGCTCATTTTTATTACGCTTATTTGTGATTATACATTACCTTCTAGCGCTGCATATTTATATTTATATATCACATTTAGGAGGTTTTAGAGGTTTTCTTTTTATGCTGACAGCTATTCAAACACTGTTAGTCACCCAGCACTCGTTTATTTTTTGTTAATTTCAGTACAACCAGCCTGTCCACAGATAAATCGAATCTCAGCCGGTCCCTGCTGAACTGGCCAAGATTCGGTCCATCTATGGCCAGCTTAACATTGCACAATTGCCACACTGCCCAATCCCCTAGTGATAGCAAAGTCTAAGAACGATCGCCAACAATTCTTGGAAGGATAGACCACATGACTCAAAAAATCTAAATCCTGCAGTTTGAGCTTAGATGTTCAAGGGAAAATACATTAGAGTACAATCCTGACTTCTACTTACAGGGTGCAACAAAATGTAGTTAACACAATGATGTTGTTTTCTGTATGTTTGTTGTTTTTAGCACCTATAGTGAAGGAAATAAGTATTTGATCCCCTGCTGATTTTGAATATTTGCCCACTCACAAAGAAATGATCAGTCTAGGTAGTGGTAGGTATATTGTAGCACTGAGAGACAGAATACCATCAAAAAATTCAAAAGAAATGCATGTCTAACAAATTATACACTAATTTGCATATTCATAAGGGATATAAGTATTTGATCCCCTATCATTCAGCAGGATTTCTGGCTACCAGGTGTCTTTCATACAGGTAACAAGCTGAGATTAGAAGCAGTCTCTTAAAGGGAGTGCTGCTAATCTAATTTTGTTACCTGTATAACAGACACCTGTCCACAGGAGCAATCAAACAATCAGATTCCAAACTCTCCACCATGGCAAAGACCAGATTACTGTCCAAGGATGTCAGGGACAAGATTGTAGACCTACACAAGGCTGGACTGGGCTACCAAACTATCGCCAAGCACCTAGGTGAGAAGGTGACAACAGATAGTGCAATTATTCGCAAATGGAAGAAACACAAAACAACTGTCAGTCTCCCTAGGTCTGGTGCACCATGCAAGCTCTCACCTCGTGGACTGTCAATGATCATGAGAACAGTGAGGAATCATCCCAGATGATCTCCAGGCAGCTGGGACCACAGTCACCAAGAAAACAATTGATAACACACTACACCGACAAGGATTGAAATCCTGCAGTGCCCGCAAGGTCCCTCTGTTCAAGAAAGCACATGTCCAGGTCCATCTGAAGTTTGCCACTGAACATGTGAATGATGCGGAGGAGAACTGGTTGAAAGTGTTGTGGTCAGATGAGACCACAATTGAGCTCTTTGGCATCAACTCAACTCGCCGTGTTTGGAGAAGGAGGAATGCTGCCTATGACCCCAAAAACACCATCCCAACTGTCAAACATGATGGTGGAAACATTCTGCTTTGGGGTGTTTTTCTGCTAAGGGGACAGGACAACTGTACCGCATCAAAGGATCAATGGATGGGGCAATGTACTGTCAAATCTTGAGTGAGAACCTTCTTCCCTCGGCCAGGGCATAGAAAATGGGTCGTAGACGGGTGTTACAGCATGACAATGACCCAAAACAAACGGCCAAGACAACAAAGGAGTGGCTCAAGAAGAAGCACATTAAGGTCCTGGAGTGGCCTAGCCAGTCTCCAGACCTTAATCCAATTGAAAATCTGTGGAAGGAGCTGAAAGTTCGAGTTGCCAAACGTCAGTCACCAAACCTTAATGACTTGGGAGAGGATCTGCCAAGAGGAGTGGGCCAAAATCTCTCCTGAGATGTGTGCAAACCTGGTGGCCAACTACAGGAAACGTCTGACCTCTGTGATTTCCAAGAATGGATTTGCCACCAAGTACTAAGTCATGTTTTGTGAAGGGGATCAAATACTTATTTCCCTCATGAACATGCAAATCAGTGCATAATTTGTTAGGCATGCATTTCTTTTGAATTTTTTTGTTGCTATTCTGTCTCTCAGTGTAACAATACACCTACCATTCAATTTTTAGACTGATCATTTCTTTGTGAGTGGGAAAACATTCAAAATCAGCAGGGGATCAAATACTTATTTCCTTCACTGTACATATAATTATCATAAGCAAAGCCACAAATTATAGTATTGTTATTACCTGGAAGAAGTTCCTTTATATTTTCCCCAAACACTTACCAGGGTTACTATGGCACATTCAGCAGTCAGCTGGGCAGCACTGAAAAGCGTCCGAACAAAGCGATATATGTGTTTCTGTTCTGGGTCATGCTTCTCGTAATCAGACGGGACTTCTGATTTCTACAAATAAATTCCATATTTATATATTACAAATCATATGGAGTTTGAAAAGACTCTGTCATTGTGAGACCCTTAAAGCGATTCTAAAGGTTCATTTCTTTTTTTTTTGGTACAATAACAAACATGTCTATACTTACCTGTTATGTGCAGTGGTTTTGCATAGAGCAGCCTGGATCCTCCTCTTCTCAGGTCCCCCGCTTCCTGTCTGTCAGATGCCCCCACAGCAAGCAGTTCGCTATGTGTCCATTCACACATGGAGCCGTGGCTTGGCCCCTCCCCCTCTCTCCTCATTGGCTGTCTGGCAGTGATGGAGCCAATGAGGAGGAAGAGCCGAGGCTGTCATTCACATTGCTGGATAACGATGAGGCTCAGGTGAGTATTGGGTGGGGGGGGCTGGGGGAGCTGCTGCACACACAAGATTTTTTAACTTCATGCATAGAATGCATGAAGGTAAAAAAAACCTTCAGGCTTTACAACCACTTTAATCTTTTTTGCTGCCGGAGCCGGTTTTGCAATTTTTATTTTGCACATATGTTAAATTGAACATTTTAAGAGTGAAGATTAGTTAAAGGATTAGTTCACCTTTTAATGAAAAATAATAAATGCACTTTTTTTGCTGGTAAAGAAAGTGCATTTACTATTTTCTGTTTTGGGAGCTTGGAAAGCATTGCACCAGTGATCAGCTGATCGCTGTTGCCATGCAGAACACTGTAGACTGTCAGCATATCTGTGTACTCGAACCTCATACGGGCAAGCATATACGAGGTGGTATCAAAAAATTTTGAGACTAGCTCTGTTTGCAAGAAAGTACTTTATTTATCTATGTTTATACACCATTACCTTCAAAACAGTCCCCTTGCACAGCAATACTACTAATTCCTGCTACTTCTGGAATATGTCCTGGAAGTCTTCATTTCGAAGCATGTCAAGCACCTTCTGCTATTCGCACTGGATCTCCGTAATGTTGTCAAAATGGTGACCTTTGAGTTGAATGTTCAGGGAAGAGGGCGAAGTCCACAGGAGCCAAATCTGTAGGGTGGGTGCGGAAGTGAGATCATTGCAGCCTGGGGACGAACTTGGCAGGACCACTGCACATGTTAAAATCACACATGAGGATTGCCTGTATGACACACTGATAATGGCAGCAATGTAGTGGTGCACCGAAATGAAAATTCTGGTGCCGAAACTGAAAATTCAAAATGCACTTGGCCAAAAACCAAAACGTGCAGTTTTTAAAAATGAATATATATTTTTTTGGAAAAAAAAAAAAACATTAAAAAAAAAAAAAACAATATATACCCCAATTTTTTGTAAAATATGAAAGAGGATGTTACGGCAAGTAAATAGATACCCAACATGTCATGCTTCAAAATTGTGCACGCTCGTGGACTGGTGTGAAACTGCGGTACTTAAAAATCTCCATGGGTGATGCTTTAAAAAGTTCTACAGGTTAGCAGTGTAAAGTTACAGAGGAGTTCTAGTGCGAGAATTATTACTCTTGCTCTGATGTTCGTGGCGATACCTCACGTGTGTGGTCTGAAGACCATTTACATATGTGGGAATGGCCTACGTATGCGTTCACCACTACATGCGAGCACGGGGGGACAGGGGCACTTTAAACTTTGTTTTAAAAATGTATTTAATGTTTTTTTTTTGCACTGTTCCTTTAAAAAAATTGTAATCACTTTTATTCTTATCACAAGGAATGCATGCATCCCTTGTGATAGAAATATTTAGTGACGGGTCCTCTTTATGGAGAGATATGGGGTCAATAAGACCCCACATCTCTCCTCTGCAATGTAAAGCATTAGATAAAAAAAAAATTAATAAAAAAAAGCACTGATCTAGAGCTTTAAAAAAACAAAAAAAAAAAAAATAATGGCCAGAACGGGAAGTGACATCGCTCCAGTCCTCCAAGGGCATAGAGAGTGGCGGCCATGTTTCCTTCACTCATCTCTATGCCCAGCACTGGGATCGATGGTTTCTCAGGTAAGGCTGAGAACTACCAAACGGAGGCCGGTGGCGCGGGCGGGCGGCGGTGAGGGGTGGCGGGGAGGGCCTTGGTTTTTTCTGCCGAAACGTTTTGGCCACCGAAATTTCGGTGCATCCCTACAGCAATGTTGTGGATTGTTCTTCAACGATCATCATGCACAAGTTACCAAATGGTTTTGACATTTTCGGGGGTTAATCTCATTGAAGGTCTTCCTGATCTCTCGTCATCTTCCAGTGACGCTCTTCCACTCTTGAAGCACGTGTGCCACTCAAAACACTTTAAACGACTCACTGCAGCATCACCGTAAACTTGCAGAATTATGTCAAACATCTCTGTGGCAGATTTGCCCAGTTTCACGCAAAATTTCACATTTACTCTTTGTTCTAGCTTGCTGTCCAGCATGACATAGCAGATGTGGTAACACGTGGTCAGAATAGCACCAGTTGCACAGCTCCCAATGTACACAGGACAATGTCTTTTGGCACACTGACTTATGAAGGTCAGTGCTCCCTGTGACTGTGCATGCAGCCTTGTGCTGCCATCTGTTGGTGTGTTACAAAACTAGTCTCGAAACATTTTGATATGAACTCATACATATCGACAGGAAGAATCAATTAACTACCAAAGTGCTCAACAGCATCTTTTCAACTGTCGGGACTTGTAGTCTTCCCATTCACAGAAACCTGTGAATGGATAATGTGAACTAGGCAGGTGGAGCCCTGCATGGCTACTTTCTTAAAAAATAGTGACGGCTAGGGAGGGAAAACATCTCCCACTAGCGGTCACAACAGAGGAGCAGGGATCAGTCCTTTCATAACATGTTACATGTTTCACGCTGAATATTGGTTTATGTATCATGTTCCAAAAGGTGAACTTAACCTTTAAACCCCCTAACATTATCTATTTTCGCCAAGCACAGACCCTGGCAAACAAAATGGTCATAGCTTCAATATTTTCCGTAAAAATACATTAAGGTTAATTTTGATGCTCACAAACACAATGTAATAGCCAATATTTTGGTAAAATATAAAAGGAGGTTGCCACGAGAGCATAAACAAGTAAAGTCTTAAAATTGCGCATGCCTGTGGTAACTTCAGTGCACAAAATTGTCCATAGGAGACGCTTTGAAATCCTTTACAGGTCATCAGTTTAAAATTAACCATGAATGAGGGCCCTAGAATTACTACTCTTATGGCATTCACACGGATACCCTTATATATGTAGCATAATCATTGCTTTTATATGTTGCTAATAGCCCCCTATGTGATCACATAATTGAAATGACAAGTCCTCTTTAAGGAAAAATCAGGGGTCTATAAAACCCTTTAATGTCATCTCTGGACCCTACTAAAGCTGAGCACAGATTGTGTTTCATTAGCTGCTTCCCTGGGGAATGACAGTGCTGAACCTGGAAATGACTAAATGCTCATCACTCCCAGGTCCATTCACCAGAGAGGAGATCAGTGGACAGATGTCCATCTGCTCTACCCACCATGCCTGTACCTGGTTCACAGGGGGGACAGCAGAGCCTGGGATACATGACGGAGAGAGTTGAGCAGGTACCTTCGGGTTGTCAGCTTCACAGCTGCCCAAATCATTTCCAAGATAAAACCAAAAATCAGCTTGACAAATGGCAGCAGGGAGTGTGTTTAAAAGCAAGTGCTGCTGTCGGCAAAAGATTTATGTGTTGGTACAAATAAACAGATGAAATAGATCTATAGTAGCTGTTTTTGTATTTTTTCCATCCAGTCCCGACATTTACACAGCTTTACCAATCCACACAGCCCTGCCAGGCAAGCAGACTTAAATTCCTCTACCTCTGTTAAGTAACACAAAGGCTCACCCTAAATGTTACAATATGACCATACAATTCCAATATAATAGATTACCAAAACTATGTAATATGAAGAAATAACTAAACTATCCAATTAAACAGGCCCTTGCTTGTTGGTAGATCTAAAGAGGATTGTACAGTCAGATTGTAAAGTGTATGATGAGCCTTACAGGTTTTGTCCATCCTTCAGCCTATGTCTAGACAGTATAAGGAGAATCAGAAGACGGATGAATCTGTTACTCCAATCTCTCATCCTATCAGCATGCTTCTTGTTAGCACATTTCAACACAGCTGACAGGCTCCATGAGTTGCTTCTCCCTCTCCCAGTCTAAGCTTTGCTGTACAGGGGATTCCAGGAGGCTGATACTAAGTCAGGTTTGGGTAATTAATCTAGCCGCACTTAAATGAATGTAATGACAGACAATAAAATACCGAGCTGCATTAATTTTTGTTTATTATTCTTACCCGAAGATCAACTTTAAAAAAAATTTGGCAGGAAAAATACAAAAAAACTTGATTGCTGAAGACAGCCATGATGCATGCATTCAAAACATTCCGATTCCATCACAGTGTCATGGTTGATAAGCCAGACAAAATTTGTTGGCCACAGTACAGATAAATAAATAGTAAGGGAACCTAAATACTTACAGAAAGAGGATGAAGTTTTTCATCAAATATATCTAACAGCAACCGACCATCTCCATCTCTAGAATTATAAGAAAGATTAGTTAAAATCTACAGAAGTGAAAAAAATTCCAAAGTTGGGTTTTGTTTTAGGTAACACTCAAAGGTAAGAAACATAAAATACAAAATGTCATTTACTGCCAATCCCAACTCAGCTATGGATAGTCTAACTGCACTAATCTTGTAAAAGTCTATTTATACTTCGATTCAGAATACATAATTAAGGATAACGAGAGGGCTACCTTCTGCTGAACTTTTTTATTTCTTTTTTTTTTTTTTACCTCTAAAGCCCAATTCAAATCACAAACATAAAAATGTAATCTGATAGACACACCGTACATTGTACTACATTCACCTCTACTGCTGCTTTCAAAGTTGCACCTCTACATTCCAGTTATAGCAGTTTTGCACTTGTGGGGAGTGGCTGTTACTCAGCTATGCCAGAACAGAGCACTGTAATGAGGCTCTGGGTCTGACCATACACAGGTATGATGTCTTCACTTTCAAAGTTGCACCTCTACATTCCAGTTATAGCAGTTTTGCACTTGTGGGGAGTGGCTGTTACTCAGCTATGCCAGAACAGAGCACTCTAATGAGGCTCTGGGTCTGACCATACACAGGTATGATGTCTTCACTTTCAAAGTTGCACCTCTACATTCCAGTTATAGCAGTTTTACACTTGTGGGGAGTGGCTGTTACTCAGCTATGCCAGAACAGAGCACTGTAATGAGGCTCTGGGTCTGACCATACACAGGTATGATGTCTTCACTTTCAAAGTTGCACCTCTACATTCCAGTTATAGCAGTTTTGCACTTGTGGGGAGTGGCTGTTACTCAGCTATGCAAGCACAGAGCACTGTAATGAGGCTCTGTGTCTGACCATACACAGGTATGATGTCTTCACTGTCCTCTCCACATGACATAGTTTAGGGTTGGCAGTTGGCTGTTAGGCCCAGGCACTACTTTATATGCACAATACTATGATGTGCCATACCCTGAACTACAGGCATTTTATAGGGGGCACAGAAAGGTAAAGTGGAACAGGGGTGGCTGGAATGTGCAAGGTGACAACACCTCTGTAAGTCAATATCTTACCTTTTGGGCTTCCCTAAAAACTAACTGCACTTTTGTTAGAAAAACAAACAAACAATCCACTTTGGGTGATCAATGTACACTGCAAAGATTTTATTAACCTTGTAGATCCTGTTTCTGCCCTGAAGAAAAGCGGTTTGCACCACTTCGTCCTTTGGGTACTGATTCTGAATGGGAGCGATTCGTTGATTTGTATTAGCTGGTGCACTTTCAGTGCCCTGATGAGAAAAGTTACAGTTACCCTCCAAGGTCAGGGAGGAGCCTTGCTGCACTGATGTCACGCTGCCGAGGCCGCATGGAAGGCCGGCGTCCATCTTTGTAAGTGTGCTCCCAATACTGATGTACCCACATGGATGTTTCTTCTCTTTAATAAAACATACTACACTATCAGTACTCCCGTTTGTGGCTTGTATTTGCAAGCCATTTCATTTCAAGGTGGAGCATATCCTTTTTTTGGCAACCTTTATCCTTGGTAGAGAGGTACTAGCGGAGCTGTCCCTGTGTGCTGTGAGGGTTCAGTTTGTGAGGTCTGGAGTTATTCCCTGTATTCTGTCAGTGTGCCAGTGGATTTCCTTCCCTTTCCTGAGCCCTGATGTTCGCCGGGGATAAATTGGATATGATTATATGCGCATTATTATTGCGCTTCTGGTGAGTGCAATCATACTACAAACCCTTATCACGGAGTCACGTGCATGGAGATTTTACGGACTTATTTTTATTCATCTTTATATTTATTCATATTTATTTATCAATATTTACACGTGTATCCCTGCAATTACTTGTTTGAAATTATTCACCACTGTCACTATTGGAAATTCCAGTCACTAATTATCTTGTCAACTTTTGACGATACACTATATGTGTTGTGGTCACTTTAGCACTCGATAATTTTGCGCTTCACCTTATATGCATTTGTCACTTTCAAAATTTAGTGCTGCATTATATATTTATTTTGTCATATTTGAGGATATAGGGGTTCATCCTTAATGCTAGCTACTTGAAAGAATTGTGCGCTCATTTGTTATTTATTTTATTATACAGTGCCTCATCATAGGTGTCATTAGGAGGAATAGTGCCCATCATTGGTATCAGTGGGAGGAATGGTGCCCCATTGTTGGTGTCATTGGGAGGAATAATGCCCCATCCTTGGTGTCAGTGCGAGGAGTAGCGCCCTATTGCTAGTGTCGGTGGGAGGAAGGTTGTCCCAAGGGCTGGATAAGGCAGGCAAAGGGCCGCATATGTCCCTTGGGCTGCAATTCAGAGACCACTGCTTTAAAGCTTCACAAGATCTTTGCTGAATCAAGTTTCTTCCACATTTGGAGAGGATTACTTAAATGCAATTCTTTGAAATTTCCCTACTTGTGGTTTTATGAGGCTAACAAATGCGCCACAGTGAAGCCTTTTCTGTTCCAGCAGTGAACAGCAGATGGTGCAATGAGAGCATGGATCAGACTTCCCAGGACAACAGCTGCACAGGGAGCTTGTGGCTGAATGAGGTCTTCAATGTAACTGGTCTGAAAATGCTTTCTGGACACTGTTTTCTAGCAATTCAATCATGCAGCCAACACTGTGGTACGTAGCTTGATTATTAATCAAATTAAAAATAAAAACAAAGTTTAACCAACCATCGGATTGAGCTGAGACAGCTGAATGGAAATGCTGAATGACAAGCACCGGCTGATGTCGGAATACATTTAAATGATGTGGGATGCAAATTATTTTATTTGCATTTATTAAAATGTATTATATGCTGGAGCATATCTGTGTTGTATCTGGTTATACAGATGGTAATCAAGTAATAAAGTTATTAAATGTGAGTGCATGGAATTACCAACCCACAAATACATCTTAGATACTGGCTCAGTGAAATCTGTTTTGTAAATGAACATATGATTCGGCCATCTCTTGTACCTTTTTTGGCCAGGTCCCCCATGGAAAAAAAAAAAAAATGCTCTAGTCACATGATCAATTGTGCACTGTCAGTCCCAACACCAAGGAAACAATAGGGATCATGCAAGATTTTCTAAAGCTGGCCATAGATGGTTCGAATCTCCTCCAGTTCAGCAGAAACCGGCTGAGACTCAAACCATCTATGGGCAGACTGATTGAACCCAAATCCATTGTTGTATGACTTGGGTACAACAAGCCTGTCAGATTTTTCATGCGATTATTTCCAGCGGCTATAGCTGTAAGCAATAATCAGTGTTCTCCCGACAGGGATGGCTACCCTTGTGCCTCCCCGCCGTTGTTACAGGAAAGAAAATCGCACCATCTATGGCCAGCTTAACCTTCCAGGTCTACTTTTTATTTTGAGAATGTTGTTTGAGGCTAACATGACTATCCAAAAAAAACAGAGGCATCGGGAGACTATCATGTAATACCTACAGGCACCATCAAGGTTAGCTGTAAACAAGCAGTTAGAATGATACCTGCCTCTTCTCAAACACATCATCAGAACACTGGGAAAGCCTGATTGAAGGGTAGGTGCAGCAAACATTGTGAAATAGCTGTGCTCTAATGATTTTGGTAGGATTTGGAGACAGTCCCACAGATTGTGGGTGGAAAGATTGACTAGACAAATTCAAAATCTTGGTGGTCTTTTTTTTTTTTCTGTTGAGACAAGCTGCTACTGGAAGTGTTTGGCTGTGATCGTGTCTCCCTGCCTTTATATACTGTGCATGAACACAGATGACTGGATGAGCTGATCGTGCATGTTTATTCCTCAGCAGCTGGATCATATCTGCATTTCAGACTACAGTTTGAGGTTTCATTGCATTTCTATTACTATCTATTTTTATAACATCGTGAAGTTATCTGGCCATTTTCATTCTACCTGTGGGAAGTGTAGATGTCACGCTTTAAAAAGGCAACTGCATTTGTCTTTAGTAAATTAACCCCTATGTCACCACTAAAATCAACCAGAATGTTTACCTGGATCATATAAAAAAGGGTTTGGTAGTTGTATTATTTTTTTTCCCTTAAACTGTAAAAAACTTAAGCTGGCCATACAGTACATGGATCAAAATTTGGCTGGTTCAGCAGGTACTGCCAAATTTTTGATCCATGTATGGACTGCCTGGTTGTACACTAGTCTATTAATCCACGTGTGTACAACTAGACTGATGGGTTTTTCCCCAAATGATCAGTGCCACTGGCTATAGCCAATAACACTAATCACTGTATTCTGCCAGCGGGAAAAGCTCCCTGTCGTCAGAATACAATAGCTCAACTGGAAGGATTCCCTCATCCAACTATGGACAGGCTGGTTGTACACAAAATGATCTCTCAAACATTTTTGCATGATAAGTCCAACCAGCCTCCCTGCTGTCAGAATACAATAGCCCAGCGGGAGGGATCCCCCCCCCCCATCCATGTTGAGTGTGTGGATGGGGGAATTGAATAGTTTTCTTTTGTTCGGCCCACTAGTTGAACCAAAGAAAATTATTATGTATGGCCTGCCTTAGATACACCTGTCATAGCTAGAAACTCTGCATAGTCGTTTGGTCCCATTTTTAACACACAAGTTTAGCTAAAAACTTAAAAAAATCAGCACACAGGACGGTACTTAGATTTAATCCTATGCGTCCCCTGGGCTTTAATTTTGATACCACAATCATTAGCTGTAAGATGGACTATAATGCATTTTCTAAACTAAAAGATGTTATTTAAGTGGACACTCATGGCAGATTGGTGGAGGATTACAAACTCTTCTTTAAAAGCACAATTCCAGGTACAGATATTTTGTACATAGTTACACTGGACCATCTTGGACCAATGTAACTACTGTATGTATGACCAATCCTGGAAGCTGGAAATCATTGAAGACACGGCTACACCAGTGATCTCCACATTCTTCTGGGTCCCAAGCTGAGTGGATGCCTTGCTGCATTATGAATACAGGAGGTAAGCCGTTCAGCACAGGCGCCAACATTTGCATTTTGCATTTTCTGAATGGATGCAAAGTGTTCTCTGATTGAACAAAGTGGACATTACCACCTTTCCATCTCGTCCAAGGGGGCCATAAGGGCACAGAAACGTAAATAATAAGGACAAGAGAAGGAACAGTATAACTCAGGAAGTGAACATCATACAGAGATGTTACACGCAGAAACATGCAGAAATGTACATTTTGACTTTAAACTTTTTTTTGTGACGTACCTGTTTTTTATGTGGTAGTATATTGCAAGGGCTACGCTGTAAAGAAGAAATTTGCACTTTAATTACTTACATCATATATTATAAAACAGAACAATCATTAAATGACATGACAAAATATAGATCCAAATCCATGCAATAATAAACACTCTTCTCTATTAGATTACGGTGTCTCTAGAATGGCTGGTTCACACCTGAACTGCACAGAAACCCGGTCCATGTTCCTGAGCAATTCACTGTGATGCCATTTTCAGCCTATTCATTTGAATGGACTGAAATTGCACTGGATTGCACCAAAAGTAATGCCTGCACTATTTTTCAAAAACACACCCCACCAAATTACATGGTACTGCAGTACAATATAATCCAGTGCAGGCAAACGCACTGCATTTGAGGTGTCGTCCAGATTATATTGACACCCACAGCGGATTGAACACCCAGTGCATTTTAAACATGAATGGATCAAAGTTTCCCGCAATTTCCGGCACAGGTATAACTGCAGTTTTTCTTGCACTTACACCTGTGTTGCAGCACACAGGAATGGGGGTCCTTAAAGTTATTTTAAAGTCTAAACCTTTTTACGGTAATGCATTCACTGCATTGTGGTAAAAAAAAATACCTCACTATCTGTCCTAGTCCCCCCTATCCTTAAACACTTACCTGACTCCTGTCACTGCTTTAGCACAGCTCCTTCTCTTCCTGATTTTACAGGAGAGACTGATGGTCGTGGAGCCATAGGATCCTGTTGCAAACTTCTGTGAGGAGGGTGCGGGAGTGTGGCTTAACGGAGCTGTGTCTGTCAATGGACGCACAAAGCCCAGCTTGGGGACGGACACACACACCTGACTTGCTTAGGAGGCAACTGGAGGAGTAAGAAGATGATAGCACCAGTGGGGGTCTGCCAGAAGAGAAGAGAGTGCTTTCTTTTCTTCTTTTTACATTGCACAGAGCATGTAAGTATAACCTTTTTACTATACTATATATAGAGACTTCAGTATCACTTTAACAAATATATTATTTTATATATATATAGTCAAAATATAACTAGCCCCAGGGTGTGTTTGTATGAGTGAGGCCTAACTCCTGCCCTTCTGAAATGGGAGACAAGCATACTTTATAGTGCCAAAATGTTAAGAAAAAAACAGCCCTAGAGAAAACTCTGCTCGATCTGCCATAAGTCGCAGACACATTTTCATGCACTTTCAGGTTCTGTAACAGGTCAACATTAGCAAAATGAAGTAATACAAAAAAAAAATGGTTCTCCTTAGCTGTTCTTCCCTTAGCAACAAAATTCTATAATATTTTTGGATCTACATAATGAAAGCAAGATTAGGCAGCATTTTAATTTTCCTAACTCTTACAACTGAGAATAAGTATTGTAATACTTCACAGGATAGAGTATTACATGAGCAAGGTTAAATCTTGACTACAGCTAAATATATATTTTACATTTCGGACATAGTGTCATAGTGTTGGAGGGGTAACTCCTCTGACAGGTTTGTACTGCTCTATATGTCCTTGTTGGGAGAATACCCCGACTTCCTGTCCTGGTGGCCATTGTTTCCCAAACTGGGTGAGAGGTATTCTGCCAGTCTGCTCCTCTTAGGACTGTCAACGGTGGGGCTTCCCTTAACTTTTGGGAGTTTCCACAAATGTATTACAGGAAGTGAGAGGAAATGTTCCCAATGTACACACAACACATAATAGGAATCAGACAGCGATTCGAATTCTTCCCTATTCATCATCTAAAAGCAACACAAACACTTTTAGTTTAACAGCACATGGTGCAGATCTATACATGAGACATTACTAGAAAGAGGCACATGGGAATTTTAGGTCTCCTACACCCAGGAGGTACTGGTGTGAATTTGTTCCATGTGTGCAGAATAAATTTGTAAGATTTCTGAAGTTAAAGAGACGACTTCCAAGATGAGACCAAAAATATTACATGAAAAAATTTGACTATAGATAATACCAGAGGTAACGTCAAGCAAATGTTACATTACTATGAGGAGAATTAAATTATTACATTTTGCTTTCTCTGGTTCCTCTATCTCCCCCCGCCCCCATTCCCCCTCAACATGCTAATAGAAATATTTAAAGACAACCTTCATTTTTCATTACATACCTTATTTTAGAAATAGTGGTGTGACAACTGGGCCTCTGTGCTTCTCTGTGCAATGAAGACATATCATAGCTAGTAGGAAGGGCTGGCAGAGTACTGTACGTAGCTTCCTGAAACCATCACAGCACCCCAGTACTCCTCTCAAGAATCCTCATTCTGGATTCAAGCAGTGGGCTGCTTTTTGGGTGGTGTTATACTAATGTTAATATGCCTTTGAAGGATAGATGTCCATTTGAGGGAGTGTCCATCCTTGTACTAGTATGTAAACTACCCTACGTACCGCTCACATATGATGCTGAGCATTCATAATTGAAAGAACCGAAACTTAATGAATGAAAGGGCCAGGCCAGGGACAGTAAGGCTGGGGAGGAAAGAGCTAGATGGTGCTGGACATGCTCCAGCCAGGAAACGAGGCAGACTCTGTCTGACTTGCTACATCTTCTAATGCACATGGTGAGAAGCTGGCATTAAAGTGAACCTCTTACATCAGGGGTGTCCAAACTTTTTTCAAAGAGGGCCAGATTGGATGAAGTGAACATGGTGGAGGGCTGAACATTTTTCCGAACATTCTTTGAACCATTACAATTAAATGCAAATAAATTATTTTATGCCAAGTTAATTGCAAACGACATACTTTTCATTTCATAACATTAAGATCAACTGACAGCTGAGTTTTCACAATGTATTGAAAATAAATTAAAAAAAAACTTACCTGCACTAATGTGAAGGGTGAAAAAGGTAGCTGGAGCTGAAGTCTCTGCTCGGCCGCCGGGAGGGGAAGAGAAACACACTTCACGCTGGAAGCCCGGCCCTGACGTCACCGCCCTCTGTCGCTCCCAGCGCGGCGCAGTCACGCATGCGCACTGCTCTCAAGCAGAAGACTGTCTGCCACAGAAGGGAGGGCCGTGCGACAGCCGCATTTACACAGACCAGGGAGAACGCGCCGCAGTCAGGCATGCGCGCTGCCCTCTGCTCTCAAGCAGAAGACTGTCTGCCATAGAAGGGAGGGCCGTGGGAGGGCCACATTACACAGAGCAGGGAGGGCTGTTGGAGGGCCGTATTAAACCGACCCCCAGGCCGTAAATGGCCCGCGGGCCGGCTTTGGACATGCCTGTCTTACATTGTCCTAAATGGGCAAAGCACAGGTAAACTTTAAAGTGGAACTAAACTTGACGAGTGTAAACCTGCGAACAGGCAGCTTCTTCTTATTGCATTCACAGCCTTTTATTGAATGCACACTGAGCTACTGAGCTGTGCATGTGCAGCTAAACGTGCATTCTTTTTTTTGTTTTTTTAATTTAAATATTTATAAAATTTTTCATATTAATACAAAAACCCAAAGGGAAAAAATTCTTATACAAATAAACATTTATGACATTTCTACCTTTCCCTTACTAAAAAAAAAAACTCTTTTCTTCCCCATCCCACTACCCCCCCTTCCCTCCCCTCATCCCCCCTCCTCCCCCTCTGTAAACTCTAGCCCATTCTAATCTCTTGAGGCTTATTAATTTTTTGCTAACAAGTTAATTTATATTTTCCTATATTTCTCTTTCAATCCTGCTCTTTCCCACTTTTCCCACCTCCTAGAATAAACTCTCATCCTATCTTCCTGCATGTGGTATGATCTTTCCATTCTACCTATCTGGTTTACTCTATTAATCCAGTCTTCCTCCTTCGGTACCTCCGATTTCCGCCAAAACTTGGGTATCAACCCTTTCGCCGCATTCAAGAAGTACCATATACCTGAATCTTTATAATTATTTACAGATGTCTCCACATTGTGTAGGAGGCACGTCGTTGGGTCTAACCCTATGTCAATTTCAGTTATTTCTTTAATCACTTTGACTATTATCTTCCAAAAAGCCTGGATCTTCGGGCATTCCCACCATATGTGAAACACCGTGCCTATCTCTCCACATCCTCTCCAACACATATTTGAATTTTCCCCATTCATCTTGTGTTCTACACTCGGTGTGATGTGCCATCGTGTCACACACTTATAATTAACCTCAACCTCCCTCATACTAATATTATCGTGTATCAATCTAAACATCTTTCTCTGTCTATCTTCGTCAAACCCAACTCCCATATCTCTTTCCCATTTTGTTATAAAGTTTAACTTTGTGTTTGTGTCTAGTTCTGTGAGTATTCTATACACCTTTGAAATACCGTGCTTCCCATCCCTTTGTGTCTCTAACAACTTTTCAAACATATTCCACTCCTGTTTTATTCTCAGGGGTTTCGGTAAATTTCCAATAAAACATTTCAATTGATGATATTTCCACTCATCTATTCTAATAAAAATATCTCCCTTCTTCTCTATTAAATCTTTAAGTGATCTCAATTTCCCCTCCACCAAAACATCTCTCAATTGGGTATCCTCTTTTCTAAACCATCTCCCTGATATCTTATTCTTTCCCGGGGGAAAGTACTCAGTATTTGTGAGAGGCATTAATATAGAATTGAATTCCCATTTCATGTTTTTGTGTAAATTGTCCCATACCCTAAAGACATTTAAAGTATAGATACTTGTGCTTTCTTTAATTCCCCTAAACTGTGGTGGAACCCATATCATCTGACTCAATCTAATGCCACTAAGATCATTCTCAATTGTTACCCAGCTTTTCCCCTTATGGTTAAATGTCCAGTCATATATTCTTGCTAAAACCACTGCTTTATAGTATCTCTTGACATCTGGTAGACCCAGTCCCCCTTTCTCTTTAGTCCTACTCAATGTTTCATATGCTATTCTAGGTTTTTTATTCTTCCATATGTATCTTGTTAACATTTTTTTCATTATCTTAAAGAAGGCTTCTGGAATTTTAATTGGTACCATTTGAAATCTATACAGTATTTTAGGCATAATTACCATTTTGACTAAGTTTATACGTCCTATCCAGGATGGATTTCCTCCTCCTAATCTTTTTAAATCTTCCCTGATCTCGTTTATCAAAGAGATATAGTTTAATCTATACAAATGCTTAGATGAGGCAGTGAGTTTTATTCCTAGGTATTTTATCTCTTTTTCTCTCCATATAAAGGGAAATTCTTTTTGTAGTTTTTCTTTTTCATTCTTTGATATATTAATATTCAGGATCTCCGTTTTCGTTGGATTAATTTTTAGATTCGATAGTTCACCATACTCCTTCAGAATCTTTATTATATTTGGGAGAGTTATTCGGGGATTCCCCACATAGAAAAACAAGTCGTCCGCAAAGGCCGCTACTCTATGTTCTATGGATTCTATCTGAATTCCCTTTACCGATCCACTTTTTCTTATTATTGACAGCAGAGGTTCAAGTGATAATACATATAGTAGAGGGGACAGTGGGCAGCCCTGTCTTGTACCATTAGACATTCCAATGGGTTCTGATCTCTCCCCATTTACCGTGATGATTGCAGTAGGCTCCCTATATAATTTACTTATCCACTCTCGCATTCTATCACCTATCCCCAGCACTTTTAAGTTGTCCATCATAAAGCCCCAGTCCACTCTATCAAATGCCTTCTCTGCATCAATTGACAAGAGCACCACCGGGGCCTTCCCTTTTCTACTTTTCTGAATAAGCATCAGGGTTCTCAAGCCGTTGTCTCTACCTTCTCTCCCCGGTACAAAGCCCACCTGGTCTCCATGGATCCATTCAGGCATCAGATCCCTCAACCTGTTTGCTAGCACCTTTGCATACAGTTTAGTGTCTGTGTTCAATAATGAGATAGGCCTGTAGCTGGAGCATTGAGATGGATCTTTTCCCTCCTTGTGAATAAGTACTACATGGGCCTGTAGGGATTCTCTCCTCACTTCCATCCCACCTCCCAGAGCATTCATATATTTCTCCAGCTTGGGTAACAGTACTTCACTAAATTTCTTATAGTACTTAACTGTATAGCCATCCGGGCCTGGGCTTTTTCCCCCCGCTGTGCTTCTTAATGCTATTTTAATTTCTTCCTGGGAGATTTCTGCGTCTAGGGCATTCAACTGTGCTTCACTTAGTTTTGGTAATCCCGCATTTTTTAAGTATGTCATCTTTATTTCATTAATTCCCTCTTGAGCTTCTTTTAGAGGGCCTTGGGGACTAATATTATATAGCTTTTTGTAATACTCCGTAAACACTTTAATAATCTCTTTATTTGAGTGAACCAGCTCCCCCTTTGAACTTTTTATCTTTTCTATATAGTTCCTATTTTTCTTTTTATTCAAAGCTCTCATTAGATATCTTCCTGGTCTGTCTCCCCATCTATATCTCTCATTCAAAACCCTGTTGTATACTCTTCTCTTCTCCTCATCCATCAACCTCTCTAGCTCATCTTTTTTATCTAATAACTTCTGTCTCGTATCTTTTGTTATTTTCTTTTTATGGATCTGCTCCAAGTCCAATGACCCTCTCTCTTCTTTCCTTTTTCTTCCTTGCTCCTGCCGCAATCAAGATTCCTCTTATGAATACCTTGTGGCTTTCCCAGACTGTAGCTATCGATACTTCCTCAGTTTCATTCTCCTTAAAGTATATCTTAATCTCTTTCTCGATTTTCTGAACTACATCCTCATCCAGAAGAAGGACCTCATTTAACCTCCACCCTAATCCTCCAGTCCACCTTCTTCCCCATCCCATTTTCATTACGACCGGGGCATGGTCCGAGAACGTCCTTGTCTCTATGTCAATTTTAACCAGATGATCTATAAGTTGATGGTCTATTAAGATGTAATCTAATCTCGAGTATATCTCATGTGCATTAGAGAAGAAGGTATAGTCTCTGTCTTTCATATGCGTTATTCTCCAGGTGTCCACTAGTTGATATTCATGCATCGCTTTTTTCAAAGCTCTCAGAGACCTACTCCCCTCTCTTTGCACAGAAGAGGTATTATCCTTTTGTGGGTCCATACAGAGATTTAGGTCTCCAGCTACAATCAAGCGCCCTTTTTTAAATTCCATTAATTTTTTCAACAGGCCCTTCATATACATCTCCGGATTTTTATTAGGGCAGTATATATTGGCTAACGTACACTCAATCCCCTGCAGTCTACCTTTTAAGAACAAAAACCTCCCCTCCGGGTCGGTTCTTCTATCCTCCAGCTCAAATCTCATATTCTTTGCCAAACCTATTGCAACCCCTTTTGCTCTTTTAATTGGAGAATCTGCATAGTACCATGTTGGATAGAATTTGGATTTCAATTTCACGTTTGCCTCTATCTCAAAGTGCGTCTCCTGTAAAAATACCATTGACGTAGCCCTATGATGTAACTCATTAAACAACCTAAATCTCTTCCCTGGACAACTCAGCCCGTTCACATTATAGGTTATAAACTGTATTTCTTCCATCATTCCCAATTAACTCCATCCCTCTTCCAGATTGCCTCTTCCTCTTTATCCTTTCTGTCATACAGAGTATTACCCCAATACCTCCTACCCTCCCACCCTCCCGCCCAACTCCCGTCCCCTCCCCCCTCCCTCCCCCCTCCCTCCCCATCTCCTCCCTCCCTTAACTCCCCCCCACCCACCCACCCCCAAGGCCTTCTTTGCCTTTGGATCATACTCCACCTCTGATCCCTACCTTGGAGGTTCGGCTCCGCTCATGGCCGCTCCCCTTCCCCCCCTCTTCCCCGGGGTCCCTTTATCTGATAGCTCTCTATTTACTCTTCCAACTAGCTGCCACTTTCCTTCCCTACTGGCATATAAGTCTCTCTCCTCCACTTCCCAACCCGGTATCTCCAGTCTCTGCAATCCAAATTTATCACAAAAATTTTTCATATCTTCCGGAAATCTTAGAGTTGCCGACATTCCATCCCTCCAACCGATCAAACTCGCTGCTTGACCCCATCTATATTTCACATTATGTTTTTTCATCTCTTCTAATAAAGGTTTCAATGTTTTCTTTCTTCTCAAAGTCTCTGCTGTTAAGTCCGCAAAAATTTGGATATTTTTCTCTCCATATGGAATATTTGTTCTTCCTTTAATCTTTCTCCATATCTCCTCTTTATCTCCATAATTGTGGAATTTAACTATTATATCTCTTGGTTTTTCAAATCCTTTTTCTTGTTGGTACTTCCCTATCCTATACACTCCATCCAGTTTAAACATCACCACCTCCGCTTTATCCACTATGGAGTTCAAGATTTTGCAGATTAACTCTTTTAAGTCCTCCCCCTGGGTCAGCTCTGGGACTCCTCTTACTCTTAAGTTATTTCTCCTTTCTCTATTTTCTTGTTCTTCCATCATAAAAAACAATCTTTTTTGTTCTTTTCTATTGTCTATTATCCATCTCTCTAACTTTGGGATAACTTGAGCATGACCCTGAACTTTTTCCTCTGTTTCCTCCATCCTGGTTAGCAGTTGTTCCAATTCTTCCCGGATTATGCCCATCTCTTGCTTTATTGATAATTCCAGATTTTTAAACATCTCCGCCATTTCCTTTTTATTTGGTATTTGCAGATCTCTTTCAGTTTCTCTTGGCCCTATACCTTCCGGTGGTTGTTGACTATTATATACCGGTCCCAGGGAAAGTCTCGGACTATTATCCAGACCTATTTCCAGTTCACTTTTTTCACTCACTCCTTGAGATCTTTCTGGGGTCAAATTTCCTTGTGGTATATACTTCTTAATCGAACCAGTTTGAGGGTTCTTAGACCCACTCCCTTTTGTATTTTTACCTTTCATGTCTTCAGCTCCTCCAAACCTTCAGACCCTCCCAAGGAATCCCCAATTTCCTTCTCTCAACTTAGAAAATACAGTTTCCTATTGCGCCCAATAAAAGCATTACTTAAATCTGGTGTACAGAGAAGAAAGATCCAATACATAAGTCCAGGATATAGAGAATATATAGGAAGTATATAGGGAGTATATAACAACCCCTGCAGTATACACGATGTTATCACTCACCCTCCACACTGGAGTACCTTTCAGTATGCAGTCCTCTCCTATAGTTGTCTTTCTTTGGGGGATTCCTTTGGGTCTCTTTAAGCCTTTATCTTTCTTTTCTTATTTTTCTGGGTTGGAGGAGGTATGGAAGCTAGAGGGATGGAGGTGGTATAGGAGTATGTAGCAACGTTCCACTTTACACCTCTAAACATCGCTCACTCGTCTCCCCTGGGCTGCTGGACGCCGGGAAGCCGGCTGTTTCTTCTGCTCCCAGAGCTCCTCCGCGGCTACCCACGTGTGGGAGCCGCTATGCTCGTCTCCCGGGCAACCCCAGTCCTGCTCCGGAGCCAACGCGAGAGACGCCGAGTGAAAGAGGAACTCAGCCGTCTCTCCTCTGGGCTCGCCGCCACGCCGTCCCCTCGACCACTCTCCGACTGGGTAAGACTCCAGTAGGCTCCAGCAGACTCCAATGCTGCTCCAGTGCAGCTAGTTATGGGACCGGGACCTCATAGGGAAGATGTTCGGGGAAGGGAGCGAGGAGTACTTACTCCACGCTCTCCCGAGCTGCCATGTTCAGGCTCCACCCCCGTGTGTGCTCACTCTCAAAAGAGCTAAACGTGCATTCTGAGAAGGAGTCCTGTGTGAAGGCGCAGGATGACGTCATTCCCCAACCAGCCAATCAAGAGGCTGGAAACCCAGCACCTAGAAAGAGCCTGGGAGAAGATGAAACTGACTGGTGAGCGATTAACCCTCACTGGAATGAGGAGGTATTTTTGTAAATTTAGTTCTGCTTTGAAGTAGTATTAAACACAACACCAAAAAATTGTAATATATGCCAGCTTACAAATCATTAGATGTGGTGGCTGCATTCATTTTCTATTTATTTAGGCTTTTTCTCCTGTGTTTTCACCTGATGATCTAGCCAGTAACATTCTTCCTATATTAAAGTGCACCCATTTTGGATGGAAGCGCACAGGGGGCACCTCTGAACAGCAGCATTATTAATCTGGGAGGAAAGGAGTGTTAGATGCACTAGCAGATTTAGATATACCAACACTAAAACCAATTCACACTGCAATTACAGCAACAGTTTTTTTTCTTTTGGGAAAAAAGGGTTTACATAAATAAAAACTGATCATTGTAAGCACTGCTGTCAGTGGTAAATGGCTTGTCTCAATATACTTGACATTTACAAGGTAGCTTGTTCTTTTAAAAAAACAACAGACTTACTGACCAGAAAATAAAAAAAGCCTAAAAAAGAAAACTAATGCAGCCATCAAATCTAAGAAATGGTGAGATGCAATTTAATAAATGTTTGCTTTTGGGTTTATTACCACTTTCTGGTAAGTAGACGTATATTTGCTTCCACAGAAGAGCACGTGTAAGAAGCAGAAAAAAATGCTTCTAGGGACTATAAATAGTCCTGGTGTGGTCACTGCAAATCTATGAGAAGTGTACATTTCACACACTATACAAGCAGCATGAAGAAAGCTATAGCAGGAGGTCTGGGGAAAACCTTGTGTCCAGCATGCATGGAGATCTGGAGTTCCTAACACATGGTTTACAGAGCCATGTCCTGCTACCACGACCTCTATACCCCAACATGATAAAGCAAATCTCTACTTTGCCTTTTCAGATCCCTAGCATACAATTCTATTGCAATAAAACCTTCCATTTACCATCTGAGCCTCTTCCATCACTTGTTTCATCCAACATTATATAATGGTATGGAGATCGACGGCATATTCTGGTATCATCCAGTCATACAACAAAAGGAATAGGGGCAGACTTACCATTTAATGGTATACTTGAGGTTAGGTTGGCTGACTGTGCTGTCATCAAGGTAAATGGTAGAACAAGAGCTGTACTTTCTTCTCAACTGTCCAGGAGGATGCTATAGAGAAATGGCAAACAAACCGTCCAATTAAAGGAAGCAAACATTATGTCAAATCCACAATCCAAACGCACTGGAATATTTACTGATCTTGTGATATATGTATATCTCTCCGGCAACCAAGCTGTAAAGCTCCTGGCTCAGCATTAGTCAATCAGAAGGTATATATTTTTCTGATTCCACACAGAAATAAAACAGGGAATGCTTCAATAGCAAGACGTGTGACACCACAGCTTAGCCTAAAGCTGCCCCAACACATTATAGCTGCAGCATCAGGCTGAAAGTAAGCTGCCTCCTGAAGTGTGACACAATAACCACAATAACAAAAACCAGGAGGCAAAAAATGATCTCGCTCAGCATTTCTCAACCTTATCGCCCCAGAGAAACTTCTAAAATAACACGCAGGTCTTGGGGAACCCTTACTGTAATCCACTCATCTGGGGGCAATGGGAAAAATGCCTTATACATTGTCAGTCAGTAGGCTTAATAAAACCCTTACAGTGGTGATCAGAAAGCCATTCTTACAGATAGCTAAAAAGATCATTGATGTCAAACCGCTGGTTTTGCTAAGTGTCCATGGTCCTGGTACTAAGCAGGCACCATCAAATGGGAGGTCCACCAGCCAAAACGAAGGAACCCCTAGCTACCACTGTATTACCACTAGAGTTCCATGGAACTGTGGATGAGAAAGGCTGATCTATTCTATGAACGCTTGCCCTAATTGCCTAATTGCTTTTTTGCATTCAGATATATAAAGTGTTATTTATTTTTTTTTTTTTTTGCATTCATGCATTAAACAGTAGTGAGATGGTCATGAATGAGCAAAGCAAAATCAGCATGAAAGCCTTAATCCCCATAGTGGTATGATTATGTCAGTATTTCTGTGCTCAAAGCAGTACATTTTTTGCATGGAAAGATGTTTTTTTATTGTAGGCCTGTAAGTTTTAGGAATAACTCATTGAAATCTGTCCAAACAAGAGTCTAGTAAACATCCCGGGTATGATACAATTTGAAACACGAAATCATAAATTATAATATAATAATCATAAAAAATATATTAATAAATTTAATTCAATAATATAATCAAACCAAAAACACTGAAATTTGAAATATAGCGCAAGTTCGCAAAGAAAAATAATTTTCAGTATCTGATGATGAATTTCCCCACAAATCATTATCACTCAATTCTGCAAGTAGTTCTGATTTACTATCGCTGTTCTCTATCTGGTCTAAAACCGCTTTTGACCTAAAGGGACGCTTTTTGGACGCCATGGACGTTCCTCAGTTTCAAGGCAGAAAGAACAGTAAAAATGCAGGCAGGGCACAGGACAAAGCACTCGGGACAAAATGTATGTGAAATGGTTTGAAACAGTAATTTTTACTATGTGATTTTAGTGTATTTCGTAAATGTCACTTTTTAAATTTCCTGCCGGTTCCGGCCCCCGTTCGTAGCGACGCTCGCAGGGACCGGAACCCGGAAGACAGATGCCAGCATTGGCCGGAGATGGCTGGGGACACTGCAGGAGGGACATCGCGGGAGCGAAGGACAAGGTAAGTGAAAAAGGGATCACAGAGCAACGCTGCAGGGTAATCCCGAGTGTAGCTCTGGGTTACTGCTTTTGGCACTGATAATTAACCCTGAGTTCCACTCGGGAATACCAGGGAGGTTAAAGGAGAAGTGCAGCCAAAGTTCTTTCAGCTGTACTTCTGTAGATCACAAGAGTGCAGTTCGTTCTGCACTCCTGTGACCTGTTTTCAGCCTACAGTGGGTTGTAGGGCTCTCTGTTCAGAGTGGCTGTGAAAACTCAGTGTGAGAACCCAACGATCACATGACTGATGATCACTAAGAGCTGATGGGGGAAAGATGCAGCATCCACCTAGGCAAGTATAATTACCAAAAAAAATCCCACTTCTCTTTTAAATATATGTGAAATTCGTACACAAACAATCAGGGCAGAGCAGGTCGTAAATATTTAGGCCCCATCTTATGATAAAAATGGAGGAGAGTCTGCTTCTGGAAGCTGAGACATTCATTGCTCTTATTCATGGCCACCCCTGCATCTGTGATCCCAGGGATCCCCATTATAAGAGCCAGGCAAGAACCACCACAGCCTGGGAGGTAGATGGAAGAAAACTGCTGTCCCAACAGAACAGTTACACTGCTTCCCAGATCAAAGAGAAAGGTACAGAACTTCTGTGTACAGCAGCCATGTGCTTGATTCTGGTTTTCTAGTTGTATGTACCTAGGGGACATCTACACAAGTATCTATTGGCCACAGCAAAAATGCCTAAATGAAAAACACCTGAAAAAAATTGGCTATAATAATATTAGCAAATCTGCTCAAAAGAAGCTTAAAAACGCCTGGAAAAAAAAAGCGGGTGAAAAAAAAATGCCCGAAAACTCTCAGCTCAGTGTGAATGTAGCGTTAGTGATAACATCAACATTAAAAAAAATATCTTTTTTCATTTATCTGTTCAGCAATCGGGACTATTTTAGGACCATTCAAATTCATTTGTCTGTGTGACAAAAAGTGTAGGGTAGAGCTACGACGTCACCACACGCCGCCACAGACCACGGCCATTTTGATAGGATGGAAACATTGTACAGACAGGCTGTTTTTTTATCCTTTGTAAGTGCATTACTGTGAATAAATTGTATTACCTTTTTTAAATGACTACACTATGAGCGGTTACTCTCTCCTATGGTGTTTACTGAGTGGAGAGTTACTTACCATCTGAGATCTTATTGTTTAGAAGATAGTTCGTATATCATCTGGATCTCCTGGGAGATTTAGGGCCAGTTCACACCACAAAAATGCACTCCGGATGCATTCCGGATACGTTTTTGCTTACAATTCACACCACACGCAGTTCCGGTGCAGTTTTGATGCAGTTTGCTATGTTCCAGTATGGTTCTGTACAGAAAAAATGCAGCATGTTCTACTTTTTTTTTCTGCGGCGAAAACTGACTGGAACGGACTTCACTAGTGTGAACTAGGGCCATTAGAATACATGGAGAACACTGTGCATGCATTTTTGATACAGAAAAAAAGTGCACTGAACTGCCTCTATTGTGAACTGGCCCTTATTTGGAAGCCTATGGTACATCTGCCGAGCATGAAAACTGCGTTATTTGACCAATCCTTTGGGTGGTCAAATCTTCTGGCAAAAGTGACTGGGTGGAAGGTGATGGACTCTTTATATTCTTTGGTCTCCGGTTCACAGACTTTTACTTAATGTGCATTATTGGCACATAATCATTCCACTTTGGTGGGGGTTTGGATATCATTATGGTTTTGGTTGTCAGTTTTTGCCTATTGTGTTAGCTGCTCCTTTTATTTGACGCAGGTTTTCTGTTTAACAATTTTAGGACCATAGTTCATGCATAGCCAGGGCTATTGGCGGAGTGTAAGCAGCAAGTGGTGATGTCATTATCAGCTTCCTATTAATTCTTTCCCCACGACAGTTGGCAAACCATGTCCCACTCTCTAACCCAGACTTTCTCAACCAGTGTCCTGTGGAAGCCTAGGGCTCCTCCAGAAGTTTCTAGGGCCCTGGTGCCCAATTTGCAGCCCTTTGTTATGTGATGTGCGGCTGTCAGTCCTCAGCAATCTGTAGTGGGAACACTGATTAGGGTAATAGCATTGGTCTCTACTAGTCTCATGTAACATGTTCCCAGTTTTGTATTGTCTTGCAGCATTTATCGCACAGCAATTGCGGCATTTCTGCACCATGTTTAGGTGCCACTGGAAATTAATGGCACGTGTTTTGCCACTATTGCAATGCGATTTGAGATTTCAGGAAGAATTACAGTAATTCTAAGATTCCAAAATGCCAGATGAACAGGGCCTTAGATTATAGTATTTAAAAGAAAATGTATGGGGTTTTGTTTCTCTGCTTCTCCAGCATTCACTAGAGAGCTGTGGAGGGGGCAGGAGTGGCTGGCTTAAGTGGCAGCTCACTGAGAGGCTAAGCCAGCTGCTGGTCCAGGTATCTGGGTGGATCCCCACTGTAAAGTTGGGCTCTCTCTAGTGTCTGGACTGTTTGAATGATGTCAGCCGACAGCGGGCTTTGGTCCTCTGTCAGCTGAAAATGGGTCGCATAACTCCAGAGCGAACTCTTGTGATCCATAGCAGAAGTAGGGCCAAAAAAGCTTTGGCCATACTTCTCCTTTAATGAATTAGTGCTAAAATGTATATGTAACACACCTTCTGTATTAGTGAGACACCACTAAGGAGCACAGGATGCACAGCCGACAACAGTATTGTCAGTCTGGGCAGAGGGAAGTGTTAGATGTACTAGCAGATTTAAATACACTAATGAATTGAAACCAAACTCCAGCTAATACTTTATAATCAGTTACAGCAAACCATTTTTTCTTCTTCTGGAAAAAAGGTTATATGAATAAAAGTTGATCACTGTAAGCAACCCTGTCAGTGGCAAATAATCTGTCTCATCCCTATAAATTGATACATTCTGCTGGAAAGCTTGTTCTTTTGAAAAGCAACAGACTTACTGGCTGGATCACCAGATTAAAATAGAAGAAAGAAAGCCTAAAAAAGAAAACTAATGCAGCCATCACATCTAAGAATTGGCAATCTGCAATATAATAAATGTTTGCTTCTGGGTCTAATACTGCTTTCAGCATGATCCACTTAAATTAACCTCTACCTGCACTAATCCAGGACTATCATATACCTACCATGCTTCTTCAATGGCTTTTAGTGGTATATTTATTACTGTTTCCGAACAAGGATGTAGAAAGCGGCATTTGGCTTTACTTGCTGCTTGTTTTTCAGAGACAGTGAGACAGAAAACACTGAAGCCAGATGCAGCCAGACATATAGCATTTTTAGAAGGAGGTCAGCTTTGGCAGTCTATATATTTCTGTTAGCACAAGCTTGCTTTCTGCAAATAGACTTGCAGTGAGATATTAAGAGAAGTTAAACATGAAATTCTAGGCTAATATTTTGTTAATATTTAAAAAAAAAAAAAACAGGCTCCAATATGCACCCAACAGTACTCTGTTTTCACCACAAGATGTCCTCAGTCTCCTGGATTGAATAGTGCCTATCATCATTCAATTCAGAAGGCTGAGAAGATCCTGCAGGTGCAGAGAACCATGGGCCTGCCCCTCTATGGTGATGGGCCCGCCTCTATGGTGATGGGACCGCCTCTATGGTGGCGTCACCACGATACCCTACATTTTGGAAAATATATGGCACCTGGACTTTGGAAAAAAGGGGGTTATAAAAAAAATATAAAACCTGCTAGGAAGGCTTCTAGGTGGGAGTGAAGGGGGTGGGGGGGGGGGGTGGTATAGAGGAAGTTAACTTGCATGTTTGCTTTAATACACAATGACAACATTTATTCTTATGAGCCAGTCATACCTATATGTCTATATAAAATACTTAAAAAGTCCTTTCAGTGGAAATCCTATCATCAATGTTTACTGCCATGAAAACAGTATACTTTTTGCAGCAGCGACAGGGGTTAACAAGGGAGCTCAGAGCCATTTATCTCAGTGTATTGGGAAATGAAAGATGTGCCCTCCGTATCTGACCTTCATTTAGTGTGGCTGCCATTCACTGTCTTTGCTGTGGAAAACTGAGAACATTGATTGGGATTAAAGTAGATGCTCAGCAGCACACACTTAAAACACAAAAGGAGTTTATATCAAACGCAGGTTAAAAATTTTTATATACTTCTCCAAGTGGAGATAAAAGCGGTATTAAACCCAAAACCAAAAATATAATATATTGCAGCTTACCAATCATTAGATGTTGTGGCTGCATTCGTTTTCTTTTTTTAGGCTTTTTTCCTTCTGTTTTCACCTGGTGATCTGACCAGTAACACACCTCCTGTATTAGAACACCTAAACTCTGAATGAAGGCGCACAGGGGGCACCTTTGGACAACAGCATTGTCAGTCTGGGGGATGGGAGTGTTAGATGTACTTACAGATTTAAATACACTAACAAATTAAAGCCAAACTCCAGCAACACTTTTGTTTTTCCTTATGACATAAAGAAAATAAAAGATGATCATTGTACGCATCCCTGACAGTGTTAAATGGTTTGTCCCATCCCTGTAAACTGATACATTCTGCTGGAGAGCCTTTTCTTTTGAAAAACAACAGGCTTATTGGCTGTAGATGAAAATAGAAGATAGGAAGCCTAAAAAAGAACATGAATGCAGACATCACATCTAAGAAATGGAAAGCTGCAAAATAATATTTGCTTTTGGGTTTAATACTTTAAGGGCCTTTGGGCATCAAAATACTAATTTTAGAAAATAGAAGCATTTCAGTTCTGGGCAGATGAATAGACTGAATCACTTTCCATCTTCTTAGGCTCTGTTTATACACACCTCTGGACTTTTGTTGACTTAAACACAGGAGCAAATACTTGGGAAGTAGAACAAACTTTAGGCTTCCCAGATCAAGTTCTCCTTTTAAATGTCGTTGTGTTAAAGGCATTTACATGCATCTAGACGTGTTCAGAGTACCTAATCTGCCTTCGGATGCACAAAATTCTATTCTCCAAGTCTCCATGCACACTGGGATGTTTTGAGAATGCTGGTAACGTTAGCTGTGTAAAGTCACGTTAAAAACATGAGGTTTTCAGCTTTTTATAGCGGTTTTACATTAGCGTTTAGCAGCGTTTTTCCACGTTTGCGTTTTTTTTACTAACAAAAAATTTTTTTTCAAAAAGATGTCCAAAAACTCCAGTTTGTGGCGTTTTACCGCGTTTTTCAGCGTTAGAGCATTTTTACAGAAAAAAAATTCCTCTAGAAACCCACTAGTCCTAGGTTTTTCTTCCAGCCAAAACATGTTGATTACAGTCTATGCGTGCATGGACACATAGGATAACATGCTGGGGGGTTTACTAGCTGAAGAAAAAAACATCAAAAGCCAAAAACAGCCGCTGTAAAAACGTCCAGTGTGCATGAGGACTTAAAATGCAGCTAAACTGAACACAATTTGGGGTAGAACATCCATTTAGGGATTATGTATGTCATATAATATATAGAAACAATCATGAAATGGCAGAATAAGAGCAGCGCATACCCCCTCGTCCTTTTGGAAAACACTGATTAGGACTGCAATAGGCAAACAGAAACCCTACTGTATTGTCTGTGGCGGCATGGCCCCAACAGTCTACAAATACACTCACCCGGCCACTTTATTAGGTACACCTTGCAAGTGCCAAGACAATATCCCCCACACCATTACACCACCACCCCCAGCCTGGACTGTTGATACACGGCAGGATGGATCCATGCTTTCATGTTGTTTATGCCAAATTCTGACTCTAGCATCTGAATGTCGTGGCAACCAGTCTGCCCATTCTCCTCTGACATCAACAAGGCATTTTTGTCCACACAACTGCCCCTCACTGGATATTTTCTCTTTTTCGGACCATTCTCTGTAAGCCCTAGAAATGGTTGTGTATGAAAATCCCAACAGATCAGCAGTTTTTGAAATACGCAGACCAGCCCATCTGGCACCAACAACCAGGCCATGTCACTTAAATCCCCTTTCTTCCCCATGCTTATGCTCGGTTTGAACTTCAGCAAGTTGTCTTCACCACATCTACATGTCTAAATGCATTGAGTTGCTGCCATATAATTGGCTGATTAGCAAATTGTGTTTCCAAGCAATTGAACAGGTGTACCTAATAAAGTGGCCAGTGAGTGTACAACTGTGCTAAATTAGCCTAATGTAAGAGCAATAAAGCAGGAAACATGTAGATGGATCCCCCCAAACATCCATCAGACCTTAGGCTCCTGACTATGTTGACTAGTGAATCATCTGGCTCTGCTCAGAAGCAAGACGTACAGTATACAGCATGCTTTTTTTTGGGGGGGGGAGGGGAGGGGAGGCTCACATTTGAAATACTGTCTTACTTTTGTTTGTTTTAAAATTGACTTGTATGGCAGGAAAAAAGGTGAGACTAGGACATGCTGTGTATACCAAAATGTAAAGAAAATCAAATGTAGAACTGCATAAAATCCAAATCAAAAGCCATTCCAAATTTCTCCAAAAGCAGACAGCAACCCACCTACACAAGTCCTTAAAGCAGGGTTTCTCAACCATGGTTCAAGGGAACTCTAGGCTTCCTAAAAAGGTTGCAGGGGGTTCCTTGAGCAATAAGTGATTTCTGCCTCTAAGATGAGTAACCACTGACACCACTGATCTTTTCAGCTATCTGTAAGGGGGGGATTATTCCCAATGACCACAAACGTAAGGAGCATTTTTCTTACTGAGCTAAACTAATGTATTGCTGTAAAAATAATATTAGCAGGGGTTCCCTGGAGCAAAAAAAGTTACATCAAAGTTTCACGATGTTAAAAGGTTGAGAAAGGCTGCCTAAAGTTAACCTGGGCACCATTTAAAACTTTTAAAATTAAACATGCTGTCCCATGGCAGCCACTGCAAGATGCCTGATGCCTTTAGAAGCCAAAAAAACCCTCTTCTGTGCCCTTCTGAATAAGGCTGGCCATAGACGGACCGTTTATCGGCCAAATTGTCGGACGATAAATGAAAAATCGGTAGTTGCTGCCATGGATGTTGCTACCAATGCTTACGAAAAACGTCCGTTTTTCGTGGATTTTCCAGCATGACCGATAAAAAGAAATGAGAAGATCCGCGAAAAACGGCCGACGGCATTGCCCCAATAACGGTGTGAATATTGGCCGATTTTTCGTTTGGATGAAAATTCGGCCGATAAACGACCCGTCTATGGCATGCATTAGTTTCACTTTGTTATTGGAGCTAGACTTTCAATGGCAGCCATGATTCCATGGTCTAAAAGGAGTCACGCTGCACAGTGCAATACCTGTAGCACAGTAAGGGGTAGTCAAGTTAGAGTAGACAGGCCACAGTTGCAATGTAAAACTAGATCAGAGAAGAAACAGAAGAGGCAAATAAACAGTACAGGAGTTGCCAGTGTTCGTGAGTGCTGTCCTCGCCTGAAAATGCCGACTGCCTGGTTTTCATGCTGATCTAATAGCTTTCTAAGGTACAGATCCAGAGTAAACATGAAGATCAAGAATTCCGACTTCAAGTTTGTAATCTGGAGGCTGGTTCTAGGCTAGTGACTCAGTGTGTTGATGCCAGAAATAGCCAGGCAACCACTATTCTTAGACAGAGGTCAACAATAGCAAACCCCCTATTTCTCCCAATACAGGTTTCCTTTAAAGAGTTCTCTATTCAAATTTGAGATTTTAAAGAACCATCCTTTATAGATCCCAGGCATTCTGGAGATTAGGCAGCCAACATGAGTCATTTTTTCGCATTCAACACTTGATGTGGATGGAGGAATCCTCCCCGCTGAGCTTTTGTATTCTGACAGTGCAGAGACTTTCCCACTCACAGAATACACTGATCAGCACTGCTGGCTATAGCCACTGATGTTGATTGAGCAAGAGAAAAATAAATGACAGGACGCTTGTACAGATGTTGATCAGTGGATGGACCTCTGTAAAACCTCTTTGCCCATACATGGATTGAGATTCGGCTGGTCCCTGCTGAACCGACCAAATTTCAATCCATGTATGGCCCGTTTAAAGAAGAAGTATGGCCCTACTTGGCCCTACTTCTCCTATGGATCACAGGAGTGCAGTTTGTTCTGCACTCCTGTGACACATTTTCAGCTGACAGCAGGTTAAGGCTCTCAAACAGAGGACGTCACTGATCTGGTCCAGGTGCAGGAAAGATGCCGACTGGCTCAGCCTCTCAACAAGCTGCTGAGAACCTTAGCTGGAAGCTCCTGCCCCCTCCACAGACCGATGCTCCAGTGATCGCTGGAGGGACAAAGCACTGAAGGCTGAGAGCTGAACGATCAGCGTTCTTTGATCTCTCAGTTCTCAGTCTTAGAAGTGGCAGGGGACCAATACAACATCCACCTAGGTGAGTAAAAAATGTTTAGGTTACCCCATAATTCTTCTTTTAAGTGTCTAGATGAGCTAGGGAGGATCCTGCTATGTGCAGCATATGGATCAGTAGAATAAGATCATGGCGAAGTGATATACGATAAAATAGAAGCAAATTCTTTTATTGGTAATACAATACAAAGCATCAAATGTGTTTTGTCCCCTGAAACATGTTAGCTTCTTTGTATTTTATTGACAATTAAGGGATTGATTTTAGACTTCAGCCTTTTTGTTATCCTGTAGTGGTGCTCTGTGACCTGATTCCACTGATCCATGATGTGAAGGACCACCACTGGAGCTCCTTTATGACATCAATAACCTAACATCCAACTCCTGCAATAAAAACCACAAAACTAAACCTACAATGAACATCATGGTCCATTCAGATTTGGAGCAGCCTGACAAAACTGCCCGAAGATTCCTTTCTACATGGTTATGGCATTGGCGCAATTAACATTTATTTACTTGAATATTACTCACATGATTTATATAAAGGCTTTTCCGCTTTTCTCTCACTGTGAAAATACAACAAGGACATTAGTTCAGCAATAACAGAGTCATGCACAGTTAAAACAACATCTGTGTGGTTATAAGGGGAGTAAAATATGCAGAAGCAACACACAATTCCTAGATGTTACTGTATTTGGCACCAAACCAAGGGCATTTTCTGCTTCATTCAGTTGTTAAATGGTTAGTCTGCCAAAACCTTATGTTTAACTTAGGGGGAGTCACTGACTGGCTTCTCTGGGCGTTCTGCGTCCCGTAACCATTCATACTTCTACTATTAACATGGCAGCTGCATGCCTCCCTCTGCATATGAAATATATGGTAAAGAATACACCCAGCAGCACAGTATGACACCTCCATTGCCCACAGCTGCAGTCCCTGAAAGATGTAGACTGGTGTGTGACTTAGCTTGCCCCAAAATCTACCCATAATTAAAATAGCATTTCTGGTGGACTGACCATTTAAAGTGTATGTAGAGCCAGAATGTTTAATTTTATTCCTAGAGTAGGGAAGGGTTAGAATCCCTGTTAAAGTGATACTAAAGGTTCAGAATTTTATTTTTTATTATTAAATAGCAAACATGTTATACTTACCTGCTCTGTGCAATGGTTTTGCACAGAGAAGCCGTGATCCTCCTCTTCTCAGGGTTCAGCCAATGAGGAGGGAGAGACCCAGGAGAGCCGCTGCTCTTGTGCACATCATTGGATCAGGTTTGAACTTGGGTAAGTATTAGGGGAGCCGAAGGAGGAGATGCACACTGAAAGCTTATTACCTTCATGCATAGAATGCACAAAGGTAAAAAACAACCTTCAGCCTTTACAACCACTTTAAGTTTTAATTGCCATGTCCTTGCTGGGGAGGCTCCGCCTCTTTATTACCCTCAGTGGTCATTGTCAGTGGCACAAAATGTGATTTTACAGTTATCAGAACAAGAGGTGAAGGTACATTTTCCAATGGATTCAAATGTTCCAATGACAACTGCCTAGCAGGGAAATCCCCCTCACTTTAGAGGGATTTCCTCTTACTTCCTTTTGAGTCTCCTGAACAGGAAGAGAAGAGGAATCTTCTCAATGGGACACAGAAGAAAAAACTAACAGGGGTGTTAACCCTTCCAGTCATTCTCAAATAGACTTCCTCAAGCTGAGGCAGGTTGACGGTACCTACATATTTCTGGGTCCAACACCACTTGGCAGAGCCAGCGGCATGACACTATAGATCTTTTTAGCTAATTGTAGGTCTGGTATTCTGACCACCACTGTAAGAGGGGCATTCTTCCCACTGACCATTAATGTAAGGAACATTATTTCCACTATCCACTGATGAATTCATTTTAGCAGGGGTTCTCTGAGACCCAGAAAGTATGTCAAGGGTTCCTCTAGGTTGAGAAAGGCTGTTCTACATTATCCCAAAGGAAAACGTTTTGGCTATACATACACTTTAATATTTCTGCAAGATGGCAGAATGAATAAAAGAGGACATTGGGGTTGATTTAATGAAAGCAAATAGTCTGTGCACTTTTCAAGTGCAGTTGCTCCAGAGCTTAGTAAATGAGGGGAAGCTCTGCTGACTTCCACCATCCAATCATGTGCAAGCAAAAATGCTGTTTTTTTTTAAATTTTCACTGAAAGTGATTGGGTATTCTTTGCAAAGTGAAGCTTCACCTAATCTACTAAGATCCGGAGCAACTGCACTTGCAAAGTGCATAGTCTACTTGCCTTTAGTAAATCAGCCCCATAGTGACAGAACTATGTATATCAGGACTTAAAATTTCAAGCCCTGAGCTACTAGCCAGGCCTTAAGAGTTACTCGCCACCAGTTTCCCCACCAAACCCCTACCCTGCCCCGCCCCTAAACAAGCCCTCGTAAATTATTTCATGATATGACACTGTTACATGTTACCCACATTACATCAGGGTCCCCAGTGTCTCCCCACATTACATCAGGGCCTCCAATGTCCCCCTAAACAGTCCATCATACTTAGACCACGCATCGCACACAACCATAACCCCCCATAAACTTTCACTCACAAAACCATAACTCTACCAAGCATATCCTACCTACTATCCAACCCAGCAGTACCTCAAATGCCCCGTACTCTACCACCCATAATCCTGAACCTGACCAAACCACCCATACATATAGGTTTACATACAGACACATGTACATACACACACACACACACAAACAGAGACACCTGTACACACACACACACACACAAACATGTACACACACGCACAGGGACACATGTATACACACAGACACATGTACATGCATACACAGACACATGTACACGCACACAGACACATGTACACACACACACACACACACACACACACACACACACACACGTACACGCACACAGACACATGTACGTACATACACACATACACATGTACACGCACACAGACATGTACACACACACACGTACAGATACACGCATGTACATACACACAGACACATGTATATCCCCCCAGCAACAATAGATCCACCTATACAATAACAGACCCCCAGCAACAATGGACCCCCCACAATTACCACCCCAGCAACAATAGACCCCTAGCAGGTAGCATTAATAGACCCTCCACCAGCCAGCATCAATATACTTCTCTCTCAACAGTACATCCCTCCCAGCAACAACTGATCCCCCAGCACCATAAGTCACCCATAGCAACTATAGATCCCCCAATAGCAACAATAGACCCTAGCACAAAACTAGATCCCCTCCAGCAATTATAGATCCACCAGCAGCCAGCATCAATAGACCAATAGAACGTTCAGCACACCCCAGCAGGGGGAGAAGAACCACCTGCTGCCAGGGAGGGGGGGGGGGGGTGCTCAAGGTTAGGGTGCTTAGCAACATGTTGCACCCTAAACACAGGGGTAACATGTGACACGTTGCTAAATGTGGATATAGACTTTAATTCTTTTGCCCAATTTTACATTGTTTACAGGCAGTAAGTTTACACTAGGCATGCTTGATAGAAAAACAAGTAAAATATCAAACCATCTGTTTGGGATTTGCTGAGGAATATTGTGCTTGCCCGAGGATGATCAGAGGGGTTAAATTCCATATTCATATCTAGAAATGAAAAAGAAAAAATACATTTAATCTGCGTGTAGTTCAAGTGGGAGAGCAATGTAAGCATTGTTTATTCAAGCAGACAAGAGCAATTTATAGACAAGCAAACAATTTGCCATCTCCAGACAAAAAGCAATTTACAACGCTAAAGAAATTATTTCTGCATAATAAGGCAACCTATGGAGGGAACAATCAAGAAGGAAAACAAATATAGAGACAAGAAAATAGGGCACTCAATATGACAATTCAAGAGAATGATTTGGTTTCTCTACCCTAGAAATTCTTCTCTCTGAGACATAACAAACAAAGCAGCTCCAGTCTATATTAGAAGATTCTAAAGTTGCCCATAGATTACCACAGATGTCCAATCGTACCCTATGGGGCACCTATGGAAACTGCTGGCTGAAGTCCATAACAGAGAATAGGTTAGATAACTTTATCTGGTTGCTATTGTATGCAGCCCTACTGTATAAGCCACAGGCGTCTATAGCATGCCTCTCGTCCCTAGGCCACAACACAAATGATCACCCAATACTCCCAATTACTTAGTGTGCCCTTCATTGTATACGTATAACCACCTTCACCCACAACTACCAGTCACGTTCTCTCATTTTTCCTGCTCAGATTCAACAATACAAAAAATAATATAGTTGCTATTTTCCTCCAGACACTCTGATGGATGAGATCCAATGAAATTTACTTGGCCATAGATGACTTAAGTTTTTTTTTTGCTCAACCAGTGAGTTAAATGAAAAAAAAAAATGACTAGATTCTCCCTTCCAATCCCCCCTACTGAGCTATTGTATTCTGACAGCAGAGAGATATTCCCGGCGTCAAAATAAACTAATCAGTGCTGCTGACTATAGCCTGCGGCACTGATTGAGCGGTATAAATCTGATAGGGCAGTTGTAGAGAAGTCGACCAGTCCCTGCTGAATGGGCCGAATTTCAATCCATGTATGGCTGGCTTTAGAGGGAAAAAAAAAATTAGAGAGAGGCTGTCTATATCCTTCGGACTTCATGTTTAATGGTCATTCCTACAGCAAAAACTGAAAGCTAAAGCATACTTGGTGACCATGGCTAAATACTCTAATAACCCTCTGCTCCAGGTTTCAGAAGCTAGTCCTGTCTGTCCTTATGCATCAAAAGGTATGTAAAAGAAATGACTATGTTGCCATGGCAATTGTACTTTTGTTTCATTTTTTTTTCTTCACTGTACTCAGTGAAACTCAGCTGTCTGCTTGGCACAAAAAAAAAGTCCCTTTTCTAGGGAAGGTAACTTCAGGGGCTACATGTCATTTAGGGCTCATTCACACCAGAAAGCAGTTCCGGAAACCCATGATATGTTCGTGGTTTCCACACCGCATTCAAAACGCACTGGGTGTACGATCTGCTGTGGGTGTCAATGTAATCACAACAGCAACCCAAACACAGTGCATTTGCCTGCACCGGATCGCATGGTGTTTTTAAAAGCGGTGCATGCACTGCTCTTAGTCTGATCCTGTGCGATTTCAGCCCATTCAAATGAATCGGCTGAAAATCGCACCGCACTGAATCGTGCTGTTACTACTTTATTGAGAACTACAGTCCATCTGCCACAGTGGCAGATGAGATTTGATGTTTTTTTCATTGACAGTTCTCTGTGAATAAAGGTAGCATCTGTGCAGGTGGAATCACACACAGCTGCACCAAATTCAAATTTGACAGGAGCTAGCGGGGAGTTCCTCTGCAAGTGCATGGGGTTTTGGGGAGTTGGGGTTGTGCATGCTGTTTCATGTTCCAACCTGAATATAGGTGTATCATGAAACATGGTCAGAAAAGGGGACTTTTCCTTCACCTTTTTGCATAGCATGACCTGTTTTTTTTTTTTTTTTCCAGAAATGAGCATTGATTGGCTATAACTAATCAGAACTCGAATGATCAGAAACCGATTGTATATTAGCTTTTAGAACTCAAAAATATTTAAAATCCCTGACATCGGGGCATTAGGGTGGCAGTTGTCTCCAGTACAGAGTGGATTATTCTCCCAGCAGGACCACAGACGGCAACGAAAAACCTGAACCAGAAGCTCTAACTCAGCCATTCTTACCCAAGGCTTCAAGGAACCCTAGAGATCCACCAGAGGTTGCTTGGGGTACTGAGAGTTGTGGCTGACTGACTTCCCATTTGATGGTGTTTGCTTAGTTCTGGGGCCACTTCAAAGAGCCTTTTTATTGGTATTGAAGGGTGTTGTTATTATGACCACCACTGCAAGGGAAACGTTTTTCCCACTGGCCAACAATGAATAGCTTTTAGCAAGGGTTCCCCTAGACCTGAAAACTCCTTCAACGATTCCTCTGGGGTAAAGAGGTTGGGAAGAGTTGTTCTAGCCCCTCACCTCTCTATCTGACCACCATTGTAAGAGGGGCATTTTTCCCAATGGCCACCAATGATTAATTTTTAGCAAGGGTTCCCCTAGATCTGAAAACTCTTGCAAGGGTTCCTCTGGGGTAAAAAGGTTGGGAAGAGTTTCTCTAGCCCCTCACCGTTCTATATAAAATAAAAAGAAAGGTTTTGGCTTTAGATACATTTTAATGTCATTTCTCCCAATTATCTCAAGTGTTGGGAGGCAGAGCATACAGTTAACAGAAGGTAGGTACTACAAAACAGATAGTACTCTAGGACCTATATGACATTCAGAATATTAGCACTTCATTTATCAGTCATCCAGGCATCCCGGTGGGAGAACTTGGAACATTTTGTCATGTTTCAGCTAACAATCCCCACAGTGCCCTGCAGGAAGCAGGTCCGGGTGACTCATTGCTCTGTACTGGAGATGGTAAAATCAATATTACAGAGTGACTGACATCCGATACACAGAACATTTCTACAACTTGTTATTTCTGATAGAAGTGAAATAAGCAGAGCTCTGAGAATGGGTTTACTAAATGACATGCTTCTTTTCAGATATTGTGGCTAAACCATCCTGATTATTAAGGCAGGCAAAGGTGCTCCAAATAACACATTGCATTTCAACTCATTAAATGTGCCGATTGGTGGTAATTATTATCCTGACACTCAACACATGCAGCCAGCTTGAATCATGGCTGGATCTCTATAGTTACCAGTAGGAAGGAATGCCCAGAATCTGAGCCTCTACATGTACATGGTAGTGTGTTCATTGGATTCAGCACAACCCTCTCTGAGCCCACTGTACCCTCATCCAAGCACTGGGAAGAGGAAAGGTTCAAAACAAGAAGTCATGTGACAAGAGACTACAGTCCACAATGAAAACCAGTGGGAGGCGGACTAACACTGACCACTGAGCCAGGGAATCATTATCTTCCACCGACACTGGGGCATTTTCTGCTCCCATTGATTAAAGTCCATCCCTGGACAGTAAACTGGCTTTTTGCTTACACAGTATTTCGGCCCCTCTGTAAAGTATTTGTTCAGTTCTCCAAGTAATCTTATTAATGTTTATGGCATGGTCTTTAACCTTAGCAGCTAACAATCGTTGCAACTTTTCTCAATGAAAGGTCATTATCTCATGTCTATGGCCATGTAGAGTGTGTAGCTTTTTTCTAAATGTGAACATTGGACAGTGATTTTATTTTTTAAATTTCAACCCTATTTTAAGGTGGTATTAAAGGAGAAGTATGGCTAAAGCTCTTTTGGCCATACCACTTCTGTGACCTAAAAAAAGCCGACAGCAGGCTACTGTCAGGGATCCTGACAATATTGTCAGGATCTGTTCATATGACTGACCAGCAGCTGACTCAGCCTCTCAGTGTGCCTCTGAGAGCCTGAGCCAGCCGCTCCCTCCTCCCCCTCCATACCACAGAACTCCAGTGAGTGCTGGAGGAGCAGAGCAGAGAACTGGTGACTGACAGTCACCATTCTCTGCTCAGAGCAGGCCCGAGAACTGAGCAGTCTTTGATCACTCAGTGCTCAGTGTAGAGCTGGCAGAGGACAGCTGCAGCATCAGAGAAATGCCGCAGCCATCTGAGTATGATTGATTGTTTTTTTACATTCCCTCACTTCCCTTTTATGCTAAAAAAGCAAACATTTATTACCAGTTCTTAGATGTCATGGCTGCATTTATTTTTTTTTTAGGCTTTCTTTTATTTTTATCTGGTGATCTGGCCAGTAAGTCTGCTTTGGTTTTTTTTTTTTCAAAAATCAAGCTTTCCTGCAGATGCAGCAGCTACCACTGACATGGGTGCTTACAATGATCAGCTTTTATTGATTGAGCTTTTAAAGATGTAAAATCTTTAGCCCAAAAGAAAAAAAATGTTTTCTGTAACTGCTTATAAAGTGTAAACTAGTTTGACTTCAGTTTGTTAGCGCATTTAAATCTGCTAATCCATCTAACACTCCCCTCCCCCAGACTGACAGTGCTTCTGTCCATAGGTGTCCCCTGTGCTCCTTCATCCACAGTGGAGGCACTCTAATACAGGAGGTGTGTTACTGGCCAGATCACCGGATGAAAATGCAGCCACAACTTCTAACGATTGGTAAGCTGAAACATAATACTTTTTTGGTGTTCAATACCGCTTTAAATAGCACGGTATTAAGACCTGGTATAAATGTGGCAACTGATTGGAAAAAATAACTTGCTTAATATTATTATACAGGATTTATATAGCGCCAACAGTTTGCGCAGCGCTTTACAATATAAGGGAGACAGTACAATTACAATACATTTCAGTACAGAAGAAATAGGAGGGCCCTGCTCATGGAGCTTACAATCTAAAGGAAGGGGGAGGTGATACAAAAGGTGATGATCTGGCGGAGGTGATTCAAGTACAGTTCTTAGGTGGAGGTGGGGTAGGCTTCCCTGAAGAAGTGAGTTTTCAAAGATCGCCTAAAGGCAGACAGGGTGGGGGCTGACCGGGCATACTGTGGTAGGGAGTTCCAGAGGATGGGAGAGGCTCTGGAGAAGTCCCGGAGGCGAGCTTGGGAGGAGGTGATGAGGGAGCTAGAGAGGAGGATATCATGCGAGGAGCGGAGTGGGAGTTGCTTAAAATACAGTAGCTGTATTAATAGTTGCAATATGCAGTAGGTATAAGCAAAGGTATATTATAGGTAAACCTACTTCAACAGAATAAAAATGTCCATATCCTGGGAGTATGAAGTACTTCCTCTGTGGATCTAATAGCACACAAAGCGATAAGGAGAGCAGACAGATGAAATGCCGCCACTGATTTATTGTTCAGAGTTTATTTCAATGTTCCACAGCTACCCGATTCCATTACTCAACAAGGCTATTTTTGTTTTACTGCTGATAATCTCAGTGTGTGCAAGTCTATTATGCTGTCCCATAGACTGAAGAAAACGAGAAGAATAATAGCCACTCAACATTTTCCTCAACACAAAAGAAACAGAGGAAAATAGAAACATATGTTTATTGAAAAAAACAATACAAATACAGTAATTGTCTCTTTCACAAGCAAATACTTGACACAAGGGAATGGTGTGAGAATTTGGCTCTATTCACACCTATATGTTTTACCTGTCACTGCTGATCCCTACATATTGCAATTGGATGGCAGAAGCAGAAATGACTTCAATTATTATTATACAGTATTTATATAGCGCCAAAGGGTATGCTCAGCGCTGTACAGTAGCAGGGGGGACAGAACAGTAACAATACAATACACAAGGGGTTCGAGGGCCCTGCTCTTTCGAGCTTACAATGCCCTTTTCTAAAGTTATCTTAAAAGCGAATTAGGCCCCATGTCCACAGGACACTTCTGAACGATGGAAACTGACTGCTGGAAAACATAGGTTAAAAAAACGTCTGTTTAGCCGCGTTTGCATACCACGTTTATGAGTGTTTGCGTTTAGAAGTGTTTTTTAAAGATAACCTCAGGAGACCTTCCAAAATGCACAGAATGCACTGAAAAACAGTAAAAAAATTAACTACTTCAATCATTTTGAGAGAAATAGAGAAAGCAGAAGCAGAGAGAGCAGTATTTGTTGAGATTAGCTTTTTTTTTTGGTGTTTGAATGTGTTTCAGCTCATTTCTGTGCAGAAATTATTGCAGCAGTGTCTAACATATTTTCTTTCATGCGAAACCTCAAAGTATGGTGTACCAGGTCTATTTGAGTACCGGGAAAACGCTTTGCATGCATTTTTCATGATGAAAAAGGGCTCTGGACAGCATCTGGTAATGGAAGAGTTAAAAAAAATTTATAAACGCAAACATTTATAAACATGATTAGCCGCGTTTACAAGAATTTGGCGCTTGAAACGCTGATAAAATCTACTCCTGAACGCAAGTTTGGTGCGTTCAAAAAAACAACTGTAAACTCAACTGCCTGTAAATGACTGTAAACGACATAGTGTACGTGGACACATAGGAAAACATTATGGGGAGTTCAGGGGCTGCTGAAAAAAATGCTGAACAGTTCCTAAACGTGCGTTTATCAGCTGCAGTGTACAGGGAGCCTTAGGGTTTTTCCCCCCCTCGGTTATACTTGCCTAGCTGGATGCATCGGTCCCACGCCGGCTCTGATCCCTCATGTATACTGGACTTTTTGATAACGCAGGTTACATTAGCTGTGTAAAGTCACGTTAAAAACTTGATTTTTCAGCTTTTTTTTGCATTTTTGCATTAGTATTTAGCCGCAATTAGCGCCGGTTTCCCGCATTTTTCCACATTTGCAGTTCTCAGCGTTTTTAGTACTTTTTTTGGTCAAAAAAAGTACAAAAACGCCGGTTTGCAGCATTTTACCGTGTTTTCCAGCATTAGAACATTTTTACAGCTAAAAAGCTCCTCTACAAACCCACAAGTCTTGGGTTTTTTTGCCAGCCAAAAAATGTCAATTACAGTCTATGTGTGCATGGACACATAGGATAACATGCTGGGGGGTTTGCTAGCTGTAGAAAAAACATCAAAAGCCAGAAACAGTCGCTGTGAAAACGTCAAGGCTTAGTCATGAGGGCTTAGTGTGAACTCAGGGATCACATGATCGCTGGGATCTCCTCTCCACTCTGAGCAGAGAGCAGGACTGTCAGTCACCGCTGTCTGCTCAGCCCACTTAACACTTACTGGAGCGCTGGGCTGCGGAGGGGAAGGGAGCAGCTGGCTCAAGTTCTTTGCGCTTCACTGAGAGGCTGAGCCAGGTGCCGCTCCAGACTCTGGGGTGGATCCCGACTGTAAGATAGGGATCCACCCCAGCTTGGGCTGGCTGAGTGACATCAGCCAACAGCAGGATTCAGTCCACTGTCAGCTGAATACGGGTCACAGGAGTGCAGAATGAATTACACTCCTGTGATCCACAGAAGTACAGCAAAAAAAAAAAAACTTTGGCTGTACTTCTCCTTTAACTTGAAACAAGTTAAAGGAGTTCACTTTAAAGGATGCCCATTATGAGTCTGCTACTGCAAATTTCCTTTTGAAAATGCCAGTTGCATGGCTGTCTTTGGCCTCAGCTTCAAACAGAAAGTGAGATGTGATCTGAACACTTTTTTTCCAGGTCAACAATTACATGTATTGAAGCCAGCCAGGCAGTTAGCATTTTTCATATGTAGTTAATTTTTCAATGGCAACCCTCGTATCTTTTTCTGAGGGTAGGATTCCTTTAAATTAAAAAATCCTCCTTTACGATGTTTTTTTTTCCTGTCTCCTGTAGAACGGCTGTATCCTTGCAAACATTGCCTAAATTGCTTTTTTATTAGAGCAATCAGTGAGGAATATTTATAATAAAACACACAACATTCTTCAGCAGTGAGTGCACAAGCTTTAAACACGGCCTTGTCTGTGGCTATTAATCACTTCCTAACTATAAATGAAATAAAAACAGCATTGGCACTGTATAAATAACAGTCAGTTGTGTTAAATAAGTACATAATGAGCAAATGTAACTTTACATATAAACATGATCTACCTTAAAGGGTTAGACATAGATGATGTGAGTTTTCTTTCCTGTAACCATGGGTGGCAGGAAAGAAACTTGCTTGATTCCTCCATCAGCACAATCAGAGTTGATGGTGGAATTCCTCCTGCAGCACTATTATGTTCTTCCAGCGGGGAGCCTTCCATGCCAGCAGAACACAATGATATTTTTAGTGGCTATAGCTGCTGGCAATAATTAGATGCAAATAATCTGACAGGCTGGTTATACTGAAGCCGATCAATTGATTGACTTCAGTACAACCAGCCTGCCCATTGATGGATGGAATTTCGGCCAGCCCCTGCTGAACAGGTCAAGATTCAATTCATCTACGGCTGGCATAAGTTCACCTTTACAGAAAATCTGTAAAAGTGACTTAAATTGGTAGTAAAGTCTATTTTTTATGTTTTCCGTACAGGTAAGACTTTATTAGGGGCTTACCTGTAGGTAGTGTAAATATCTCCTAAACGTGCACCGGCAGTGATGTCACCTGTGTATGAACACTGCAGTGTGCCTTCCATTGAGAGAGCCATGCCACGGCCGAGACTGTGGCGTTATCGTGGCTCACCCAGTAAAACGGCTACAGCCTGTGAACCCAGAAGGAAAAGCAGGTGAAGATAGAAGCCCCAGGGAGCTGCGACAGCACTTCACTGGAGGACTTCGTTTTCAGGTATGTGCTAGTATTGCACATTATGCTCTTAACTTGCAGGGAGAAGATATTTAGTTTTATTTTTTGCGGTTTTCTACTGCTTTAACACCCAAACCCCTTCCCACCCCCCGGTCCCCACTGTACTTACCTCACATGATCCTCAGATGTCTGGGCTCCCACCGGTCTGGAAATTTGAAATCCTGGCTGCAATCTCTAACCCCTAAAGTGACTCTGGATGGACACAGTAGTGACGTACCAGGTACAGCCACAGTGTGCAGCAGACCTCTGACACACCTGGAAATGTCAGATGTGGAAGAATCTAGGAAGTCATAACTCTGCAAGAGACTGAAGACTGGAGTCATAAGCAGAGGCACTGTAAGTAGTATTAAATACGGAACTATACTTACCTTAGATCCAGCAATGCGGCATCCTGGAGCTCCCTGTCCAGCCGCTGACATCTTTGGGCGACTGGCTTCCGGGTCTCACTTGCTTTCAATGGCTGGGCGGGGATGACATCTCTCTTGCCGAATTTGTGTAGCGAGCTGCTCCTGCACGGCTCACTGTACAGAGGATGGACAGGCGGGAAAGTAAGTTTAATGCAGAAGAGACAAAGCATGTGTCTTCTGCATTAAAATTCCAGCCTGTTCATCCTTTTTTAATTTTTTGGTTAAAGTTCCACTTGAATAGTTTTTATAGGCTGGCGATTTTCAATAATTAGATTTTTTTTTTAAACGACAGAGCTGTTTTAAAGCCTGATCAGGATTTTCAAAGGGAGATCAGTGATGCCACTCTACCTATTTCTCTAAAGCCAGCCATACGTGGATCAAAATTCAGCCAGTTCAGCAGGGACTGGACACATTTTTAACCATGTATAGGCAGACTGCTTGATCAGAAGTCAAATTTACCAATCAGCCTCTGTACAGCCACCCTTTTGAAGAACGTCTGCTTGAAATCTCCCCACTGTCAGAATACAAAGGCACAGCCGAAGATTTCCCCCATCCACATTGAGTGTATGGATGGGGAAATCAAGTCATTTTGTTTTTGTTCAACTCACTGGTTGAACAAAAAAAATTAATTGTCTATGGGCTGCCCAAGGACAGGTTTGGTTTTATTTTATACCTGTAGGTCATAACTAAACAGCTCATTAGAAACTGTAGAAAATATTCTGTATTATAAACATGGTAAATGAAATTCAGTGGCCGTCTCTCCCGCAGCCAGGAGCATTATAGTAAGGCAAATGCTTAGTACCAAGCAAAATACCCCTACAGTATGCATTTTGTAGGATGAATAATTCAGCACGTATTCACTCTCTCGTCTCTCATCTCTCTGCCTGACAATACAGACGGCTTCATTGTTTGACAATTCGGGTTTGATATCCATCCAAACATATTGTTTGCAGTTGTGTGAGCTGACTGCAGATGAAAGATCACACAAATCGCCTGAATGCTGCCCCTTCCGTGTGCCTAGAGGTTTTGCTTTGCAGCACAGGGGTCCAGTGTTCTTCACACTATGTATATGGAGGTTGTACAATCTCCCTGCACTTGCACAGATTTTCCTTTAGTTCTGTGGTCTCATTAGAGCTCATTTCATTAGATGTTCCTATAATGTACAGCCCTGGCCAAAAGGTTTGAGAATGACACAAATATTAAATTTTCAGAAAGTCTGCTGCTTCAGTGTTTTTAGATCTTTTTGTCAGATGTCACTATGGTATACTGAAGTATCATTACAAGCATTTCGTAAGTGTCAAAGGCTTTTATTGACAATTACATCAAGTTAATGCAAAGAGTCAATATTTGCAGTGTTGACCCTTCTTTTTCAAGACCTCTGCAATTCACCCTGGCATGCTGTCAATCAATTTCTGGGCCACATCCTGATTGATGGCACCCCATTCTTGCACAATCAATGCTTTGAGTTTGTCAGAATTTGTGGGGGTTTTTTTGCTCACCCGCCTCTTGAGAATTGACAAGTTCTCAATGAGATTAAGGTCTGGGGAGTTTCCTGGCCATGGACCCAAAATTTTGATGTTTTGTTCCCCAAGCCACTTAGTTATCACTTTTGCCTTATGGCAAGGTGCTCCATCATCCTGGAAAAGTCATTGTTCGTCAACTGTTCTTGGATGGTTGGGAGAAGTTGCTGTTGGAGGATGTTTTTGTACCATTCTTTATTCATGAATATGAAAAGATGCTCCTGCGCTTAATGGAGTGCCTATCGTTCTAAGCAGCTAGCACTGAGACTGATACCATACAGTAAAAATACAAAACACAAAAAAAGTAGTGCAGCGCTCAATTACAGACTAATATCAAATAAAAACAAGTGAAATAAAATGCTTACAAATCAAACAGAAGTGACACACGACTGGACCAACTGTAACCGGGATACTAATAATAAATATATATATATAGGTGGCTGTTAGCAGTAAACATGCCCCCCTCACTCCCACTCAATATCGTGATCAGTGAGTGAAATCATTCAGGTGGGTATGTACAGTTCGTGGATAATAAGTGATGGTGTTCAATATAGAAAAAATTCATGCGCTGTGCGTGATCACACAAAACTTCCAGTATTGGTGAGTGACACTCCTTCTATAGCTGAATTGCCTCCTCACCTCCACTCTGCGGCCCACTGGGTCAACACGCCTTCAAGATCACTCAGGATCTTACTCCAATACTGTCAGATCAGCTCCTCCAGATCTCTCATCATATGGGGATGAAACACCAGATGTCCTGGCTCCTGATCTCCGCTGAGTATACCACTCGTCCAGAAGACAGTGTAGTATGCCAAAGTAAAGGTGCTTTTAATTATAGCAAAAAACTGGCACTTACATTACAAATGTTGTATTCCTCAGTTCTCCCCACAAGCATGGGTGTACTGCATGGGTGAAAGTGCCTATTTCCTGGGTGGTCCAAGATGGCGGACAAACCGGAAGTACGTCACCGCTGTCTGGATACTGCGCCCTTGCGTATCTACGCATTACGTCACCGTTCGCGTGACTTCATCAGGATCAGGATCTTTTTTTGTGTTTTGTATTCTTTATTCATGGCTGTGTTCTTAGGCAAAATTGTAAGTGAGCCCACTCCCTTGGCTGAGAAGTAACCCCACATATGAATGATCTCAGGATGCATTACTGTTGGCGTGACACGACTGATAGAACCCTCCTCTCTTCTCCTCCGGACAAGGTTTATTCCGAAAGCCCCGAACGATTGGAAATGGGATTCATCAGAGAAAATTACTTCACCCCAGTCCTCAGCAGTCAAATCCCTGTACCTTTTGCAGAATATCAATCAGTTTGTCTCATATTTTTCCTGCAGAGAAGTGGCTTCTTTGCTGCCCTTCTTGACACCAGGCCATTCTCCAAAAGTCTTTGCAGATGCACTCACACCTGCCTGCTGCCGTTCCTAAGCAAGCTCTGCATTGGTGGTGCCCGATCCGCAGCTGAATCAACTTTAGGAGACGGTCCTGGAGCTCACTGAATTTTCTTGGGCACCCTGGAGCCTTCTTCACAACAATCGAACTTCTCTCCTTGAAGTTCATGATGATCCAATAAATGGTTGATTTAGGTGCAATCTTAGTATCAGCGATACCCTTGCCTGTGAATCCCTTTTTGTGCAAAACAATGACTGCACGTTTCCTTGCAGGTAAATTAATATTTATGTCATTCTCAAAACTTTTGGCCAGGGCTGTATTCACTAAGGTGCATGACCAGCCAAACCTTTTTTCTTAGTTTTAAATTGGGAAAGGCAGGTAGAACCATAGTCAGGTTTTTACTGATATTTGGGATTCTGTTAGAGAGATTTACGCTCACTGCCTGTCCTGCTGCTGTTTTTTCCCCAGCAACAGACAGAAATAAAAAATATTTTCTATAGTAAAGAAGGGAAAGGCTAGAACCCGTCAGGTTTTATGTCTGCCTATCCCTGTAGAAGATTTTGCCAGACATAGGTTTGCCTTCCTAAGGCCTGGTTCACACCTATGCATTTTTAGTGCTTTTTGCAGAAATGCACTACAGTCCATTTAACATGGATTCCTAGGGGACACATTCACACCTATGCATTTTTAGTGCTTTTTGCAGAAATGCACTACAGTCCATTTAACATGGTTTCCTAGGGGACACATTCACATCTATGCTTTTTTGATCAGCTGCATTTTTGGAAAGGGTAAGGGACTTTTTTTTTTTTAAACACAAAACACTGCGTTTTTGGCTCAACAGACTTCAACTGAGATGCTGGAGAAAAACGAATGTAGCGCAATATTGATGCTTTTTGCATTTTTAATCTGCCTAGCAACAAATTGGGTCAAAAAAAATTAAAAATCTAAAAAGAAAAAGCGCAAAACGCATAAAAACAAAACACTCCACAGAAAGCGCTGCAAAATGGACAAAACGCATACTGCATTGGTGTTAACCAGGCCTAACTCTGTCCAAAACTAGAAACAAAGTGTTTAGCTTGACATATGCTTGAGCCTGCATTCACACTAAAGACAGCCAGAGGTTATACAATTTTCATTATTAATGGCACCCCAAACATGAAAAAGGCGGTTACAGGTAGATGACCGCGGCTGAATGCCGACTGTCTACATCCAGCCATGATTGTTGCAGGTAATCACTGGATGTGCAAACAGTCATAGATAGCCGCCGCTGCCGCCAGCCTGTCAGTACACTGTATGGGCTGAGCGTCGATAACTTTTCACACACCTGTCATGTCTGGCCGCTGGAATTCGCAGTGTGTCCTAATTGCTCATGTGTATGCACCCGTATCATTGCTAGTGAGCCAGAACTGTCACAATGATAAAAGATCAGGAAGTCTGTGGCCGGCCACAAAATAAAAGTCAAACAAGAAGCCAACTTATTTATACATGCACAACATTTACAGATCAGTTGTTTAATATGAAGCATTTTTATTTTATGTTCTTCTCCTTTAGGAAAGAAGCATTGTGGGATGTCCCAGGTTTAGTCATATGACCAGACTGTAATTGGTCATGTGACAAAAAGCTGTGATGCGCTCTCACCATGTGTGTGCTACAGAAGGGCTCCAGGGTATGTAGGACTTGAATTAAAGGGACAGGAGCTGGTGTGATGGGAGTGCGGGGGACATGGTGTGTGCGTAATGAGGTCTGATCGTTCCACGCCTCCAGCAGCTGCTGAATCATTGTCACCCTGTCCCCCTCCATCACACACTGCAACCTTCCACGTCTTCCACGATTCCCAATATCTGCAGGGAATTATACCAAAGCAACCCCTCACAAAGTTCTGATGTAATACTAGTGAACAAAGTTCTATTTTATAATGCATTATATTTATATATAATAGTCAAGTATTTATATGTAATGTATACATTTATATTCTATTTTCATAATATATTTATTTATTTTAATCTGTTGCTGTTCTTTTAGGAGTACATCTAGCCATGGACATAAATTAAACAATCGAGCATGCATACGTACTGAGAGCTTGTTTATGCCAGAGGCAGTCAGGTGCGTTTTTAAACACAGAACAAATGCTGTACAAATGCATATGTAACAAAAATGTATGTATTGCAATGAGCCTACTTTACACCATAGCAGTACTTTCATGTACATCTAAAAAAGTACAGCATGCTGCATTTTTTTGCACCCAAATACAATGCAAATGCACATGAATGCATGTAAACACACTGCAAAGGTGCATGAATGCGTGCAAACACATGTAAATGCAACTTGAAGTGGAGTTCCACCTAAAAGTGGAAGCTCCTCTTATCTGCCCCCCCCCCCCCCCCGTTGCCACATTTGGCACCTTTTGGGGGAAGCAGGTATCTGGTTTTGACAGGTACCCACTCCCGCTTCTGGCTCAATCCACAGTGCCCCCCCCCCCCCTCCTTCTCCTCGCAGCCCTCTGGGACATTTCACAAGTTCCAGAGGACTGCGGCCCATACACAAAGCGCAGCGCAATTCGCACATGTGCAGTAGGAAAGTAAAGCTTTGTGGCTGGTTTCCCTTAGTCAAGATGGCGGCGCCAGCACCCGACAGACAACTGAAGAATTGGCAAAGGATGAGGACACCTCTGGATCCCTGGACAGGTAAGTGCCCTAATATTAAAAGTCAGCAGTCACCGTATTTGTAGCTACTGACTTTTAATTTTCGGCCAGAACTCCTCTTTAAGAGGATCTTCACTCTAGGAACGAAAAAGTAAGTCATCGGCTACAAATACCATAGTTGCTGACTTTTAATAAAAGGACACTTACCTGTCCAAGGAGCCAGTGCTGTCCTCACCCGGGACAGTTTTTCACTGGTTTTTGGGTTCCTGGCACCAGCATTTTTAGTGTGAGAAACTGTGACACTTGGTGGCTTCCCACTGCGCATGTATGAGCCAAACTCCAAAACTAGGTACCTGCCCCCCTCCCCCCAACACACAAAAAAAAAATTGATGAGAAGGCAGAAACAAGGTACTTTTTTGGTATTTTGGGTGACAATTCACTTTAGTAAATCAATCGAAATAAATGAAAAAAAATGACTCCAAAAATGCACTGCAAATGCATGTAAATGCACTGCAAACCTGCATGCAGAAACACAGTGAATGCAGAGATTGTGGTGTAAATGAGTCCCGAAAAGCACAAAAGATCTTGGTTTTAGGACAATTACATTAACATACAAACTCAGATGGTTAGAGCAATGTACACAGTTCTGCCAGACACCCCTGACTTCATCTCAGGGAATGTAAAAGCCATCGATTGAACAATCCTGCCTGGCTGATCGCCAAATCCCCAAGGGCTACAAGTTCAGAGTGCCTATCCATAGACATAGATTGTTGGCTCAACCCATCTCAAAGTGATTCTACACTACATGGTCAAAACAGCAAACAGCAGTATCTGCAGAAAGAAGACAGTATATTTACCTTTCTGGCAGCCCATGTCTTGACAAGCTGCTGCAATGCTGCTCCTCAGCCGCTACAGGTACTTGCTTGGCCAAATGAGGCGAATACCCGCTTTCTCTATTTCAGGCAGTGGTTCCTCCCACCCCATGTACTGACATTATATGAGTTGGCAGGAGGAACCACTATCTGCAGCGGGAAGGGGGGCTGCAGAACTTCATACATTCAGAAGTGTTGAATACTTGCGCTGGCTGGGGAGCACCATCACAGCAGCGTTTAAGGACACGGGCCACCAGAAAGGTAAGTATATTGCTTCTTCTTTCTTCAGGTATTTCTATGTGCAGTTTTGTTCCATTAGTGACAGAGTCACTTTAAATCCCCTAGATCACGGGTGTCAAACTGGCGGCCCTCCAGCTGTTGCCAAACTACAAGTGCCATGAGGCATTGCAAGATTGACAGTTACAAACATGACTCCCAAAGGCAGAGGCATGATGGGGCTTGTAGTTTCACAACAGCTGGAGGGCCGCCAGTTTCACACCCCTGCCCTAGATCCAATCTTATGTCTCAGTAGCAGACAACAGACCTCTTGCCTGTGCCTCTTGCCTGTGATACCTCGTACTCACATTTAGATGAGGGGTCTTAGTATATAATGGATAGACAAAACACTAAATACAGATGAAATGCACATATGTCAGCTGTTCACCCTGCCAAGTGATTTGCATTTCTGCCCATCCAATTCTGAGATTAACACAGTTCTGCCACACAGCACAGCCCTGTCTGGCAGTGCAAGAGACTGGATTTTTCTCTGCGGTTAAGTAACACCAAGCTTCTCGTTCACACTTGCATGGGCTGGTGTCTGTCCTGGGGGGGGGGGGTGTCTTGCATTTTTTCAATGCAAGACACTGTTTGCCTGTTATTTATTTTTTTTGCATGCATTTCTACCTAGCGCTGGTGCGGTAAATGCAGGGACCGAAAGAGAACAGTAATCCTCCGCACCTGCCGCCTGCATTCTACTGTGAAGAGGGCACATAGCACAGAAAAATGCTGGACTCTGCACAAGTGTGAAGAAGCCCTTACAGGTCCACCCCCAGCTTGTGACTGGATACTTAAAGGAGGAAAAAAAGAGAAGAGAGAGAGGTGCGCCAGACTAAGCGCAGGAGGATAAAAACAGTTTATTGCACACAAGATATTAAAAACTCACAAGACGTGGGTATACATCAGGCATCAGGTATAAGAAGGACGTCATCTGAGCTGCACATCAGAGGCGGATGGCTGCAGTCCAGGGTGTATCCAATGGCTGACGCTCTAGGCGGGTCCCAACAGAAGGAGCGAGGATGGCAGGCGCAGTTACCGGGAGTCGCGGTGCAGAAGGGAACCGTGCTCAGTGCGGGCGCTGCTGGTCCCTGACATCAGCATGGTTGATGGGGCCAGCTTGAGACGCATCCAAGATGGCCACCGAGCGGAAGTGACATCAAGACGTTGTTAGGAATCATCCAAAGGGGGCGGTGACACGGTTCTAGGCAACCAGCCTTTTCATCAGACCTCAAGCTGGCCCCATCAACCATGCTGATGTGAGAGACCAGCAGCGCCCGCATTGAGCACGGTTCCCTTCTGCACCGCGACTCCCGGTAACTGCGCCTGCCATCCTCGCTCCTTCTGTTGGGACCTTCCTAGAGCGTCAGCCATTGGATACACCCTGGCACTGCAGCCATCCGCCTGTGATGTGCAGTTCAGATGACGTCCTCCTTCTTATACCTGATGCCTGATGTATACCCACGTCTTGTGAGTTTTTAATATCTTGTGTGCAATAAACTGTTTTATCCTACTGCACTTAGTCTGGCGCACCTCTCTCTCTTCTCTATTCCTCTACTACAGAGTCCGGTTTACTCTAGAGAGTGCAAGCCTCACGACGGTGCCTACATTGCAGCTTTGTATATATATATATACACACACACACACACACACATATATATGTATACCATCTGTTCCCCTCCTCCTCCTACTTATCAAGCTGTACTACCTGCCTTATACCCCGTATATACATATATATACAGTCATGGCCGAAATTGTTGGCACCCTTGATATTTCTCCAGGAAATCATGTATTTCTCACGAAACGTATTGCATTAACACATGTTTTGCTATACACATGTTTATTCCCTTTGTGTGTATTGGGACAAAACAAAAAAAGGGAGGAAAGAAAGCAAATTCGACATAATGTCACACAAACCTCCAAAAATGGGCTGGACAAAAGTATTGGCACCCTTTCACAACTGCGGATAAATAAGAATGTTACAAGCATGTGATGCTCCTGTAAACTCACCTGGGGCAAGTAACAGGTGTGGGCAATATAGAAATCACACCTGAAAGCAGATAAAAAGGAGAGACGTTCACTTAACCTTTGCATTGTGTGTCTGTCTGTGCCACACTAAGCATGGACAACAGAAAGAGGAGACGAGAACTGTCTGAGGACCTGAGAACCAAAATTGTGGCAAAATATCAACAATCTCAAGGTTACAAGTCCATCTCCAGAGAACTAGATTTGCCTTTGTCCACAGTGCGCAACATTATCAAGAAGTTTGCAACCCATGGCACTGTAGCTAATCTCCCTGGTCGTGGACGGATGAGGAAAATTGATGAAAGATTGCAACGCAGAATAGTCCGGATGGTGGATAAGCAGCCCCAAACATGTTCCAAAGACATTCAAGCTGTCCTGCAGGCTCAGGGAGCATCAGTGTCAGCGCGAACTATCCGTCGACATTTAAATGAAATGAAACGCTATGGCAGGAGACCCAGGAGGACCCCACTGCTGACACAGAGACATAAAAAAGCAAGACTACAGTTTGCCAAAATGTACTTGAGTAAGCCAAAAGCCTTCTGGGAAAACGTCTTGTGGACAGATGAGACCAAGATAGAGCTTTTCGGTAAAGCACATCATTCTACTGTTTACCGAAAACGGAATGAGGCCTACAAAGAACAAAACACAGTACCTACGGTAAAATATGGTGGAGGTTCAATGATGTTTTGGGGTTGTTTTGCTGCCTCTGGCACTGGGTGCCTTGACTGTGTGCAAGGCATCATGAAATCTGAGGATTACCAAAGGATTTTGGGTCGCACTGTAGGGCCCAGTGTCAGAAAGCTGGGTTTGCGTCCAAGATCCTGGGTCTTCCAGCAGGACAATGACCCCAAACATACGTCAAAAAGCACTCAGAAATGGATGGCAAAGAAGCGCTGGAGAGTTCTGAAGTGGCCAGCAATGAGCCCAGATCTAAATCCCATTGAACACCTGTGGAGAGATCTTAAAATTGCTGTTGGGAAAAGGTGTCCTTCCAATAAGAGAGACCTGGAGCTGTTTGCAAAGGAAGAGTGGTCCAAAATTCCGGGTGAGAGGTGTCAGAAGCTTATTGATGGTTATAGGAAGCGACTGATTTCAGTTATGTTTTCCAAAGGGTGTGCAACCAAATATTAAGTTAAGGGTGCCAATACTTTTGTCCAGCCCATTTTTGGGGTTTTGTGTGACATTATGTCATATTTGCTTTTCTGCCTCTGTTTTATATTTGTTCCAATACATACAAAGGGAATAAACATGTGTATAGCAAAACATGTGTTAATGCAATACCTTTTTTGTGTGAAATACTTGATTTTCAGGAAAAATATCAAGGGTGCCAACAATTTCGGCCATGACTGTATATGCCCCATTCCTTGTGTCATTTTGGGTTTTTTTTAAAAAATAATCACAAAGAACTGAACTTTTTATATATCGTTTAGGACTTTTTTGTGTGAACACTATACCCATCTCCATCTCTCTTGCACCAATTATATCTTTTGTTTAAAGGAGAAGCAGCAGCATTCTGATATCTCCTGCTATCAGCATGCACCTTGTTAACACATGAGCACTGCAGTACAACTCATTGGCAGCTTGTGCTGCTTCTTCCTCTTCCAGTCTGAGCTCAGCTGTATGGGGACAAAAGCAGCAGTTAAAATTAAGGCACTTGCACTGCATGAAAAATCAGTTCATGCCTACAGTTCAGGTTTACAGCCAGACTTTGAGGAAAAACTGGGGTCTGGATCCTTTTTTCTCTGATGGGGACAGAGTATCAGAATGAATGCAGAAATACAGAGTCGGCTACAAAGCAAATAATGTTGCAGAGTCACATGCCTCCTCCTAGGTGTAAGTATAATGTGGGTTTCCTTAGAAACTATTACAGGATGCTCGATCTCCTATATCATGCATACTGACACAGCGACAGGAAATGCTGACATCATAAAGCTCAATGCATACCTTCACTAGCAGCAATCAGCCATACAATGACGTTTCTCTTTCCTGAAATGCTGCTCTATATATTTAGAAATGGTTTCCCTTTTCAAAATTGCAGGTAAAATCTTCCTCTAACTTATTAAATTGTATGCATAGGCTGGTGGTCCGCACTGCAGCCCTTTGCTGACCTTTCTCCGGCCCTTGGGGCACTGTCCCATTCACTGTCACAAACAATGGAGCATAATTTCTGTCACTGACACCATTAATGGGGCACTATTCTTTCCACAGACACCAATGACAGGGTACAGTTCCTTCCACTGACACCAGCAATGGGGCACTATTCCTCCCGCTCACAATCGATGAAAGGGTTCAATTCCTCTCACTGACACAAAGGAAAGGGTTCAATTCCTCCCACTGACACCAATGAAAGGGTTCAATTCCTACCACTGACACCAATGAAAGGGTTCAATTCCTCTCACTGACACCAATGAAAGGGTTCACTTCCTCCCACTGACACCAATGAAAGGGTTCACTTCCTCCCACTGACACCAATGAAAGGGTTCACTTCCTCCCACTGACACCAATGAAAGGGTTCACTTCCTCCCACTGACACCAATGAAAGGGTTCACTTCCTCCCACTGACACCAATGAAAGGGTTCACTTCCTCCCACTGACACCAATGAAAGGGTTCACTTCCTCCCACTGACACCAATGATAGGGTTCACTTCCTCCCACTGACACCAATGATAGGGTTCACTTCCTCCCACTGACACCAATGAAAGGATTCAATTCCTCCCACTGACACCAATGATAGGGTTCATTTCCTCCCACTGACAAAAGAAAGGGTTCATTTCCTCCCACTGACAAAAGAAAGGGTTCAATTCCTCCCACTGACACCAATGAAAGGGTTCACTTCCTCCCACTGACACCAATGAAAGGGTTCAATCCCTCCCACTGACACCAATGAAAAGGTTCACTTCCTCTCACTAATACCAATGAAAGGGTTCAATTCCTCTCACTGACACCAATGAAAGGGTTCACTTTCTCTCACTGCCACCAATGAAAGAGCACAATTTCTTCTACTGACTATGGGACATAATTCCTTCCATTGAAACCAAGGATGGGCACTATTCCTCCCACTGACACCAAGGATAGGACATTTTTTACTCTCACTGGCCTTAGTTCAGCTTCCCATAAAGCCTCAAGGTCAGTAAACCGGCTTAAAAACTTTGAAGACCCCTGGCATAGACAAAACATTCTTTTGTGTTTTCTGATAGGGCAGAGAAGAATCAGAGCCCGAGTCAAATTGGTCTTGCCTAGTTCTTGCTAAATAGATGTACCATCTTTATTTGTTCTGATAACCACTGTCACTAAATCAGAGTGATAAGAAATTCAAACTGTGTTGTCCCCACAACAAAATATTCCAATGGAGACACCTGGCACGGTGACAACTGTCTAAGGGGTGGTGTGAGGGGGGGTGTCCCTCGCTGTGTAGTGATTTCCTCTCACTTAGGATCCATTCACACTTGTGTGACTTGTCATGTGACTTTAGACACAAAGTCGCATGGCAAGTCGCAGCCCATGTATTCCAAAGGAAGCCCTTCAATGTGGCAAAGTTACAGTGACTTTAAAAAGGTTCCTGCACTACTTTGATGCCTGTGACTTGGGTACCACAGGTTGCAATGTAAACTCTCAAAAGTCGCATGAAAGTCGCATCTTAATGTTATCAATGCGACAGTTGTGCAGCAGTCAAAGGCCAAAGTTGCACCCATCCAAAGTCGCAAAAGAAATCGCACCATTTTGGAGTCGTGCAAGTGTGAATGGAGCCTCACTCTTTTGTTTCTGGAACAGAAAGTAACAGGAGAATCCCAAAACAGGGCACAGGTGGCAAAAAAAGTAAACAGACAGATTTTCACCTAACTTTTCTTTACCCCTTCTATACAGGGGTTCTGTCTATACTAGCAGGGACAAATTTAATTCCCAGGATGCCCGCGGTGTAGTGCTATGGCTATAAGTCACACAGCCATTTGCACTCAAGCGTGTTCTAACCTGCACTCTCCAGGGTCACAGACCAGTTGACTCGGTCTTTACAGTGTAGTAGAAGAAATAACACATGTGCTGTGCGCTGTTAGGAGAAAATAAGTGACAGGAATCTAGAACAGCCGATTAACATCAAATTTTGCATGAAAATTGGCAAAAGTGTGAATGAAACTTTAACTCAACAAGCTTATAGTGAACATTTCATGAAGAAATCAAGTGTTTTTGAATGGCATAGGTGGTTTACGGAGGGGCAGGAAGATGTCCACGATGACGCAAGAAATGGGCAGCCAAAAATGCAAAGAACAAATGTTGACAGAGTGCAAACCCTTGTATGCGCATTCTGGTGTGCTTTTTTAATCACAAGGGGATAGTTCACTACAAATTCATAAAGCAGGATACAACAGTCTGCCGAAAATTGTTACTTGGGAATTCTGAAAAGGTTAGAATCTGTTCAGAGAAATAGACCAGAATTCTGGCCTGACAAGTGGATTCTCCACCACGACAATGCTCCTGCACACATTTTATTTTTTACAGTCAATTCCAGGAATTAAATTGTGATGCGGTGTTGGCGAGTAATCACCAGCTGTGACAATCGCACCCCGTTCATGTGAACCGCTGCGGGTGTGTATGTTAACACCCCGAAATCAGTCCGCAAAACACGGTGTGATGTGCAGAACTGGATCACATAGATGTGAATAACCATGCAATCTGATTCTAGTGCGGACCCAAAAAAGCATCCTGTACCTTTTTGGTGCTTATTTGGTGTGATTTGAGTCATACATATGGCTCAAATCGCACCGCACAGAATTCGCTTGTGATTTGCACAGGGATGTGGCGCGGTTCCTGTGCGGATCACATGTGATGTGCCGCATAAGTTGCACTAAGAAAACAAATAGCAAGATACTGAAAATAAAGTTATGATTTTGTATATTGAACCTAATTTGTGGTTCATTTCACTTAGCTAATAATCCAACATAAGGATCCTTATTTTTTTTTAAACGGACAGTTTTCTTTCAGCTGAACCCAATGATCTGAAAAATACAATCACATGGCTACTAGGAAGCTTCTTATCCTTTTTTTTTTAACCTTTGTAAACTGAGCCCAAGATTTTTTGTAAAGCTCGGTGTTTGTAATAAATGTGCATATCTGTCAATTTCTGTTGCAGAAGATCTTCATGTTTGCCTGAGATTTGATGTTTGTCCTGTCAGCTGATTGACCTTCGCGATTAACCTTCTTGAACCATCACACTAATCCGGGTCTACAAAGCCTTTTAGTAAGTGATCTAAACCTTTACTCCTGATTATATTCCTGCAGCATTTAAGGGCCCTTTCACATGGGGCGGATCCCTGCTGAGCAGGTGGATGACAGGTCTGTGTCTGCTCTGCTGCTGCAGGGCAGACACAGAGCTGCTCGCTGTCCTCAATGGGCAGTCGGGTGAAAATGGATCACCTGTCCGTTTTCATCTGACCCAATCCGACGGTGGAAGGGGAACTGGATCCCCATCCATCCCTTTTTGGCGGATTGGATCAGATGTTGGCGGGTGTAAACGGAACCGTGTCCGTTTACACCCGCCGCTCCATAGAGGAGAATGGAGGCTCCGATCGGGTCCACCTAGAAATCAGGCAGGCAGACCCGATCAGAACATTCATGTGAAAGAGCCCTACAGTATACACTCACATGCCACTTTATTAGGTACACCTGTTCAATTGCTTAGTAACACAAATTGCTAATCAGCCAATCACATGGCAGCAACTAAATGCATTTAGGCATCCAGACGTGGTAAAGACGACTATTTAAAGTTCAAACTGAGCATCAGAATGGGGAAGAAAGGGGATTTAAGTGACTTTGAATGTGGCTTGGTTGTTGGTGCCAAATGAGCTGGTCTGAAGATTTCAAAAACTGCTGATCTACTGGGATTTTCACACACAACTGTCCTTAGGGTTTACAGACAATGATCTGAAAATTAGAAAATATCCAGTGAGCGGCAGTTGTGTGGACGAAAATTCCTTGTTGAGGTCAGAGGAGAATGGACAGACTGGTTCGAGATGATAGAAAGGCAACAGCAACTCATGGCAATATGGATTAAAATCTCTGAGGAGTGTTTCCAACACCTTGTTGACCCTATGCCACAAAGAATTAAGGCAGTTCTGAAGGCAACAGGAGGTCCAACCCAATACTAGCAAGGTGTACCTAATAAAGTGACCAGTGAGTGTAAGTGCACCATTGTGATCAAATAAAAAAGTGGATCAGATGGCAGTAGGATGTAAACGGACAAGTGGTATCCCCGTCTGCTCTGCTTGACTGCTCCGGTCTAGTCTCAAGTGGTGGCTGTGCAGGAGAAAAAGCAGTCAAGAGCTGGAAATGCCTGGAGATGATGTCGCCCATAGACTTTCTATGGGACATCTGTTGTCGGCTGCCTCGCCTGTACACAGAAGCCACCGCTGACAGCTCGGCCTGAGACCGGAGCGGCTTCAGAATAGGTAAGTATACAGATCTTTTCTTTACAGGGTAGATAGAATAGCTTTGAAATGGGGGTGGGAGTAGGTTTAGCCTTAACTATTGACTGGAGTTCTATTTTATAGATGAAGTATGGCCAAAAATTATTTCTGTCCATTTGCACAGTAAAAAAAAATAAAAAAATAATAGGTGTAATGATGTGTGCCCATCCCTGCCTGCTACAGCATTTTGTCACATATCTTAGGCTTCAATAACACCAAATCAGACTTTGAAATCATGTGACTTCACTTGAAATTGCACGATTTCAAAGTTGGATGTCACTGCGACTTCAGGTGCGACTTGGAAGACAACTGTGCGATTTCATGCACAGATGCTTAGGCAAGTCGTACCTGAACTTACAAAATATAGTGCATGAAGTACTTTCAAAATCGTTGCAACTCTGACAGTGTCAGAATCGCCCCGATATGACTGCTTCCATTGCGGACAATAGGGTGCAACTTGTCACATGATTTGAAACTATCAAATCGCATGAAAAGTCGCACTGGTGTGACCGGGGACTTATGCAGGCCATACATGGTTCGAATTCCGAACGATTTTTCGTCCGAAAATCGGAAACATAGTTTGCTCGGTAATCCGATGGTGCCATCATTGATTTTGAAAATCGGCCGACCAAGTCATAAAGTTCACCCCATATAAAATGCAAAACTTCTGTTCCTTCCAGGTCATGGCTCATGCACATATTCTTTTCGGAAAAATGATCGTACAATTTGACCATCGAGTCGAAAATCGGTCGTTTTTCATGAATTTTCCAACATGCCAGATCACCGAAAAGGGGAGGAACCACAAAAATCGGCCGATACCATTGACCCACTAACAGAGCGAAAATCAGCTGATTATTCTTAGGTCCAATTTTCGGATGAAAAAAAAGCGGTCAAATTTCGACCCATATATGGCCGGCAAAACTGTTACTCAGGCAGCAATCTCCTGTGGGCCCCAAATGTCCAGTGCTGAGACTTGTAGTTCCAGCTGCAGGACACTTCGTATACAGAATGCTTAATACAATGAAAGCAAGGAGATCTCTGCTTGATGACCATGCAGATGAACATCACAATCTCTCTTCCTCCAATCACATAATGCCTTGCATTTACTGAAAAAGAAAGCAAGGCTTTTTACAAATGGCAAAGATGGCAAGAGAGCAACCTCCTGTTATATCTGTACTGCAGTTGGAACTACAAGTCTCAGCACCAGATGTTCTGAGTAATTGTAAAATATGCAACAAATGCTGAAGCTGCCAGAGATGGGATACACATGATACAGCTCACTTAGTTTTGCTGTGCAAATGTCCAAAAATTATTTTTGGCTCTGATTCAGCTATAAAAGAGACCTGGCATGACATCTTTATGCCAGCTGCCACTGCCAACCTCTCCTGAGAATTGTTATTACCTGGCTGTCACATTAATTTGGCTTCAATACATTATGGCCCTTTCACACTGGTGAGCTTTTCCCGCACTATAATGAACCTTTTCAGGTTTCAAATCCTATGTAACTGTTCACATCAGTGCGCTGCGTTTTGAAAAGTCATGCATGAAGCATCTTTGCTTTGCTTTTTAAAAGCTCACCAAAACCATACCTTTTCATTGTAATTTAATGGGAATGCACAAAAAGTGTGCTCACGGTATGTTTTAGATGCATTTTGGTTCATTTTTTGAGTCACATATTCAAGTTTCGCAGGTACATGCTGGGAGTCAAGAATCCAGAAAATGCACCAAAACTAAAAAGAAATCAGTGCCTTTACATACAGTTTAAGTCACCAACCAGAACAAATTACAGCAAAAATAACTAAGATTTCTTTGCCACATGCTTGTTCTGGGTCTGTGACTCAGAATTACTAATGCCAGACAAAGCTAAGCACTAGCATTTTCAAAAGGATGCCAGCAGTGGCAGCGCATGACCGGCTTGCTTTGAAACATAGGTGCATATAGTTACATAGTTTGTAAGGTTGCATAAAGACACCAGTCCATCCAGTTCACCCTGTGTGCATGTGTGTTTATGTCAATAAGAATTCCCATATCACTGTATATTGTGTCCACTACGATGCCCATCTAAGAGTTTTTTTTTTTCTAAAACTATCAACATTCTCCACTAACACAACCGACTGCGGAAGGGAATTCCACATCCTTACCGCTCTGACAGTAAAGAACCTTTTACTAAGTTTAAGGTTAAACCGCTTCTCCTCCAATTTCAATGAGTGCCGCGTGTCTTTTTAAAGGATAAGATCACCTTTATACAAAAAAATGAATGCACATTTTTTTGCAGGTAAAAAATGCATTTATTATTTTTAGTTTTGGAAGCCTGTAAACCATTGCACCAGCAATCAGCAGATCACTGGGGCCATGCAGGTCTCCTGCAGATCTGTCAGTATATCTGCTTGCTCATGCATCCCGTAGGGGCAAGCAGCTATACTGACAGGGAGAACTACCACAGCACTGCCGTAGTTCATCGAGAACTAAAAGCCGACAGCTGCAAAGGATGTCAGAACTTGTAGTTTCTCATTCACAGAACACAGTTTTTTTTTTTAATTTGACAGCTAGCGAGGGAGAAGAAGATCCTTTACAAGCACTTTAATAAGCATAAAGCTCAACAAGGGTAAAGGCAGCTTAAAGAATATGGGCATTACTTCTGATACTAATATTGCATGATATGTTTTCTAATGTACAGAAATCCCACCTAGAAACAATGCCAAATTGTATCATCAAGGACTGTAAATATTACTCTGGAAGAAAACAATGAATTTGATGATGTTTTCCCCAAAAACTTAGAAACTATAAAAAATGGCTGCAAAGTATCCAAACGTCTGGCCAAGACTTTGGGGACATAAATGAATTTGCACAGCGTGGCTACGATGGCAAGGACCTCTTCTGTATCTGCTCCCAGCACTTTGACGATGACTGCTATACATTTCAAATTGTGCGCAAGAGATATATGAAGAAAGAGGCTATTCCTGCAATTTTTAAAAAGGAAGTAAAAAGAAAGAAATTAAAATCTCCACTGGTACCAAAGCCACCAGTTAAAGTTCACAAAAATCCCTCACTGATAAAAGAGCTTGATCCAGGGGAGATTGAAAGTGGAGTGTATCCATTATTTATGTATCAGTCGGTTATTGCTGAACCTCATGTGGCTATACCTGACAGAACTCTCACCACCAGAGAAAATCATGAACCCACCACTGAGGAGAGTGGATTATATGCAGATGGATCACCTCCATCCACATCACATTTAAATGTAACAATGGCTAAAATTGTCAGTTTTGTGTCCCTGCAAGACTCTATCAAACCAGACATCTTGCCCATGGTGGCCACTAAGGATCTGGTGCCACCTACTTCGATGGCTCATATTTTTTCCCTGCTTTACAGATGTTGGCATCAACACAACCTCTACCGACACTCCAGAATTTAAAGACCCATCAAATGCAATACATGCTGACCCAACATTCGCAAAGAAAGATGCTTCAGTGCAGGTTCCTGAAACTTAAAGCTTGATGCTGGTTACCATACACAGTCATTCCTTGGTTACGTATTCTACCAGAACATTGATAAACTGGATTACCCAATAGCTGTTTGTGACCCCCATATGTTAGACTTTCCTAGTATAGTAATCTGTCTGACCCTGCCACAGAATAGAAGCCACACCTTTTGCTAAATTTTCTGCATTAGTATTATTATTATACAGGATTTATATAGCGCCAACAGTTTGCTCAGCGCTTTACAATATAAAGGGAGACAATACAGCAATAATACAGTTCAATACAAGTGGGATAGGCGGGCCCTGCACCTGGGAGCTTACAATCTAATGAGGAGGGGCTGGTGGAACAAAAGGTAATAACTGAGGGATGACCTGATGGGAGAATTAAAAGGTTCAGTTATTAGCTGAAGGCAGGATAAGCATCCCTGAAAAGAGGAGTTTTCAGGTATCGCCTAAAAGTAGACAGATTAGGAGATAGCCAGACAGATTGGGTTAGGGCAGGGGTGGGCAACTGTGGCCCTCCAGCTGTTGTAGAACTACAAGTCTGATGAGGCATTGCAAAACTGACAGTTTCAAGCATGACTCCCAAAGGCAGAGGCATGATGGGACTTGTAGTTCACCAACAGCTGGCGGGTCACAGTTGCCCACCCCTGGGTTAGGGAGTTCCATAGGATGGGAGAGACTCTGGAGAAGTCCCGAAGACGAGCACTGTAGGCGGAGATAAGTGAGCTTGATAGCAGGAGGTCTTGGGAGGAGCAGAAAGGACAGTTTGGATGATATTTGGAGACAAGATTGGTGATGTAGTTTTGGGCAGATTTGTAAATGGCTTTGTATGTTATTGGTGATGTTTTTAATTTCATTCAGTGGGCAATGGGAAACCAAAGAGGTAGCAAAAAAAAAAAAATCAAGCAGTAAAGATAAGATATCCCCGTGATATTGGTGGCAAATGGGTAGAGCTGGGAACTTGAGACTGAATATTTGGCTTTTACGGTCCCAGAGGTATACTAGATGCTACTTGGCTCTCATCATTTAAAGCAGTGGTGATAAACTTGCAAATCATAGAGGGTGTCATGTGTGGCCCCTGACACTATTAGAGAGCAGCACAACAGCAGCATGTTTTCATACGTTAAAAATGCATCGAGTTAGGCGGCCCATTCAAAATTAATAGGCTGCAACGTACCTGAGCGCCCAGAAATTTTCATCCAGGTGTATTTTTTACTGCAATGGACACTGAAGGAAAAGCTGACGTAAAATAAGTCCCATCGTTAAGGTCAATAGCAGTAAAAGTAACTCCCAGCATTGATGTCAATGGCCTCAATAATAACCCTCAGCATTAGTATCAGTGAATGCAATAATAACACCCAGCATTGATGTTCACACACAATAACAGCCTCCAGCATTGGTGTCATGAACACAATAATAACACCCAGTGTTGGAGTCAGTGAATGCAATAATAACACCCAGAATTGATTTGAGTGACGGCAATTATAACCCCCCACATTGCTGCCAGTGGCCGCAACTATAACCCCCAGCATTGGTGCCAGTGGCCGCAACTATAACCCCCAGCATTGGTGCCAGTGGTCGCAACTATAACCCCCAGCATTGGTGCCAGTGGTCGCAACTATAGCCTTAAGCAGCATTTTGAGAAGGTCTGAAATGACAGGCTTTTGTTTAATAAAACTTTCTATATTGGATTTAAATGTCCTACTATAGTCAAGATCACACAAGCCACCATAAAAAGTACTATACTTTTGAACTCTTGCTTTATAGAATCATTTTCGTGTCAAGCAGGTTGGATGGCAAATACAGTCTCATGATTACTGGTAAATATGTGTGGTTCAGGTAGGCAGGTGCTCCACATAAGCCAAATATTCAGCTTTAGCACAAAGCTTTTACTTACCTAAAAACCCTGCTCTGTTCACTTTCCCTGCTGAAGTCGAGTCAGAACTATAGTACATCGCTATTGTCAGATCATTTCCTTGACAGTTTCAGCTTCTGTTCAGCACCGCGTGGTAGAATGCAAAGAGTATCCCAGCACCTGGCACCCTACTGCTACTGCAAAATCATTGCACAGAGCAGGTAAGTATGATATGTTTGTTTTAATTTAAAAAGGAAGCTTTATTGTCACTTTAAAGTGATTCTAAATGCTTGAATTAAAAAAACAAACAAAAAAACCCCAAAACATATCTATACTTCCGGTTGTGCACAGAGCAGTCCAGATCCTCCTCTTCTTGGGTCCCCCGTTGGCGCTCCTGGCCTCTGCCATCGGGTGCCCCCAGAGCAAGCAGCACACTATGGAGCCACCCAACCATGCACACTCTCCAGCTGCTGCTGTGTCCCACCCCCTCTCTCTTCTCATTGGCTCACTGGCTGTGATTGACAGCCAATGAGGAGAGGGAGTCCCAGGATAGCCGAGACTCCAGTGAACATTGCTGGATCAAGAGGGGCTTAGAAGTGTATTAGGGGGGCTGGGGGAGATGCTGCACACAGTATATATATTATAGTTATATAGTAGCTAAATATATTTAGCTCACTGCAAAAAAAAAAAAAAAGTAGCCAAATAGAAATTATGATTCTACATTAAAGGGGAAATGCACTTAATTTGAAATTTTAGTTTTTGGTGTACACTAGTGAGCTGAACCCCACACTGCTTCTTCTATTGCTCAGTGATGAGACCTCCTCACAATAATTCTCCATCACTCAGAGTCGCTGAAGCTAGCCAGGCCCCAGTCGGAATTTGACAGCAGTTACGTCAGGAGATCTGGATAACACATATTGTATACTGATTACACTATGTATGACGTCTCACCAATCGTATTTTTTTTAATTAAAAAAAACTTGTTTTATTTTATAACATATGAAAAACAGGGAAAAGCTGACCAAACCTAATTTTGAATTCAAGTGGAGGCATTCTTTAATGTTAGCTTATCAGCCTGAAACACATTAGAAGCTATCAGTTCATTCTGCCATTTCACATCTGTGCTGAGTTTCCATGAAATGAGGACTTCTTATAACACAAACGTCCAAGAGTTGCTGAATGTGATATTTCATTGGGAATAAATTAATCCTTGTAATGAGCAATCAAGATGTTGACTGATATTCCAAGTTTTCATTTATTTCTATAGATCTGGAAATGGTAAGACGCTCAGATTTCTTATAGCTGACTGCAGATTTCCTACGACTGAGCAGTGAATGGCATCGCGTTTGTCCATGTGTTCTGCATCGTGTTCTTCTATACACTGAAATGCAGTCATTGTTACAGATGTTCAGAATCTGGAAAGGACATTCAGCTATGGCACTATCGAACAGCAGGTTCCCACGAGAAACACTGCTGCCAGGTTATTATTGATGTGGTATATACTGTATATACCACATTTATGGCTGAAACATCACTGTAAATAATGAATGAAAAAAGGAGAAGAAACACAGAAAAAAAAAAACCTGACAGTGTCGGTAAACCCAAAATTGAATTTCCAATTTCATGCACCAAAATGCATTTCTCCAATTAGATGTTTTTTTTTTTTTTAGTAAACAGTAAAGACCTGGTGATCCTGCCAGTTATAGCACTTCTTCATTCCCAGTGTCAACTCCCACACCTGATCCCTGGAACAGGCACCATAGAGAACAATTGATTTTTAAAGTTTGCGCATTTTTGGAGCTTCAGGCTTCAAGCTACAAAACACTCAAGTGTGAATGCAGCCCAAGTGTCTCAGAAGATCACTGTGTCCACCAAACTTGGTCATGCACATAAAGGTGCGAGTCTAGCAAATAAGGAATAGATATTCCCTAATGTGGGGGCAGGTTTTTGTTGAAACAAGAACTGAGACTTTTTTTCACCCTCTGCCACAACCTTGTTTTCCTACCCACTTCATATTATAGTAGAAAAAAAATGCCTACTGACCTCTGAACTATAAATTAAATTGTCTATCTTGAGAAATTAAAAAAAAAACAACCATTGGCCAACCTACAACTTCATCAGCAACCCGAATATGGACCATGCAAGATCTCATCTGCTGGCTTAAAGCGGAGCTCCACCCAAAAGGGAAGTTCCACTTTAAGGATTGCTACCCCGCTCCCCATTAAGGATTGGCAGCTTTGGGGAGGGGGGGGAGTGGGTACCCGAATTTGACAGGTACCTGCTCCCACTTTGGAAGGTGTCCTCCCATCCTCCCTCCCTCCCTCCCTGTAGTCTTTTGGGATACATGACAGGTCCCAGAAGACTACAGGACCATTCACAAAGCGCAGCGCTACTCGCGCATGCGCAGTGGGCACTTGGCTGTGAAGCCGCAAGCTATCACGTCCGGGTGCCCACACTGAAGATGCCGGCCTCCTGGAATACAGAACGGCCGGTGAAACAGGCTGTGGGGGCCACACCACGGGATCGAGGGTCAGGTAAGTGGCTGACAGTTTTTGTAGCTGATGACTTCTATTTTTTGATAGGTTGAGTGGAACTCCGCTTTAAGAGCTGCCTATATTTGTGTTCTATTTGCTCCCTCCTTGTCCATGGGTAAGCAGGAGTTAAAGCAAAACTTCACTCTTTCAATCAACATGGACAATTTTTAATCCTTATGCTGCCAGTAAATAGATGGGAAACTATATCATATTTACTGGTTTTAAACAATTTTTTTTTTTTTTTACAATTCTTCAGTTAATTCCTGGCTTTCATGCCTAGGCAAATTATGTCATACATCCCAGCAGTCCAGAGTTCTCAGCTCAGCATATGCCTGAGCTAAGGGCAGGTGGATTCCAGGAAGTAAAATGATACATGAATCATCTGCCCTTACTCAAGATGGCCACTGGAAGAAAAGCCAGGGGGTGTTTATAAAAATTATTTCTCAGCAAAATAAAGCATGGAGACATGGATGGGGGAGATTGCTTGGAATATTAAAAATGACTTAAAAAGCATTTTTGGTTTGTAGTGCTCAGATGCAGTGCAGTTCCATTTTAAGAGACGAAACTCCTTTGGTCAGAGCTTATACATAAGCCTAAGCACTATACAGTGAAGGAAATAAGTATTTGATCCCCTGCTGATTTTGAATGTTTGCCCACTCACAAAGAAATTATTAGTCTAACAATCGAATGGTAGGTGTATTGTAACAGTGAGAGACGGAATAGCAACAACAAATTCAAAAGAAATGCATGTCTAACAAATTATACACTGGTTTGTATGTTCATGAGGGAAATAAGTATTTGATCCCCTATCATTCAGCAGGATTTCTGGCTACCAGGTGTCTTTCATACAGGTAACAAGCTGAGATTAGAAGCAGTCTCTTAAAGGGAGTGCTGCTAATCTCATTTCGTTACCTGTATAAAAGATACCTGTCCACAGGAGCAATCAAACAATCAGATTCCAAACTCTCCACCATGGCAAAGACCAAAGAGCTGTCCAAGGATGTCAGGGACAAGATTGTAGACCTACACAAGGCTGGACTGGGCTACCAAATTATCACCCAGTAGCTTGGTGAGAAGGTGACAACAGTTGGTGCAATCATTCGCAAATGGAAGAAACACAAAATCTGTGGAGGGAGCTGAAAGTTCGAGTTGCCAAACGTCAGCCACCAAACCTTAATGACTTGGAGAGGATCTGCCAAGAGGAGTGGGCCAAAATCCCTCCTGAGATGTGTGCAAACCTGGTGGCCAACTACAGGAAACGTCTGACCTCTATGATTGCCACCAAGTACTAAGTCATGTTTTGTGAAGGAGATCAAATACTTATTTCCCTCATGAACATGCAAATCAGTGCATCATTTGTTAGACATGCATTTCTTTTGAATTTTTTTTGTTGCTATTCTGTCTCTCAGTGTAACAATACACCTACCATTCGATTTTTAGACTGATCATTTCTTTGTGAGCGGGCAAACATTCAAAATCAGCAGGGGATCAAATACTTATTTCCTTCACTGTATATGTATCCTTCACAAGTTACTTCGCTCTTCATGGAAATGCAAAAGTTTTTTTTCTTAATGGCAGTTTAATAAAGAATCCAGATTCGCTATAAACAGGGCTTTTTTTCAGCGGGAACGCGGGGAATGCAGTTCCAGCACCTCCAGCACTGGATGTATGTAATGGCAAGGTGGGCCGGAGGGGCTATTGATGCTAGCTGCTATGGGATCTATTGTTGCTAAAGGAAATCTAGTTTTGAGAGGGGGTGGCCTAATGTTTTTTTTTTGGGGGGGGGGGTCATTTGTTGCTGGAAGGGATCTACCATTGAGGGAGGGGTCTATTATTGATGGCTGCTGGAGGGTTAAGAGATCTGTTGTTGCTGTCAGGGGTTTATTGTTGGTGGGGGATCTATTGTTGCTGGGGGAATCTGTTAGCAGGGGGGGGTATATTTTACTGCTTTTCTTGTTATCATTAGCCAATTTCAAATTACTTTGCACAATAATATGATACTTGGTTCTGTATTCTCTAAAGTGGGCAATACTGGCATGTGGGTAGGAGGTGGAACCAAGGGATGGTGCTTAGAGGTGGGTAGGAGGCGGAGACAAGGGTGACTCAGAAGAGGGGGGGTGGGGAGTTAGGCTCCATGCACCCTAGCATTTTTTTTAAGTTCCTAGAAGCCATTATCAGCATGGAGCTTTAACCTTCTTCAGAGCAGCTCAGCAATGATAGCTAATATATTTCCATTAGTACAAGTTTCCTCTAAAACCCAACAATTTTTTTCAGATACTGTATGGAAAAGTTAGAACCCCTTTCAAGTTTAGATTGCTGCTGGTGTCCTCACTGGGAAGTGGGAGGGTGTCACCAAGTCACAAAATTAGTACACCATGGATGAAACCTGCAGACTGCACTTTACCAACACATCATACTGACATTTCAGGGCCACTCAGGACCCCTTTATGAAGGTAACATCAGGCTCTGCTCAAAACATTGTCAGTATGTTATACAAGTAAAGTCCTATCTACTTGCTTTATCCATGATGTCCAGGAACTCATCCATTAAAGTGTTACTAAACCCACAACAGTAAAATCAGTCTGTATATACAATAAAGCATGCTTGTTAGACTCACTCTGGAACCTAAGGGGTTAATCTTCTGCATTGTGTAAAAATGCTGTTTGATCCTGTCTTCTCTGATCCTCCCCTTCTTCCAGTGTCCCCCTCCTATCTGCTGATAAGACATATCTGTGGAGACACTGCACATGCTCAGTTTGGTGTGTATTGCTGGAGAGGTTTTGGGGGTTTTTTTCTTGGGAGAGTGCATATGATCAGCACAGGGCCAATCAGAACCGTCCAGACAGAGGTCAAGGGTTTGGCATCCTCCTAGAGCAAAATGAAAATTCCTACAAGCTTTAACTGGTGCTCTGCTGAACACTGATAGAAGCCACAAGACTGCTCTAACTGCTGATAAGAAAAAGGTATTTAGCAGTTTATATTTACTAAAATAATTGCATTTCCATGTTCTGTGTACTGTGGGAGACCAGATATAGTGAATGCAGGGTCCTGGGTTTAGTAACACTTTAACGTTGCATACTGTTCTGTACACCCAATCTATCATTAAGGCCCACTTTGTGTATGTGCGTGTAAGGCCCACCTTGTGTATGTGCGTGTAAGGCCCACTTTGTGTATGTGCGTGTAAGGCCCACTTTGTGTATGTGCGTGTAAGGCCCACTTTGTGTATGTGCATGTAAGGGCCACTTTGTGTATGCAAGGCCCACTTTGTGTATGCAAGGCCCACTTTGTGCATGCAAGGGCCACTTTGTGCATGCAAGGGCCACTTTGTGTATGTGTATGTAAGGGCCACTTTGTGTATGTGTATGTAAGGGCCACTTTGTGTATGTGTATGTAAGGGCCACTTTGTGTATGTGTATGTAAGGGCCACTTTGTGTATGTGTATGTAAGGGCCACTTTGTGTATGTGTATGTAAGGGCCACTTTGTGTATGTGTATGTAAGGGCCACTTTGTGTATGTGTATGTAAGGGCCACTTTGTGTATGTGTATGTAAGGCCCACTTTGTGTATGTGTATGTAAGGCCCACTTTGTGTATGTGTATGTAAGGCCCACTTTGTGTATGTGTATGTAAGGCCCACTTTGTGTATGTGTATGTAAGGCCCACTTTGTGTATGTGTATGTAAGGCCCACTTTGTGTATGTGTATGTAAGGCCCACTTTGTGTATGTAAGGCCCACTTTGTGTATGTAAGGCCCACTTTGTGTATGTAAGGCCCACTTTGTGTATGTAAGGCCCACTTTGTGTATGTAAGGCCCACTTTGTGTATGTGTATGTGTATGTAAGGCCCACTTTGTGTATGTAAGGCCCACTTTGTGTATGTAAGGCCCACTTTGTGTATGTAAGGCCCACTTTGTGTATGTAAGGCCCACTTTGTGTATGTAAGGCCCACTTTGTGTATGTAAGGCCCACTTTGTGTATGTGTATGTAAGGCCCACTTTGTGTATGTGTATGTAAGGCCCACTTTGTGTATGTGTATGTAAGGCCCACTTTGTGTATGTGCTGTTTGGACTTCTCTATACAGTTTAAAAAGTAAGGAAGAAACAATTATAGAGGAGACAGTGAAATGCTAGAGAACCTTCCACTGGCATATATCTTTGCAGGCTCAGAGCCAATCAGAACCTGAGAATACCAATGCACAGAATACAGCAGGATGAAAGTCAGAACTAGTCAGCAGCAGCATTTTTGTCTTCAAGAAATGCATGCATCTGTGATCATGGGAAGGCTCATCATTGTCTTCGGATTTTACTTGTGGAAGCAGAAATAGAACAAGGAGATTTTCATGGAGTCAATGTAATGTTATAGATGAAAAGCAGATCCTGGCCCTTGCGATGCTCTTTGGGAGCTCACAGAAATGACTCATCTCAGGAAAGAAGGAACAAAGCTGCCAGGACCAACCATGACAAATCAGCACTGAAGGAAAACCGCTGACTGACGTAGAAAACGAACACCAGGGACCATGGTGAATCAGCAGCGATCATATATATAGGTTAATGTTGGATGACTAATGCATTAATTAATATACACTGGATAGGATCACAGACATGATTTTCCCCTTCTATGACAGTAAGAGAACTTTCACAAGTATAACTAGGGAAAGTAGGTTAAATAAGATATGCGTGTTATTACTTGTGACCTGCTGCCTACACACAGTGAAGACAGCTATTTTAAGTCAGAAACCAACCTTCTCTACAACACACATACGGGTAGCGGGATTTATATATCAAATATCTGACAACAATTTCATTGCGTATAGCAACCAATTCTATGGTGAAAAGTAGATTGTAAGTTCCCAGGAGCAGGGCCCTCCTAACACTCTTGTATTGAACTGTATCGTTGCTGTATTGTCTCCCTTTATATTGTAAAGTGCTGAGCAAACTGTTGGCGCTATATAAATCCTGTATAATAATAGTAATAATAATAATAAAAAGAAGAATCTGGGCAGTAGGCAGGAAATTCCTAAGCAGCCTTGATAAACGAGGCCCATTGTTCCAAAATTCCAATGCAACCAATCACCTTCCAACTGCTGTTCTGCCACTGGATCTTTGAAGACGATTGAAAGGATCGGTATTTATAAGCAATACAAGTTGTTTTAAACACTTAAATATAAAACAGAATAGGTTCAACTGCACAAATTCCCCACTTTCACAATGTACAGAGATGCAGACACTTTAAGACAGTGGTTCTCAACCTGTGGGTCGCGACCCCTTTGGGGGTCGAACGACCATTTCACAGGGGTCGCCTAAGACCATCGGAAAACACATATTTCCGATGGTCTTAGGAACCGAGACACCGCTCCTCTATCCGTCTCAGGCGATGTGTGGGCGGGATGACATGCTGCCCCTGTCACCTGGCCACACCTCCGGGATCACTCAACAGCTCCGCCTCCTCGACGCTGATTGGCCACCGGAACTGTAGCTCAGGAGAGGCACACAGGCGGCCAATCACCGGCGAGGAGGTGGAGCTTGGAGAGGAGGAGCCGAGCGGCAGCGCGCGTAGATCAAAGCAGATCGAGCGAGGGAGCTGCCGGAGCGAGTGAAGAGGAGAGCGGCCAGAGAAGGAAGACAGCTGACAAGTAAGTGCAAATTTTGCTGCTGCAGCCAGGTATGCTGGCTGTAGATGGGAGAGAGCGAGCCCAGGCTGGAGCAGGGGTCAGCAAGGTAAGTATCATTGGTGTCAGTGGGAGGAATAGTGCCCCATCATTTGTGTCACTAATACCAATGATGGGGCACTATTTCTCCCACACATACACCAACGATGAGGCACTATTCCTCCCCCCACTGACACCAACGATGAGGCACTATTCCTCCCCCCACTGACACCAACGATGGGGCACTATTCCTCCCCCCACTGACACCAACGATGGGGCACTATTCCTCCCCCCACTGACACCAACGATGGGGCACTATTCCTCTCCCCACTGACACCAACGATGGGACACTATTCCTCCCCCCACTGACACCAACGATGAGGCACTATTCCTCCCCCCACTGACACCAACGATGGGACACTATTCCTCCCCCCACTGACACCAACGATGAGGCACTATTCCTCCCCCCACTGACACCAACGATGGGGCACTATTCCTCCCCCCACTGACACCAACGATGGGGCACTATTCCTCCCCCCACTGACACCAACGATGGGGCACTATTCCTCTCCCCACTGACACCAACGATGGGACACTATTCCTCCCCCCACTGACACCAACGATGGGACACTATTCCTCCCCCCACTGACACCAACGATGGGACACTATTCCTCCCCCCACTGACACCAACAATGGGATACTATTCCTCCCCCCACTGACACCAACGATGGGGCACTATTCCTCCCCCCACTGACACCAACAATGGGGCACTACTCCTCCCCCCACCGACACCAATGATGGGACACTATCCCCCCCCCCCCCCTGACCCCAATGATGGGGCACTATTCCCCCCTCCACCACACTGACATCAATGATGGGGCACTATTCCTCCCACTGATACCAATGAAGGGACACTATTCCTCCCACTGATACCAATGGTGGGACACTATTCCTTCCACTGACACCAGTGATGTGGCACTATTCCTCCCACTGATACCAAAGATGGGACACTATTCCTCCCACAGACACCAATGCTGGGACACTATTCCTCCCACTGATACCAAAGATGGGGCACTATTCCTCCCACAGACACCAATGCTGGGACACTATTCCTCCCACTGATACCAATGATGGGGCACTATTCCTCCCACTGATACCAACGATGGGACACTATTCATCCCACAGACACCAATGCTGGGACACTATTCCTCCCACTGATACCAACGATGGGACACTATTCATCCCACTGACATCAGTGATGGGGCACTATTCCTCCCACTGATACAAAACGATGGGACACTATTCATCCCACTGACACCAATGATGGAGCACTACTCCTTCCACTGACACCAATGATGGGGCACTATTCCTCCCACTGATACCAACGATGGGACACTATTCATCCCACTGACATCAGTGATGGGGCACTACTCCTTCCACTGACACCAATGATGTGGCACTAGTCCTCCCACTGCAAAATTACAGTTATGAAGTAGCAACGAAAATAATTTTATGGTTGGGGGTCACCACAACATGAGGGAGGAACTGTATTAAAGGGTCGCGGCATTAGAAAGGTTGAGAACCACTGCTTTAAGAGGACATCCTCCCTTAGTGCAACATTTAATTGCTATTCAAAATTTACTAAGTGTGAAAGAAAAAAAATGGCATTGTGAAAGAAAAAAATGTAATTACAAATCAGTTATCTGTGTGAACTATACATATGCAGTACAACGTGCAAATTATGAGTGTTATCATATATGATCCACATAAGGAACAATACAATGTTCAAAGTCCACGTGAATGACGGCTTTGACAAACACTTCGTGACAAAGAACATGCGTTTCTTCAATGCAATATAGTGTTGATCTTCTTTTCATCCAAAAAAATCACCACTGTGAACGGACCACCACCATATGTGTAAAATGGAGGCTTACCAAATGAGAAGACCTCTTATTATAGGGGGTTTAATAAGGTTCTATATAGATGTAACTCCATCCGAACCTCTATGTTGTAACTGGGGCCCAGATTCCACTTAGATCATTAAGCCATTAAAACATAGAAGGAATATCAGCTTTCAAATACAGCTTCCAAAATGGCAGACAACGCGATGACTTCAGAGGAAGGCTCCATCCGATGCGTTTCGTCCTCAGACATCATATACCCAGTGAAGTGACTGGCCTCAGGTAATACACAGATGAAACATATCCTCCTACATAAGTTGTTCAACGTCCAAAATTTACAAAGCTTGCCTGAGTGGTCAGAAAGCAGGGGGCAGAGAGCTGAAATTACACACTGCAGAGCTAAGTGAGGAGAGCTCTGAGAGCTGATTGGAGAGAAGGGGCACAGCTACGTTCACACATCACAAAGGAACAGAGCTGAGGCTGTCAGTCACAGGCTGTACCCTCCCCATCACCATTTTTCTCTTGGTGTCAGGAAATCGTTTCAGAAGTGCCTCATGCTGATAAAAGATGAACAAGGCAACAGACAGAAATGACTAAAGCTGGTTCACTCAGAATCTTGTGCACTTCTGCATAGAAACCAATCAGTTTACAGGTATTATTGCTAAAGCTTAATTGAACAAGCTGAGGTTAGAAGCTGATTGGCTACCATGTACAAGTGTACAAGATTCTGAGTGAACCAGCTTTAGTAAATAAACCCCTTAGTGCCAATTTTTGTTCAACCTTCCTGCCGGATAAAAGCCACTCAATCAGCAGCTGCAACCTGTGTATTCTGATGACTGGGGAGCCTCCCTGCTATCAAAATAAAATAGCACAGCAGGGAGGATTTCCCTACCCACCTTAAATGTGTGGATGGAGGAAGCACTTAAGGCTTTTTGTTGAGCCCACTGGTTGAACGAAAAAACTGAACCATGTATGGCCTGCTATAATCTAAGAATAGTTTACAATTTGAAACAATCTGGCAAAAGATGGTGTCATTTAGTGGCACTAATTGAATGTCTTCCAGTTGCAGAAGCTGGAGGTTCAGACGTGTGAATTGGTTAAGTCTTGCCATTTAGTTACCCATTCAGGGAACTGCAAACCACTGGAGTTTGGGTGGAACTTCTGCTTGACCTAAAATTCATCCATAGTCATCACCCACCAATTATAACCATTGTTCAGCCTTCTAGCAATTATTGCTTTTTCACAGTAATAACGTATTATATGTAAAAAAAACTATTGATCCTGCCAGAAATCTGGCTGATAAGTTACTATGCTGCATTCCTTTTAGTTAGCAGTGTTCTCTGAGCTACAGAACACCTCCCCCATGTTATAGAGGTAAGGAGTTGGGGAAGTGTTGGCTAGTCCTAACAAACTACCTGTCCTAAGGAGACGGAGTTTGCCCCTCCATAGATCCAGTGCAGCAAGTTGACCTTGTGACTGTATTGCAGTATTTTACTGGTAGGATCATTGGGGAAAATAAATGAAAAGGAACTTGAGAAAGGAAAACTAATGCTGCCTCGCAGCTAAGGGCTTGTAAGCTGCAATATATTACATTTTTGTTCTTGAGTTTAGATGCACTTTGATAAGAACCAACATGCAAAGCACAAGAATAAAAAAAAAAATGCAATAGAAATTGATAGTCTGCTAAGGGTAACAACCTAAAATGTATGACAACACTTTTGAAAATTCCACCAAGAATCTGAAAGACTTCCAAATTCACCCATCAACCACCATCACTTCTCATCCTCAATCTTGCAGCGGCGCATTTTGTGAAATCAAATTAATTCATTCATATAAAGACACTTTCTAGTGTCTGCATCAGTCTCCAAAAATAATCTTGTGATCTCACTTTGAAAAAATATGTGTCACGTCGATATGGATGATTTGCTCTTGTCATCAAGGACACATGTTTACATTTTCGTGAAGAGAGGATCTGAAAACGCCTTTTCCTGTAATTCTTGACTGCTCAAAGTCAGGAAGAGTGTTTGAAAAGATCTACTGTCAATGAAGATGCATCCACTTACTGGAGGAAGCCAATGGCATGTCTCTTAGAGAATGCTCCACTTCAGGCTGACATACAAAAGCGTGGGAAACTACAACATGAGAACGTGCCCCATAGTCATCACGCCACTGTGATCTGATACCTCCAATTTCATCAGAACTGGATATCAAAACTTGTCTATTGAGAACTGGGAATAAAATGCACATAGGACAAAGCTCAGCAGTTTATTTCTCTGTGCGTGTCAATGGAAGGTGGTCTTCTCCAGATCCTTAAAGGGTTAGTTCACCTTTTTCAGAAAAAAATGAAAAAAGTGAACTCAAAACATCCTCCCCTCCAGTCCTAGGTGCATGTACTATATGTGATCCCCATCTTCCAACTAATGGTCCAGTACAATAAAACTTCACTAAGGCCTCATTCACACAAGCATACTACAGCACATGCCCATGCAAGAGCGGTGTTTATCCACATGGATTGCACAAGTATTCCATGCATCCCCTTGCAGTCAATCCCAATCATGTCAATGGCACACAGTGGCTGCAGGAACACAACCGCTGCTCCCAATTTGACATCTGTGCAGGATCCCAAGTGCACCGAACAGGACTGCTTGCATGGGGAACATGGAAAACATGTGCATCCCTGTGTGGGTAAACACAGCCCTTCCAAGGGCATACACTGTAATATGCACATGTGAACAAGGCCTAAATAGCACTAGAGGCTATGCAGCACAAACCTAAATGCTTACTGGTCAGAGCTGACCACGTGACTAGAATGTGGTCCCAGAAGAAAGGATTATCAAAAGAATTCTCTGTGGTCAGTGAGATCATGTGCCCAGTGCTGACCATTATGCGGTTACATAGCTTTCGGCGCTGTGTAGTGATGTTTTAAAGTGCCAGAACATTATACCCTGCTGGACAGGGTGATGGAAGATGGGGCTCACACAGGGAACATATACAGGGGACCAGAAGGGTGGGGAAGGTGTTGTAACTTAGGCTCCTTTCACACAAGCGGACCGATTGGGTCCACCTGTCCATTTTTCAAGCGGACCCGACTGGACGCTCCATTGTCTCTATGGAGCAGCGGGTGTAAGCGGACATGTGTTAATTTACACCCACCTGCATCCGTTTTGATCCTGTCTGCCAATATCAGATGGATGGGGATCCGATCCCACTCCGTCTGGCAGATGGGATCGGATGACAGTCAGATGGAAATGGACAGGTGGTCCGTTTCCATCCAACAGCCCATAGAGGACAGTGGGCTGTGTCCCTGTCCACTCTGCAGAAGACATTGACCTGTCATCCACTCTGTCAAGAATGGACTCTCCAATAGTGGTGGGACTCACCTGCCTTGTGGGTTGCAGTACCAGGACTGGCCAGCGGGTGCTCTCAGCAACCAGAGGCTCACTCCTGCAGTCAGCCAAAACACCTGAGGCTGATTGCAGAAGGTGCATATAAGGAATGACCAGGCCTGTGATCTGGGCCTTGGTGTATGTTTCCCAAGAGCCCCTGTACCCTGTCTGATCCTGCTTGATCCCTGACTCTGATTGAACTCCGCCTGTCCTGACCTCTGCTATTCCTGACCACTCTCCAGTCTGCTCCTTTGTACCTTGTCTGCCTGATTGTTCCTGACCCGGCCCATCTGACTACGCTCTGCCTGCTCCTTTGTACCTTGCCTGCCTGTTTGCTACCGACCCGGCCTGCCCGACTACGCTTGGTATTGTTCTTTTGTTATCTGTTGGGGGTTTTGGTTTGGTTTGTTTGCACTGTGTTTATGTTTAGTCTTGCACTGCGTTTATGTATTGTTTAGTCTTAAATAAATCATATTGTTTATACTATATCTGAAGCCTGCGTTTCCCTGTGTCAGTTCACACACCTCTGGTCATACCCGGAGCCCTGACACACTTGTTCAGCGGGGATCAGCGGGCAGATCCCCTGCTGGGCAAGCGGAGCCACCACGTGTGAAAGGGGTGTTAGGTCACCTTTTCTTTTTTGTGAAAAGGTCAAGAACCCCTGTATACTGTCGGGGGGGGGGGGTAGAATGGGGGTGAGGGCACCTGTCTGCAATCATGTTATGTTACACTCTAAACATGGGTGTGCCATGTAACATGTTCTAAAAGATGGAGTTAGTCTTTAATTTTGACTCCTGGATCTCTAGTCACTCTGGGATTCAGTGCTCTACCAACACATACCTAAAGCAAGAGAGCAAAAATCATAATTTCTGAGGTCACATCTTCAAATGAGCCCATGATCCTGGGGGCCCACAGTACCTCCCCTTGCGATCAAAATGTACTTCTTCCTTCTACTAGCACAGTCCCCAATGTTCTCTCCTGGGAAATGACAAACAGCTTCTCTGATGCAGAGCACAGAAGACGACGCATGACGCTGCCCTAGAATGCACGCATATACATACAAGCTATGCCATTGGGTGTGATGGGAACAGGCAATCAAGGAAAATATCCTCAACAGTTAGACAGCAATTAATACCAACCCTTCCATGCCCTGAAACTACAAAAAAAAAAAAAAAAAAGTTCTGGCTGTAATCTGACTTTAATTAGGAGGCTCCTACATACATTTATTGGCAACTGGAACACAACACATAGAGATACTGTACATTGACCTGAATTTATATAAATAGGCAATTATCTCAACCCAGGCTTATCAAAAAGCAGGTTATTTTAGCACTTTCCATTGGAGAAATAATCCTTCCTCTGTGATCCCGTAGTATTTTTCAGTATTAATCACAAAAGCCATATGAATTTCCAGCTCTCTATCAGTTGGCGTGCCCGTGCACACAATTAACCAACCTAATACGATGAAAGGAAATCTTATACAGCGTTTATCCTTATCAGCAATCATTTTGTAAAGGAGGCCCCTAATTGAGCTGTCAAAATGAATTCCCATCTACATTCAAATTATTGAAGAAGAACTGGAAAAGATATTAAAATACAAAAAAACAAAAAAAAACAGATCTTGCATTTCATAGCCTCATGCCGAGATAATGATATATTTTAAAAATAGTTCAAAGTTCTAGTGAAAGCAGGTGTTGGAGTGGAGTGGAGTCATAGTGCTTGTGAACTGTATAGACCAGATTATAATATCTTCACATCACAGGTGACACAGAAAACCCCATCACAGCATGGCAATAAAGGGCAAAGTCAACAAGGGCAAAACACACAGTCAGTGGTCTGTTTATAAGGGTTGTCACACAACTGTCACCCAGGATTCACATGGTTTTTCTAAATAAGATTTAAAAAATTGTGCGAATCTTGATGAAAATCGTACGGAAGAATGTAAATAGACCTCTCAAACTGACAATACACGTTCAATTCTGACTGTACAAATTTTGTACAATTTACCAAAATGTTTTAATATTCCATTAACTTTCTAGCGAACCAGGGAGGTCCTTGCATCACATAGTAGTTGGTAGATGTAAAGTATAAAGTAGGTGAATGTGTCCTGGTACCATCTCTTCCCCAGATAAGGGACATATAAGTGACCAGCCATCCACTTGATGTAAAAGAAATCGTGACCAGACCAGACCACCTTCTTCCATTACTACACAGTTCAGTTCTATAGCTCCCGTGCCCATTGCAGGCACTTTCAGCTGTGAACATAGGTCAGCAAGGGTATCCTGACTAGTCCATAGCTATGCAGCCCCATACACAAACTGTAGACCACCATACCCATTGAGGTATTGACTCCATTAGACCCATGAAGATATGCTGTGGTATCTGGCACAAAGCCTTCAGTAACAGATTCTTTAAGTCCTGTAAATTGGAGGTGGGGCTTCCATGGATTGGACTTATTTTACCAGTACAGCCCACAGATGCTCAAATGGATTGGAATCTGCAGAATGTGGAGGCCAAGTCAACACCTCAAGCTCGTTGTTGTGTTCCTCAAAGTATTTTTTAATTCATCAGACCAGGCTAAACTTCCAATACTCCAAGGTCCAGTTCTGATGCTCATGTGCCCACTGTGGATACTTTTGGCTGTGGACACAGGTCAGAATAGGCACCCTGAAAGGTGTGTGGCTATACAGCCCCATATACAATAAACTGTGATACACAGTGTGCTCTGATATCTTTCTATCAAAACCAACATGAACTGTTTCAGCAATCTGAGCTACAGTAACTCTTCTACTGGACTGGTCTATACAGGTCAGCCACTCCCCGCCGGTTCACCAGTTTTCCTTCCTTGAACCACTTTTGGTCACTTTTTGTGGGAACATCCCACAAGAGATGCAGTTTTGGAGCTGCTCTGGCCCAGTTATTTAGCAATTGCAATTAGGTAATTGTCAAAGTTACTCAAGTCCTTACACTTGTCCATTTTTTCTGCTTTCAACGCATCAACTTCAGGAACATCATGTTAGCTTGCTGTCTAATATACCCCATCCAGCTCCAGGTGCCATTGTCACGAGATGATCAATGTTATGGTTAATTGTTGTAAAACCGTGTATTTCTTGAGATACAGATATATATATATATATATATTTATGAGAGAGAGTGTAATATGGGGGATGTGTAGCTCAGTGGTAGATGCAATTTCTGCACAGTGAGTCCATGTCACACAGGCATTATAGTTAGGGGCCTGGTAGCCCACTTTTATTAAAAGGGAGAAAACAAAAGTCCATCCAGGATTCCCATGCAGGGGTTTCAACTTCAATCAGGAAACATAAAAGAAAAATACCGAGCCACCTGGCTCTCTGGTCAGTCAGAGAGAGAGAGAGAGAGAGAGAGAGAGAGAGAGAGAGAGAGAGAGTGTAATATGGGAGATGTTAAGCTCAGTGGTAGATGCAATTTCTGTACAGTGAGTCCATATCACACAGGCATTATTCCCACATGGGGGTTTCAACTTAATTCGGCAAACATACATGAAAAATATCAAGCCACCTGACCAGACAGTAGTACCTCGGCTTGTTTTGGTCTCCCAGACCACTTGCTATTAAGATTCTCTCTCTCTGACATAGGTGACAGCTCCTTCCTGTTCAGGCGCACATGGCCTCTTGACAATGTTTTCCCAGTATCTCCAGCTTGCACCCACCAGAGACTTCTAGATTCTCTCCATCCCCCCTGGCCTACATAGTTTACTCAGTCCCTTAGACCCTCTTGGTCTCCCAGGTTTTTGGAGCAGGCCAGACTTTCCCAGTCCTTGGGCCCAGAATCCCATTCACACGGGATGCAGTCTCCACCATGAACTCACAGCTGTCCTGACAAGGTCTTCAAACCGCTCCAACTCCCTTCCGAGCATGCATGTTTTTCTCTATTCAATGACTTCCATACAATTACTGTACATATTGAGCGAATATCGGACGCGGTGTTCACGTACAATAAAAATTTTGTAGTTTTCACCTTCAGTTTTTGTTGTCCGAAACAGCTGGAATTGGCTGTCGAAAGCACTATACGCACGATAAGACAATCGACCAATCGTTCCTCATACAGACATGTACAGCTTTCTTATCATGTATATGGCCCTTAGAAGATTCCAAAAGAGAAATAGTTGAGTACCATGATATAAAGTTGTGCTTGACAACTCAATGAAAAGGTGTACTCACACTAGGCATGGTTGCCTTGTACCATACCCAAGCACAGTTGGCCCAACTCCCTGCTGGCTAGTGCTTACACTGCGCTGGGCCTGAGCACACTTATGTCATCACCTCTTCATTGACCAAAGTGATCCCATGCCTGAGTCCAAATGAACAGTTCCCAAGCCCACAGGTCTTTGTGGAGAATTCTCATGTTCCTATACTGTAGGTTAGAAGTTGGTTCCTTCCACTCCATTTATTGGACATCCTGAGTCTCCAGATTTAACTAACAGGTGGAGTTGCAAGAGATACCTCTTCTTTCAACTCCAGATCCCGGTATATCTTGTACCCTGAAATTTTGGGGAAGCAGTAGTCTTTCCATGTTATTCTGCATTTGGAGAAAAAAAAAAAAAAAGACAGGGTTTCTGTTTTGCTGATAATCATCTTTAACAATGGTTTTTACTTTTCCAGACAATATAACAATCTGATGAGAACAGGCAGTTGCTGCCTTAGAGTTCAATGGACAAACCAGATGAGGAGACAATTAAAGCTATTTACAATGGCTGATTGGGATCCACTCTCTGTATTGCAGAAAGCCTGCAGCAATTAGCAGAAATCAATCAGATTCCTAGGTGTTCATGGTATTGCCTTAGACACAATCAGTCCAAATTACTCCCAGATAGGACTCCATGTTCACCACTTCTCTGGACAATTAATCACGAAAAAAACAGTTTATTGTCTCTCCAGAGGTGTTACAGCTCAGCACAGCTCAATGGAAAAGTGCACAGAGATTAGCAAACTGCAGGTCACATTACTTGGATTGTCATTAACCATTCCCCGCTTCTGAATCATGTGCTGTTATAAACACAGGCTTTCCAGCCCAAATCTGTCAGAGGAAAAACCATTAAGATTTATTAATGTTTTTTAGATATACACATGGGATTTCACTTGGGGAGATAAATCATAATAAACACTACCTATAACACACTGCTATACAATAAATATGCTAAAAAGAAATATACCACTTTCAAGGACAATCAGTCACAGGAGTGTGTAAGGAACGATAATACATATACCTTTATATGGTAACTACTTTGATATATAAATACATGTAATAAATATTTATTTCACAATATAAAAGTACCTGGAGAAAACCCACACAAGTACAGGGCTAGTGCTAGAGTAGATAGTATCCTGACCGGGGATTCGACCTGGGGACAGATGTGTTTTGAAACACTGGGGTCTCCAGTAATGGAAAAAGAAGATTTAGCTGCAATACTCCCCTTTAGTCCTAAACTGCCACTTTCCACACAGTCATTCCTTTCTTTCACTAGATGACACCACCCTTCTGAGTTTAGTCTCATTCAAGCCACTTCTTCTAAACCTCAGCTGTCATAGACAAGCCCCCTGGGGATGTATCATCACCCTGTCTTGTCTTAAAAGTGCTTGCAAAGACTCGGGGGGGTAACCTTCATGCAAAGAAAAACCTTGTGTGAGCCATTGGCTCCTGTTACTTTCACTCATAGCCAATGAACCAATGAGGAGAAAGCGAGGGGGTGGGGCCAAGCCATGTTTGTGTGTGAATGGACACAGCAGAGGGAGCGAGCCTGCTGGGGTGCCCCATAGCAAGCTGCTTGCTGTGGGGACACTTGGCAGGAGGGAAGGGCCTGGAGCGTTGGCGGGGGATCCAAACAGAGGAGGATCAGGTCTGCTCTGTGCAAAACCACTGCACAGAGCAGGTAGGTATAACAGGTTTGTTATTTTTTTTAAAAAATCACTTTAAGCTGCTCATACGCTGATGGAATATTGGCCAGTTCCTGATGAATCCGCTGAAATTCACTTCAGAGGCGGCTCTGAAGGCACCCTCCTGCCCTAAATCATGTCCCACTTAAAAATCAAAGATGCTAGGTACAGGAGAGATCTGGTATCTCTTCAATTTTTTTTTGTCTAATACTGTATGGCCAGCCTTGGTGTACCATTGCACTTAACAGTATGCGCATGTCATGATTCCTGTTCAATGCAGTAGTAACGACCACTCAATGCCACAGGAGAAGAGTAAGGACTCATGACGTCATCGGACCTGCCAGAAGACCCTTTAAAAAAAAAAAAATAAATGTATGTGTGTATGTTTATATGTGTATTTTTTATAGTCTGGGCACGGGTTCAATTTTAGGTTAACATAAACCTTAACATTATAACAACAAAACATCATGTAGATAAAAAGTCAGATTACCAAACGGGGGGGGGGGTTCCGTGCCCAAATCTTTTAGTGTGAATCTAGAGCTTTAAGGGCTAGTTCACGTCAGAACACAGTGCGGCAAACCCGGCTTCCATTTGCATTTCCAGCACCGCAATCTGCAGCAGATGTCAGCGTTAACACCTCAAAACGCAGGTCGCAAATGTAGTATGTTTGCCTACACCGGACTGCATGATAAAGTAGCAGCAAAGCAATGCAGTTTCTATGAGTTTGCTTAAAGTTGTGAAGCAATACTTTTGGTGTGGTCCGGCACAGTTTCCGTCCATTCAATGAACGGGTTGAAATCGCACTGCACCTGGATCACATGTGAATCGCACAGGAACGCACAACGCGTATATCTATAGGATTCATGGTGTGAACCGGCTCTTAGCTTTGTACTGTTGATTTGCCTGTTCAGTTATGTCCTGTAACTGAACCTGCTGGCTTTTCTAAAACTGAATTTAATAAAAATGGAGCTGAAGAAAAGCACTGTATTCCAGAAAGCTGGAAGGAATGGTGTAATGTAGCAATTATTGTGCAGTGAATATGATCTTTGTAGTGTGTCCCATGGGCCCTCAGGTAGATGCGTGAATATAACAGCGTGATGTTCTACCGCAGCCTGCGCCTGGGCTGTGAACTGCATGTTCTGTTCTGCCTGCAGATTCATTTGTCTTCACAGACATCTTCGTACCTTGATGAATCTCTCTCTTTTCAGGCCCAAAATACCTTCAAAGATTAGGCATACTTTCTGAAAATATATTAATGATCCCCCAGACGGTTCTCCGATATCATTAGCCAGACTCCAGCTGAGAAGCTGAATTCACGGAGGACACAGGCAATGATATGTAGAATATTATGATCATACTTCCGCTGTCAAGTAACACCATGGACAATCTGAAAGCTGCAACTTGCAATTTCTCCAACACCGATAAACTACAACATGCCTTGCCAAGGAATAAGAGGCTATTTATTATTCAAGCTGAACTCCAGCCCTATCTCCTGTGCGGTACAGTCGTACAGGATCCTATCTTGTGCTGAAATTGCTGACTGATCACAGCTCAGCTCAAAGTGTGCTGTGTTGCGGTCGTAGCTCCCATGCGCAAGAGTGATGTCATTGCGGCTCGGCCATTCACACAGCCATAGCCCACGAACCCAGAAGGAACACCAGCTGAAGATGGAAGCCCTGTCAGCTAAGACAGCTCACCGCTTGATGGCTACGTTTTGTGTGATGCATACTAGTACATTATGCCATTGACTTGCATTTTTTTTTTCTAGCATTTACTACTTTAACCACTTGCCTACCGAGCACTTATACCCCCTTCCTGTCCAGGCCAATTTTCTGCTTTCAGCACTGTCGCACTTTGAATGACAATTGTGCGGTCATGCAACACTGTACCCATATGAAATTTGTATAATTATTTTCACACAAATAGAGCTTTCTTTTGGTGGTATTTAATCGCCACTTGGTTTTTTATTTTTTTGTACTATAAACAAAAAAAAAGCAAAAAATTTGAAAAAAAAAATGTTTTTTCTTTGTTTCTATTATAAAATTTTGCAAACAGGTACATTGTCTTTTTTGCTGATGAGGCTGCACTGATAAGCAGCCGTGATGGGCACTGATAGGCAGCAATGATGAGGTGGCTCTGATATGCAGCACTGATGGGCACTAATGGGCATCACTGCTGGGCACTTTTGGGGCTATACTGAATCAGTGCAGATGTCTGCTTTGACAGTTGCCAGTTACTGGCAGTACTTTTCTCAGGCAGTGACAGTGAGGCAAGTATTGATGATAACCAGCAAGTGTATTTGCATGGTGGCCAGCTGTGTCATTGGACACAGCTGATCACATGGTAAAAGGCTGCTGTGATTGGCCTTTTACCTTGTCATGTGATCAGCTGTGTCCGTAGGAAACGTCGATCACAGACAGTGCTGGGGGCACGCGCCAAGGAGGATGTCATACGACGCCCTCCCAGAACTGGACAACCCTCCTGTAGCCATGATCTGCCTGCACTGCACAGAGAAGAATAGAGACAAAATCACTGGGTCTACAGTAAAATAATGTAGGAAAACAGAAAAGTTTGAATTAGTATTATTATTAATAACAAAATGTCATTAGTATGTTGATTGAGGGAGGAGGAACCAGGAAAGATTAAAGTGTTACTAAACCCACAACAGTAAAATCAGTCTGTATATGCAGTAAAGTATGCTTGATATACTCACTGTGGAACCTAATCCTCTGCATTGTGTAAAAATGCTGTTTGAGCCTGACTTCTCTGATCCTCCCCTTCTTCCAGTGTCTCCCTCTTATCTCCTGATAAGACATATTGTGTGGAGTCACTCTAGCACTACACACCAAACTGAGCATGTGCAGACAGCTTTTCTTTTTTTTGGGAGAGGGCATGTTATCAGCACAGGGCCAATCAGCACTGTCCAGACAGAGGTCAGGGGTTCTGCATCCTCCTAGAGCAGAATGAAAACTCCTCCTACAAGCCTTAACATGTGCTGTGCTGGACACTGATCGAAGTCACAAGACTGCCCTAATTGCTGATGAGAAAAGGTATTTAGCGTTTACATTTACTAAAATAATTGCATTTCCATGTTCTGTGTACTGTGGGAGACCGGATATAGTGAATGCAGGGTCCTGGGTTTAGTAACACTTTAAACTTAAGCCTTAAAGTAGAACTTTGTCCAAAATGTTTCCTATAGAGTGAGAAAGGGTTTAAGCCTTTGTCAATTTTTGTTGCTGTGTCCCTGTTATTATTATTATTATTCAGGATTTATATAGCGCCAACAGTTTGCTCAGCGATTTCCAATATAACGGGAGACAATACAGCAACAATACAGGTCAATACAAGAGGGTTAGGAGGGCCTGATCCTTGGAGCTTACAATCTAGGAGATCAGGGATATTCCAGTTCAATATTTGTCATATTGACCATTGTTAAAAGGGACAGAAAGTGAGGGGAGAGCCAACATTTTAGATTTCTACTGAGAATCTTCCAGTAGGGATACCAGTTCCAAGTATATCGTTCAATAGATACCTGTTCTGAGGATATCATTCAACAGGGTTAACTGTTTCAAGGATATGTTCCAAAAGGGATACCTGTTTTGAGGATATCTTTCAATAGAGTTACAAGTTCTGAGGACACCTTCCAATAACAATACCTGGCACAAGAACATCTTCCAATATGAACACCTGTCTTGAGGGTATCTTTCAATAGGCATACCAGTTCTGGGGATATCTTCCAAAAAGAAACCTGTTCTGAATGAGACACCCAATCTAGGGATATTTTCCAAAGAGAAACCTGTTCTGAACTAGACACCTGTTCTGGGGATAATCTTCAAAAAATAAACCTGTTCTGAACGAGACACCTGTTCTGGGGATACCTTCCAAAAAGAAAACTGTTGTGAATGAGGCACCTGTTCTGGGAATATCTTCCAAAACGAAACCTGTTCTGAACGAGACACCCGTTCTGGGGATATCTTCCAAAGAGAAACCTGTTCTGAACGAGACACCCGTTCTGGGGATATCTTCCAAAGAGAAACCTGTTCTGAACGAGACACCTGTTCTGGGGATACCTTCCAAAAAGAAACCTGTTCTGAATGAGACACCCGTTCTGGGAATATCTTCCAAAAAGAAACCTGTTCTGAACGAGACACCCGTTCTGGGGATATCTTCCAAAAAGAAACCTGTTCTGAACGAGACACCTGTTCTGGGGATAATCTTCAAAAAATAAACCTGTTCTGAATGAGACACCCGTTCTGAGGATATCTTCCAATAGGCGGTGATAATGGTCACATTTGCTTTGCCGATTCAGGGACATTCAGAAGATGAAGATACCTACAACCATTTAACTATGGAGGCATCCAGGTGTACAAAATGAATGCTAGAAAATGTTTATTTAGTAGTTTGGTTGTAACACTAGAGTTTGCATATTTGTAAAACATTCACAATTTAAAGAAGCATGCCTTTAATACCTTATTATAATTCCTTTACCAGACAACACTGCCAACTGCCTCATCCATTAGAAATAACAGCCAAATATGGTAAGAGTAGATGGAGAAAGAGGGCTGAAAGAAGACAAGGAGTGAAGAGAGATGGCCTGTTCCTCTCCATTCTTACAGCTGCAAGCATCCTCTATGTGCCTCTATAGCAAAAATTGGAATTGGGAGCAGCGGCTGTGTCCCTGCAGCTTCTGACAAAAAGGGGATGTACACTTAAATGTGCCTGTGTGAACAAGGCTTTAGATACGCTTTAAATCAGAGGTCTCCAAACTTTTCAAAGGGCCAAAATACTGTCCTTCAGACTTTAGGAGGGCCGGATTAGGGCCAGCGAGGATAGAAAATGTCCTGGCCCCAGCTTCAGTGAGAATAAACATGGCCACAGGGTTGATGGTCAGCAGGAGTAGTGCCCCATCATTGGTATTAGTGGGAACAATAGTGCCCCATCATTGGTATTAGTGGGAACAATAGTGCCCCATCATTGGTATTAGTGGGAACAATAGTGCCCCATCATTGGTATTAGTGGGAACAATAGTGCCCCATCATTGGTATTAGTGGGAACAATGGTGCCCCATCATTGGTATTAGTGGGAACAATGGTGCCCCATCATTGGTTTAGTGGGAACAATGGTGCCCCATCATTGGTATTAGTGGGAACAATAGTGCCCCATCATTGGTATTAGTGGGAACAATAGTGCCCCATCATTGGTATTAGTGGGAACAATAGTGCCCCATCATTGGTTTCAATGGAAGAAGTACTGCCCCATTCATGGTCTCAGTGGGAGGAATAGTGCCCCAAGGACCGGATAAAGGGTAGCAAAGGGCCACATCTGGCCCTCGGGCCACAGTTTTAAATAGTTGCCTGTACTTCTGCTGTATTTCTGTCATATAATTGTGTACACATCTGTTACTACTTTGAAAAAAACAAACAAAAAAAATTAGTACAATTCAAAACAATTAAATAACTCTGGATCTGTAGACCCCTTTTATTGCCACCTCCACTCCAATGTATAAATCACACATAAGTATCGCCTCGATGCGCTGAACTACAAATAAAACATTTCAATGACTGACGACCGCAAGCAATGTTGTTCCAAAAGATTAAAACCCGAAACCATCCAGCTTCTAGAAGCTCATCATTCTTTCCTAGGCAGCTGCTCCTGGGGACAGCCGGTGCTGAATACACTTGTCACACACGCAGCAGATTGCTGGCTGAGGCGGCTCTCCGGATGGAGATAAAAGGACGATGCTCTATACATTTTCTGCTCACTTCATGCAATATAGATTTTTATTTTCACAGAGATGTATTGAGAAGAGCAAATATATCCAATTACTCTACCTTAACACAGCAAAATAAAATCTCAGCAAGCTGCTCTGGCTAAGAATGACAACATATCTATACCGGAAAATGGAAATGTCTCACTTCAGAGGGCTTACCTGTCCTTATCTATTCACATTTTCTGTTTATAGGATTCCATTCCTCAAACAGTGAAAAAACTAAAATGGCGAGCCCTAAAAGTGGTCACACTTCTTCCTCAGGATATCATAGCTAAGCTTTATCAGGAAAAAATAGGACTACATCATACAACAGAAAAGTCCCTTAAGCTGGTCATATGCCAGTAGAGTGCCATTCGAATTATGGCTATTGGGGGTCACATCAATGTTTATTTTCTTCTGTAATGATGGCAAACAGAGCATGGCCAGCAGAATAATGGAGGAGAAAAGGGAGTAAATAAAAGCGAAATCTACCATGCTAGGTCTTTTTCTGCTACAATCGGGTGTCGGTGCGGTTCGTACCACCAATGCAACAACTATATTCAAGAGATAAATCCATGATTCTACCCTTTAATAAAACATTGGTTTGGCCTGATCTTGAATATGCAGTTCAGTTTTGCTCACCAATCCACAAAAAGGATTTCCTTTAACTGGAAAGCGTTCAGAGGGCAACAAAATTAACAAGGAGGTTGGAGGGCCTCAGTTATGAGGAACAATATCAAGAGATTACATTTACCCACTCTAGAAAAGAGGGACTTGGGAGGGGATATGATCTAAATGTATAAATATATCAAAGTGATATAAAATGTAATAACTAGTTTATTGTAGTGCCCCTGAAGAAGACAGATCACAGTTTAAAATGGGCCAAAAAGAGAGTTAATCTTAAACTAAGAAGGGGGTTCTTAGCTGATACCACTACCTGGGGAAGAAAGTTCCACATTTTCACTGCTCTAACAGCAGAGAATGTTAATTTAAAAAAAAAAAACTTTTTGACAATATCTTCCACAGTCAACATAATATACAAGGCTATAGGAAATCTGGACTTCAATAGGAAGTTAATTTAGGGATTTGTCTAATTGCCAGTATGGTATCAAAAAGGATTTCTTTTACCCTTTTACAGCATGACTGACCTATGCTTGCAAGGGTTGTTTTTCGCCTTCCTCTGGATCAAACAAACTCACACACAGAGGTTGGACTTGATGGACCTCTGTCTTTTTTCAACCAGCGTTTCCAATTGTGTTTACTATGCTTTGGTTTTGTGATTCATTCTACAGTGCAGCTGGGGCTGCAGAGAAACATTTGGGGATCTGTGTCCTCAATATCTATTTCTGTCTCAAAAGTGAGACATCAGGAGTCTGTTTAGACCCCTGATATTTCACCAAACCCACCGCCTACCCCCCCTCCCCCCCCAGGACTGTTAAAAAAAAAATTAAAATAAAAAAAAAATAACACTGTAAAATATAATTTTAGGAAAACAGAATTAAAAGCTCATTCACAGAGGTACTCTGGCCACGTGAATGAGTGGTTTGTTCGTGCTCGGGGCCAAACACCTGCACCCACATACCTACCCAGGCAGCAGAAGGAGGAAACCCTGTCAGGTAAACTGCATGGGGCCCTATGATATCTCATACTTAGCCCTGTAAACGGTAGCAGGAATACATGTGTTTCACTTTATATGTATTGCTTTTAAAAAAAGGTACTCTACATAAAGAGTATGCTACATGTAACACGACATGTGTAAGGCAATGTACTCCTGCTGCCATGCATAAGAAAAAAGTTTTTGCTTTCCAGAAAAGAGAATAAAAATAGATGTCATTCAGGTCCTGCACAATATATTACCTTCCATTAACAGGAATGTGGGTAAAGCCGTAAACTGGTTTTATGAAGTATTTGCAAGAGTTCTTCACTTCAAAGCAATATTCTGCATTAAACTAGAGCTTTGGTTTAGTTAATCAGCCATTAAAATTCACTCTCACAAGACTCAACAGGTCATATGTCAGGATTACCAAATCACTTTATTATTCTAAGTGAAAATGTACCATAAAACTAAAACTAAAAACAAAACTGCTTTTTCCAAGCTCCCAGTCAAGACCATATTCTTTACAGTCAGTAGGGAGGTAAGAGGATCAAAAAGACTTCTACCATGAACATAGATAATTACACACGATATTGCAAGCTATAATTAAGAAACTCAAGCTTTTAATACATTAATAGAAAGAGATCTGTAAGTAAACAATATTATCAGTGCATGTTAAAGTAAAGTATATGGTGCCAAAAGACCCTGGAGAGCCAGTACTGGCAAGGTAAAGTCCTGTGTTGATGGGCTTTGGCCTTGGGTCAATAGCATCTGCTGGACATCTGTCTGAGCTTCTGAGACCATTGATAATTTAGCTGACCTCCTTCTGACCTGCATTTCATATGCCTCAAGCAGATTTTGTTTTTCCATAGACTTGTATAGAATTGCAAAACCTGTTTAAAACAAACAACATCTTGGAGTACCTAAGAGAACAGTCAGCCAATTAAAGATAGGTGAGATTGCTCCACAATGGTAGAGATTGGAGTCAGGCAGAAGGTCCTGTATGGGACCAAGAACGTTGGGGCAGTAGATGAAATGGTGTCAGCCACTACTGTGAATCTAGTGTTTCAGCAAGACATCCTTGCATGACTCTGGTTGTCTGGGTCGGAATGACATTGAGAGAATGTTGACAGGTGAGAGCCGTGTGTAAGCTCTGCAGTCGATATTGCCTACTGTGTGTAAGCTCTAAAAATTGAATCAAAGCATAAAAATACAATAGCACCAAGCCAAAGAGGGTACAGGTCCTTGTACACAGGGCCACGTCGGTGCAGTGCATACCTTCCAGCATATTGGTATGCCTGGGAGGACAGGTGCAGTGCCTATCCCCACGGTTTGAAGCCTGTCAAAATCTATGGGAGGCTACAGCTGGACAGGGCTGACCACTGTACCCAGTGGTATTTGCTTTCAGGGCCCTACACATTTAGTGATGAAAGGTCTACAAAGCAGAAGACCAGCATTCCAAACCTTCATTCCTGACAGCACAGGGCCCTAAAAGCTAGACAACGCACCTGTCCCTCCTGGGCACACCAAAACGCTGGGATTTAAATGGCCCCGCATGCAAGGGGCCACAGAATCCAAAATTCTTTACTGGTTCTTGAGCAACATCACATTAAACAGCTAATGTGTTTCAGAGAGTCTCAACATGCCTCCTTCCTGTGGCCCATTGAACTTTAACAAGGTGGGTGAGCACAGAGAAACACATATGTGAAAGAACAGCAAGGAGGAGTACCTCTTTGCAGAGTCCTTATTAGGAATTCAAGCATCCACCTAAGAGGAGGAAGAATTTTGCTCTGCACCCTTGAGGAAAGGAAAGGCCAATCCACAGTGACCAGACCTCTTTCTTCTTGACCGAGGACCCATGAGCTTTTGATATATACTGCTTATATATATCCGCCTTCTGGTGAGTGCGCATTTTTGCTACTTCCTCACGGATCACCATTGTGGATTTCCATTTGTCACCTGGCATGTTTATATGAACTGGACTTACAGTGGACAATTTTCAGATTACTTAGCGCTGCACTTTTATTTATATTATTCTGTATAAGTATTTATTGGTTACTTAGAGTGATTAGCTGCTTTCTAGGATCAGCGCTCACTTTTTTCATTTTCTAATTTTGAGGACAAGGTTACGGGGAGTATCCCCTTCTTCAGGTCCAAGCAGATTTTACATCAGAAATATGAGAACTGCCACTTCAGACCTAATATTCTGAAAATGGTGGTTGCCTGGCTGTTACACTGACCCTCCTCTGGGTCTCCTTATCCTTGTCATGTTAAGAGACAAGCATTTTCAGGAGATGGTCAGAAACAGTGGTCCTCATATTTCTCTTATGACAGGTTTAGGGACCTTTATCTGTACTGAAAGTGCTCCATCTGAGCTCCACACATTAGCAGTACTTTAATTACTTCCTCCATGGCAAGGGCTATTCACAACTCGTCTACCCAAGGGACTAATAAGGAACCACAAATCACAGGGTCTGATATTGCATCCCAGAGCACTGAACAGCTAGTGGTGCTATTCCACGAATGCTATGACATACAGAACAGCAATTCTGGGAACAGCAATATCATCTTATAGGAAATATATATGCATTGTGCTGCTGCAGTGTGGGTGTTTTCACATATGACTCATGCTCTGAAATGCAGCTATACAAAGTCAGATTATATACTGAGCTCCAACATCATTCACCACCATATATCACAAAATTATACATTTCAGCCTTACCGTATCAGCCAAATCTTAATAATGAATGAACAATGAAAGGAAGGAGATTATCTGGATTATTCGCAGAGGAAACTGCGAATATATGAGCATCCAGCTCATTTTAACTTGTGATGCTCAGGACATATTTATAAGCAGTAATGTGACTTTCATCAAACATTTACTGGTAATGAATTATATCCCTGTCATACAAAACACACGCACCTGGAAGATTAATCTGTGGCGAATACTTGGAAAATGTCAGAATCACAGCTTTATAAATATGCCTTTCAATGGCAGTATAATGCCAGGAGTAAATCAGAAATATAGCAGCACTTGCAAAAAAAACAAAAAGATCAATGGCTTTTACCAACCTTATTAAACTGCATGATGCTAAAGTATATGAGAAATAAACTGAGAATGAACAGGTTGCATGGAATTCGATCCTAAAATAAATAGTTCTCCTCTGCCTCTATGCAACTCTCTTTATGCTGTACACTGCAATATGATTTTTACCCCCTTCTCTCCCTGGAAAGGATAACAGAATGAGAGCCAGTTAACTGACAGGTGTTGAGATCATTGTAAAGGTGGCCATACGCCTATAGACAGGTTGAACAAAAGTAAATAATTAACTGCTACAGATGGATAAATCTCCCACTAAGGCTATTGTATTTTGACAGCTTGCCCCGCCAGCTGTCAAAATATCCTCACAGCAGCTGTGTCTGATTGGATGCAGTCACTGAAAAATTTTAAACCTACTACAGGAGAATTTTATGGTACAGTTCATAGATGCCCCAACTAGGAATGATGCTCTGCTGGACCTGGACATCTCAAACCATGCAGAGCTTATTAAGAATGTCCATATAAAAAGAACATCTGGGTAGCAGTGACCATAACATGATTTAATGTATTGTTAGCTGTAAACATCAAGCACATACGGGAAAAATAAAAACGCTCAATTTTAAGAGAGCTAATTTCCAAGACTCTCCAAGACTTAGACTGGGAGGGAATATTGGCATCAATGAACACAACATATAAATGGGAGTTCTTCAAAAAGACTGTATGTGAACACACTGCAAAATATATTCCCATGAGCAACAAGTTTAAAAGGCTAAAAATCAAACCTATGTGGCTTATGGCCAAAGTTAAGAAAGCTACAGATAATAAGAAAAGAGTTTTTATTAAATATAAAAATGAAGGAATGCTATCATCGTTTAAACATTACAAAGAATATAACAGAATATGCAAAAAGGAAATAAAGGCTGCAAAAATTGAAAATGAACGACAGATTGCAATAGATAGCAGGACCAACCCAAAAATCCTTCAAATATATTAACAGTAAAAAGGTCCGGTCAGAGCATGTAGCCCCTTTACAAAATAATCTAGAGTGGGTGACTGGGGACAAAGAGAAGGCAAATTTATTAAATACCTTCAGCTCTGTGTATACTAAGGAGCATTGGGGAGCTCTTGTCCATAATGGGCATGGTATTGACACAGCTCCAGATGATCCACATTGGCTCACAATTGATATGATCCAAAAATATTTAGACAGTATAAAGGTGAATAAAGCACCTGGACTGGCTGGCATACACCCACGGGTCCTTAAAGAATTGAGCTCTGTCATTTCAAAGCCATTGTTTCTAATTTTTAGGGACTCTTAATGACTGGCATAGACCACTGGATTGGCTTAAGGCCAATGTTTAAAAAGGGGTCAAAATCTTTCCCAAGTAATTATAGACCTGTTAGTTCAACTTCTATAGTTGGGAAGATACTGGAGAGTTTAAGAAAAGACAACATAGATGAGTTCTTGCTGGAAAAAAATATTTTAAGCAACAAACAGCAAGGATTCATGAAAGACAGAAGTTGTCAAACAAATCTGATTTCTTTTTACGAGTTGGTGAGCAAAACCTTAAACAGAGGGGTGGCTGTGGACGTGGTATACTTGGACAGAGGGGTGGCGGTGGATGTGGTATACTTGGACAGAGGGGTGGTGGTGGACGTGGTATACTTGGACAGAGGGGTGGCGGTGGACGTGGTATACTTGGACAGAGGGGTGGCGGTGGACGTGGTATACTTGGATTTTGCAAAAGTGTTTGACACAGTTCCCCACACATGGCTAATGTGTAAGGTAAAGTCTACGGGCTTGGAAAAATCTGTATGTAAATGGAAAGAAAACTGGTTAAAAGATCATATTCAGAGAGCAGTGGTTAATGATTCATACTCTGAATGGTCTAGGGTCATCAGTGATGTACCCCAATGTTCAGTGTTGGGACCCTTACTTTTTAATATATTTATAAACGATATAGGGTCTGAGATTGAAAATCCCATTGCGGTTTCTAAAGCGAGCAAAAGCCTCTCTTGTATTAAAAGAGGTATAGACTCCAGAGGGATAGATATCATATTACCCTGGTACAAATTATTAGCAAGACCTCATCTGGAATATGCAGTTCAGTTTTGGACACCAATTCACAAAAAGAACATTGGGGAACTGGAGAAAGTACAGAGAAGGGCAACCAAACTGATAAGAGGCATGGAGGAGCTCAGCTATGAGGAAAGATTAGAGGAACTGAATATATTCTCTCTTGAGAAGAGGAGATTAAGGGGGGATATGATCAACATGTATAAATACATCAGTGGTTCATATAGTGAACTCGGTGTAGAGTTATTCACCCTGAGGTCATCACAGAGGACAAGGGGGCGCTCTTTACGTCTGGAGGAAAAGAAATTTAATCTCTAAACACGGAAAGATTTCTTCACCGTGAGAGCTGTGAAAATGTGGAATAGACTCCCTCAAGAGTTGGTTCTGGCCAGCTCAGTGGATTGCTTTAAAAAGGGCTGGATTCTTTCTTAGATACACAGAATATAACTGGTTACTATTTATAGGTAAAGTCGATCCAGGGAATATCTGATTGCCTCTCAGGGGATCAGGAAGGAATTTTTCCCCCCTGCAGGAGCACATTTAATCATACTTTGCTGGGGGTTTTTTTTGCCTTCCTCTGGATCAACTGTGGGTATAGGATTAGAACTTTTTTTTTTTTTTAATGGTTGAACTGGATGGACTTTTGTCTTTTTTCAGCCAGACTAACTATGTAACTGTGTAGCCAACAATGTTCCCAGTTTTGGCTGGTTCATCAGGAACCAGCCAAAATTCACACAGTCTACGGCCAGCATAAATGTTCCTTGGGAAAGGGGCGGACTGACAACTTATGGGGCCCCCGGGCAATAGGGGATCATGGGGCCCCTGTGTCCTTTCCCAAACTCAAAAAAGCCTATGAAAAAAGGTACCGGGGGCATGTCATTGGGCCCCCTACTGACCCCAGGCCCTCGGGCAGTGCCTGAGTTTCCAAATGGTCAGTCCGCCCCTGCCTTGGGATGTATTTTTAATGCAAGCAATGTAAGTACATACACATCGCCTACAATCAACCTGTTACAGTTCCTGTACATCAGAGCTCATAGTGTGAGAGACAGAAGCAAATCAGCCCCAAGAACCAAATAAGTTCATGTTCTAACACAGAGCATGCTGACAGGAGTGTAAAGCTAAGTGACAGAGAGATGAGCTGATTAGTATGTTGCTACTACTTTCACTGCCCAATTTGTACTGCAGCAAAATATTTTTTTTTATAAATAGTGTTCTATTCATTATTTTTTACGAGTCCCCTGTATAGCTGGGCTCACACTAAAAGATGGAGAAACACCACAAACAAACTGTACTGTAGTGCTCATAAGCTAGCAATGAGCATGTTGATAGGAGTAGCATGCAGAGTGATGGAATTAGCTCATCAGTCTGCTGCTTCTCCTTTAAATTGTGCAGTCACAGACTGGGGTGGGGATGAGACCTGGAGTCGTGTAACTGCAGAAAAGAAAAATTGGGTCTTCTGCCCTGACAGATTAGATTGTGCTGTGTAAATCTCATAAATGGATGGACAAAAAATAAAAAATCCTTTGGCAAGTAGAACAGCTTCCATAAGGTACTTGCACACAGTACTGATCTATGAACATCAGATATTCCTGGCAGAAAAAAAACGCAAGGCTGAGCACATGTGCGTACAAATGCGTACGAAATCCTTGTATCCTTTTTTAATCAATCAAGAAACTGTGGCGTACGCGTGTATACGGGTGTAAAAATACTGATCAGCATGGCAGATTTGTGTATATTTATTTACTGATCTATGTGTAGCACAAGTGTCCGCACCTGTGTGTACGGACCCATTAAAAACAATAGGCTGCATTTAGATCATTATTATTATACAGGATTTATATAGCGCCAACAGTTTGCTCAGAGCTTTACAATATAACGGGAGACAATACAGCAATGATACAGTTCAATACAAGAGGGATAGGAGGGCCTGATCCTTGGAGCTTACAGTAAAAATAATGCCTAAACATATAGCGTTTTTAGGCGTCCACACACAAGAATTCATATATATCTCTTAGATTGTAAGCTCCCAGGATCAGGCCCTCCTATCCCTCTTGTATTTAACTGTATTGTTGCTGTATTGTCTCCCGTTATATTGTAAAGCGCCCAGCAAACTGATGGTACTATATAAATCCTGTATAATAATAATATATGTATATGATCTATGTATTTAGCGGTTTGCCAGAAGTTCAGATTTAGAAAACCTCAGTGACCAAGAGGAAGCCATTACTTACCTGTACAAATCCGTAGTAATGCCACCATCTGTAAGCAGATACCCCCGACTTGGGAAGCCAAGCCCATCCCTCAGGTTAGCATTTAATTAGGCAGAACAAATCAATCGGAAAGTAGCGCCACTGCAATTGCCACACTGATTAGCAGACTGCATCACTTTTTGAAACAATTACTGCCATCTGTCAAAACCCATCACTAATTCATTAGAAATGGCTGGATTTCTTAATGTAGCATATCTGATTATCTGCACAGGAGAGGATCCTAGGTGATTAAGCATCCAGAGCAAGCAAGAGAAATGACTGCTTAATAAAAGGGCCACAAGGAAAGCAGCACCTGCTGTGCCAAACGGAATTAGTGGTGTAAAACAGCACACATTATGGGAAGAACGAATCCTCTGCTGTAATGGAAAGAATATTACAAGCCGACGCAGATTTACTTGACTGAACATGGGCACAAGGCCGGAACAGGAACATAGGTCACTGACCTGCAGGCAGCTTTCTAATATTCTGACTTTACAGTAGGAGTAGATTATTCACTAAACTACACTTTCTGCATGAAACAGAGAAAAAAAAAAATCTTCCAGTAGGTGATCTATGCACAAAATAAATTGTAGGTGTATGGAGGCGAAGGAGATCGCACTATGGTCTTGCAGTACTGGGGTTCTCGATTCAACTCCTACCAGAAACTCTAAGAGCCCATTCACACTTTGGTTAGTCATTTTGGTGTATTGATCATTTGCTTGCCTTGCTTTAAAGCCAATCTCCAGGGAAAAAAAAAAATTCCCATGGATGGGCTGTGCCTGCGCTGTACGGGTTAACTGCTTGTCTAGGGGAGAGGAGAGCAGAATTATACTTACCTGATTCTCCAACCCTCCCAGCACAAGACTGGTCCAGCATCCCCGCACTACAGCAGTCTTGAGTTGTGGACTGTTCTTGAAGCCATCAAGCCCAGAACAGGCTTCACAGACCAGGAACAGTCCATCCTTAGACCGTGGGGGAGCACAGTTTTCCAGTGGAAGGAAGGATCGGGCGAGTATAAGCTTTCTCCTCACCCATAGACAAAACGAGACATTGACCCAAGCAGTGCGGGCACAGCCCGAAGACATAGGAAAACATTTTTTTTTATTGCGCTTTTAAGGTAGTTCATTAATTATTAACCTGTTGCCATCCACATAACACATGTGAGCAAGAAAAAGGGTGGGCTTAAGGCTGCTTTCACACGGATCTGTAGCAAAAACACATTTTTACTGCATTTGCGGTGTGTTTTTTTACAGGACATGTGACTCAAAAACCACACCAAAAAGGTAATGCAGGTGCATTTTTCATGCATTTTTGCCACGCTTAACAAGATCCCAATTCCATCAAACCAGTTCCAATCCAATCCCATCCAGATCTCCCTACCGCCCCCCCTTCTCTCTCACTCTCTAAACCCCCCCCCCCACCCTCACCTTGTTCCATTTCTCTCCTTTTCCAACTCCCCCATTTCTGTCTGTCATTCTTTTTCCTTTCTCTCCTCCATCCCCCCCCCTCCCCCCCCTCCCCCCACCCCCATCTGTCTCTATCCCTCCATCACCTCTTAGTTTCTAATAGGAGATTCTGTCAGATTTCAGAACCTCAGCAAAAAATGTGCTGTCAGTAGATTTTCCATGTGTTCTCTTGTTTTCATAGTATGAAAGAAAAAAAAAAGTTGTGGGGGGGCTGGCAACCCTGTCTGGAAGGAGCTCAGTGGAAGCCAAACAGCCGCACAAGGCATTTAACCCCTCAATCATTGGCCATCTTTACTGTATTATGTAATCAGCAGGCGCTACCTAGCCACTTGCCCTCCAGAGGATTTACCCCCTTCCTGACCAGACCATTTTTTGCATAACGGTGCTGCATTACTCTAACTGACATTTGCGCAGTCATGCAACGATGTACCCAAATTACATTTACATCCTTTTTTTCCCACAAATTGAGCTTTCTTTTAGTGGTATTTGATTGCTTGTGCATTTTTTATTTTTTGCGCTCTAAAAAAAAAAAAAAAAAGACTGACAATTTTGAGGAAAAAAAAAAACTATGTTTTTGACTTTCTGCTATTAAACATGTCCAGTAAAAAAATTTAAAAAATCTAATTTCGTCATAAATGTAGGCCAAAATGTATTCTGCTACATGTATTTGCTGAAAAAAATCCCAATACGTGTACATGAATTGGTTTACGTGAAAGTTATAGCATTTACAAATGGTACTATATATACACAGGATTTTTTTTTTCTTTTTACTAGTAATGGTGGTGATCAGTGACTTATAGCGGGACTGCGACGGGCATTCTGACACGGGGGGGGGGGGGGAATGACTTGGTGTCACTGACATCCCCAGTGACACCAATACAATACAGTAAAAAAACTGACAACGTACTAATGGCACTGGGCAGAAAGGGGTTAACATGAGAGGCGATCAGTGGGTTAACTGTGTGCTGGGAGTGTTTTACTGGGATGCAGGTGTGCTTCATTGTAAGCACACTGCTCTGGATGGCTGTGTTGCATTGTAATGACTGTGCACGGCAGACCCGGACCTTTCCGTGAGTAGCGAACATGTGTGCTGGGAGCGCGCAGGGCGCACGCTCTCAGCACATATGTTTTTTCTTACCTGAATGCAAATGTGCGGCCGCTCAGCGTCCAGGCCCAGATGCCGGGAGGCCGCACATTTGTGTGCGGCCGGCGTGAAAGGTTTAAAGTAAACTTTGATGGAATGTTCACATTTGTATGCACTATTCCATATTTGTGTTACTCCATTGACATACAATATACATTCCATTAAGAATGGACCTTTCGCCAACCTTGGCACTGCTTGGTATCCAGGATAAAGAGCAAAGGCCCCGGTACACCAAGCTCTTGATCTCTTACTACTTATACTATGCCAAAAAAGAAATACTTCATTGGAATGCATCCTCGCCCCTCTCCATAGACTCCTGGGAAAAAAACGTTAATGATGTTCTTCCTATGTACAAATTGACGTTTAATAATAGGAATTGCCCAATTAAATCTGATGGGGTATGGCAGCCGTGGTTGGACCAATGAATGAGCTTCTCTTGTGTATACTTATCCCAGTAAAGGTTTGGGCGCGGCTCTGATCCCTCCTCACTTGCATTCTGGGTTACATGGGAATATTACTGTACCTTTATATACGTTTACCCTCTGCTCTTGTGCTGTATTGTATTACACCACCTGTATGTGATTCTAGTTGCATCACCTGTCCTTGTTTCAGTTTTTTCAGATGTCTATGTACCTTGTACTACTGCCATTTTTTTTTCAATAAAAGGAACATTTTGGTTGTTGAAAAAATAATGGGCCTTTCATTCCCCACTTGAGCGCTCACAACGGTACGCCTCCTATGAATAGCGCAATTTTTACATTTCTGCTTTTAGCCTATGGATAAGACAATAACTTTTTTATATAATTATTAAAAATTAAACTGATATTAAACCCAAAAACGTATATTAAAGAAAATACTGCAGTTTACGAATTCCTAACTACTTCATGACTAGAGCTTTTTTTCCTGTTTAGCACTGTGCTACTTTAACTGGCAATGGCTCAGTCATACAACACTGTACCCAGATTACATTTGTATCATTTTTTTTCACACAAATAGAGCTTCCTTTTGGTGGTATTTAATCACTACTGGGTTTTTTATGTTTTGAAAAAAAATCCCGAAAAACTAATTCTTCTTAGTTTTGGTTATAAAACTTTGCAGATATTTCTTCATAATTTCAGGCCAAAATGTATTATGCAAAATTTCTTTGGAAAAAATAACCCAAATCAGTATATATTATTTGGTCTGTGTGAAAGTTAGTGAATAGTCTACAAACTATAGCATATATATATTTGAAAATGGATCAATCCTGATGTACTGGCGGCCTATCTAATTTCTTGAGGCTGTGAAATGCTAGAACAGTACAAATATCCCCCAAATTACCCCTTTTTATAAAGTAGACAATGAAAGGTATTTAGTAAGCAGCATGATGAGTTTTTGAAGTTGCAATTTTTTTGTCACAATGTTTTGGGAAAAAGAAGAAATAATTTTTTTATTCTACATACTGTTACCGGTTCAGTACAGCATCATCACATGAGATGATACCATAGTGACACTGTACTACTCTAGGGTGGGAGTTATCAGGGATAGGGATTTTATTTTTGCCTATAACAGTGAAGTTCATGGTTATAGGCAATAGTATTAGCTGTCATTAATGGGTTAACATTCATGGCAGCTTAGTTACTGTTGACATTGGCTACAGCTAATCACATGGTGCAGGTAGCAAAGTACCATGTGATAGCTGTGAGCTAATCACAGCTAAGCAACACTTAGCAACCAGTCATGCATGGAAATCATGATGAGATTGGCTACAGCTAATCACATGGTACAGGTAGCAAAGTACCAGGTGATAGCTGTGAGCCAATCACAAGTAAGCAACACTAAGCAAGCAGTCATGAATGGAAATCATTTATGATGGTTTCATTTACATTGTAATCATGTGTTCGCTATGACCAATCATAGTGGTCACGATAGTCTGGCTGCACATAGTGGCTGGGTACCGAGCGCCATGATCTGCTGTGTCCACAGCACACAGCGGTCACGGAATCAGGCTGTGCCGGACGACGTACCAGTATGTCGCCAGGCCTGGCTGTGCCACTCATCCACAGTAAAACTACTGTGGGCGGGCAGCAAGTGGTTAAATATGATGGCTACATTAGTTTACTTATTAGTCTATTTTCCCTTTATTTTCACCTGGTAATCTCACCAGTAACACACTTCCTATCTTAGGGTGTCTCTGTTCTGGATGAAGGAGCACCGGAGACACCTTTGGACAGAAACATTGTCAGTCTGGGCAGAGGACTTTGTTAGATATACTAGCAGATTTAGATGGACTTGCCAAACAAATTAAAGCCAAACTGCAGCTAAAGAAACCCAGGTAAGTAATAAAAAAAAAAAAAAAAAAGTGTAAAATACACATTAGGGGGCCTCTGGGGGGGGGGTCCTGATACAGGAGACTGCAGCCAAGAGTTGGGCTTTTTTCAGTTTTGGAGTAGTTAATGGTTAAAACCCATGTGAGGTTTTTATTTTATTTGCTGTCTGTGTTCTTTTGAGGAGGTTTAGGTCTGGTTCACACTAGTATGATTTCAGATGTTTTTTCAAATTTGTAACCATTGAACTCCTCTGAATTTTTTTTTTTTAAACTCCTGACTTGCATACTGGAGGCTTTACTGTGTATACTGATGGTATATTTCTGCTAGAACAGGTTTCCCACAACACTGAGCTTTAGTCTGTGCTTGAAGGTGTCATTCGTATCTATATGAGGCAGAGCTGTTTACAAAGCTAGTATCTTTCCATGGAAGCTGGGAAATGATGTGATGACATTCAGCTTCATTAGCAGCTCGGCACACACACCTGACACATTGGAATCAAGTACCCTCTGACAGCCAGACTTCAGGGTAGGACACAGGGAATGCTGTTATTTCATGGCGCTTTCAGCTGCCAGGTTGGAAAAAATGCTTTCCAAACCTCATCTCTTGTAATGGGTCCAATGTTACTAGGACTGACCTAATAGGAAAGGTTATTATTATTATACAGGATTTATATAGCGCCAACAGTTTGCTCAGCGCTGTACAATATAAAGGGAGACAATACAGCAACAGTACAGTTCAATACAAGAGGGTTAGGAGGGCCCTGCTCCTGGGAGCTTACAATCTAAGAGGGAGGGGCTAGTGGTACAAAAGGTAATAACTGTGGGGGATGGACTAGTAGGAGGAATAGAAGATTCCATTATTAGCGGAGGGCAGGATAGGCTTCCCTGAAGAGATAAGTTTTTAGAGATCGCCTAAAAGTGAGCAGAGTAGGCGATAGTCTGATAAATTGGGGTAGAGAGTTACAGAGGATGGGGGAAGCTCTGGAAAAGTCCTGGAGACAAGCATGGGAGGAGGAGACAAGGGAGCTAGAGAGCAGGAGGTCGTGCGAGGAGTGGAGAGTACGGTTTGTGTGATATTTGGAGATAAGATTGGTCATGTAATTTGGGGCAGAGTTATAAATGGCTTTATATGTTATTGGTAATGTATTGAATTTTATCTGTTAGGCAATGGGAAGCCAGTGGAGGGATTGGCAGAGAGGGGTGGCAGATACAGAATGGTTGGTAAGGTGGATGAGACAACCTATGTGACCAGTGGGAGGGCAGGTGTAAATAGGCACTTACAGTGTATGTAAACCTTTTTGGTTAATAGAAAAGTACAGCAAAAGCTTTTTTAGGGCATACTTTTCTTGTGGGTCACAGGACTGGAATTGTGCTCTACTGTGATGTCAGCCAGCTGTGAGCTTTAGTCCGCTGACTGATTCTGAGACAAAGAACAGCTCAAGACTCTGCGTGACTGGCGCTGCTGAGAGCCAGAGCCAGCTGTGATCGCCCCCTCAACAGCCCGATTGCTCCAGTGAGCGCTAGAGAGGCAGAGCAGAGAGCGGTGACTGTCAGTCACCGCTCTCTGATCAGAGTGGACTGAGAATGGGCAGTCAGTGGTCATGTGATCGCTCAGTTCTGGGGCTTAGAACCAGCAGGGACAGCTGCAGCATCAGGCCAATGCTGCAGCATGGAGGAGAGTACGTATGTTTGTTTTTGTATTCCCATATGTCTTCTCTTATTTGCTCCCTTTTGGTCTGTTAGCCTGGGTTCACACTGATGCCTTCCGAATTTGCAGCGTTTTCTGTACAAATTCAGCACCGCATCAAAATCGCACCCCGTTCAAGCGCACCACAGCGGGTGTGTATGTTAAGTTAACAACACCCCGAAATTGGTCTGCAAATATAATGTATGGCTTCAATCGCACCGCACACAATTCGCATAGGAATGCGGTGCGGTTCCTGTACTAATCACATGCGATGTACCACACCGAATGAGTGTGAACCCAGCCTTAAAGACACCATTCAAAGTGTTTTGTTATATATGTACAATAAGTGCACAAAAATATATGCCAAAAATTCCAAGCTGTACTGCATACTTCTCCTGCGTTAACTGGAGTCTATCCTAGTCCTCCTAGTTCTTATCTTGGACTATAGTACATTTAGTTTTCATGTTGTGGAGATCACTTTCTTTCTAGTGACGAAAAACTAATAGCCAAGTACTTGACACCCCAAAAAATTCTGTCTACACTCTTCCTAAGATCACTAAGGCTAGGTTCACATCTGTGTGGGCGGTGCCGCTGCGAATCCGCACGAAAATCCGTGCAGCTGCACCACCCGCACAGAGAAATGCGGGTGCCATTAGTTCTAATGGCACGCTGCCCACACTGAAAAAGCAACCGTACTGGGAACCAAGGTTCCCATGCGGTCTGCATTTTCAGAGGAAGTGCAGGGACTTCTTCTCTGCCTGTCCCGGGGCACGGGAGTCCATTCAAATTAATGGGCTCTCGTGCCTGTGCAAAATGCATCCCGCACGGCTGTATATATGTGAGCCAGGGCTAACAGTTCTGCTTACATCCAGCCATTATAACACAAGATCCTACTACAACACAGGAGGCAAGTGTTTCTTCACTAAGCTGTGGTTCACACCAGTGCAACTTGTCATGCGATTTGACAGATGTCGGCAATGGAACAGTTCAAATCGGTGTGACTCCAACTCTGCGGTGCCACACTGATTTGAAAAAAAAAAAAAACCATAACTTGCATAGATATCTGTGCATGAAGTTGCACAGATGTCATTGAAGTCACATCTGAAATCACAACGACACACGGCTTTGAAATTGTGTATTTTCAAGTGAAGTCACACAATTTCAAAGTCGGATCCAGTGTGAACCAGGGCTAAAAAGGTATTGTACAGAATCTTGTCCTCAGTCCTAAACCGGTTCCCATCCTTGTCAATGAAAAGCATTCCCACAACTTGATGTAAGGGTTTGCTAAATGTAAGCCTTGTACAAGCCAATGAGAACATTGGATGAATGGTCATCCGGTTTTGTTTTGTTTTTTGCATGCTAGTTTCATATCGAAAATGAAGAGGTTATTAAATTTACGAAAATTGTTGTACGATAGAATACAACTTCGGAGATGATGTAATGTGTTGTGTTGTATTGTATTGTGATGTATTCTTTTGTTTCTGAGCATGCATAGTCTTGGTCTTCCCATTTTTTGGGACGAATACTGTACTGATAAAACAAAAATCGTTCTGGAATTGTACAAGAAAACTTTTTGTCTGTTCGGGTAATTTTGCATGAACGGTCATGATCAGTGCTCAAAAACTGTGTACCAACGGTCAGATTATCGTATGATCACTTAGAAAGCGGTGTTTTTCGTCTGATTTTCTGATCGCGTTTACTAGGCATTAGCCTTCAATTTACCCCAAGCCTGGTGAGAGAAACCGACAGTTTTCAATTTATCAATATTTGTCAAAACACAAACTCAATTTTGTGGAATTAGTGCCATTCGTCCCCAATCTCAAGGACAGGTATTCACATCTGCAAATCTCCTTTCAAGTTACCACTGGTCTCTTAGTTGCTTCATTGGCCACAGCTCTTGCTTGGACAGCCACTGAGCTCTGAGCTTTGGTGGACAGCTTACACTAGTTCCAAGACCCGTAGGCAAAGGGGATTGGGGAAGGAAATTATTAGGGAAAAAGGTTCCACCCCACCACTTCACTGGTCTAGGTGTATTCTTTCCATGGAGATCAAACATGTTCTATTGCGTTAATATAGACCCTTATCCATGGGCTTTGTGCTTTAGGGCATGACCAGCAGTTATGCAACATTGAACCTTCCTGTTAGCATGCTGAAAGCAATGAGAGGACTAGTTATGGACATATAGTACTTAGCTATGCAGGATGGGGTAAGGCACCATCTAGAAAGAACCATGTATGAGTTGATAGGGGCAATAGACTCCAAAGACATGCTGGTAGGTTAATTGGATCCTGTCTAAATTGGCCCTAATATATGTATGTATGAATGTGAGTTAGGGACCTTAGATTGTACACCCCTTGAGGGTTAGGGACTGATGTGAATGTTCAATATATATATGTGTGTAAAGCGCTGTGTAAATTGACAGCGCTATACAAGTACCTGAAATAAATAAGTAAATATATTAGTGGAGCTTTTGGCTGAAAGGGCCCATATCTCATTCTATTTGGCCTCATCAGTCATTCTCCCCAGGTTTTCCCCTCATTTTGTCTTTCTGAAACTTTCCAGAAAGAAGTGAAATTATTTGAAAGATCATTCAACACTTTAACTACATAATGACGGACTCTACTCATTAACCCCTTGACGTCGATGTCACACAAATATGCGGCCTCACAGAACTGGGCTTTTTTTCTCTGTGGAGCCATATATTTGCGTACCTGTCATTGTGCTGGGAACGCACTGCACAGCGCACTCCCGGTACAAAGACCAGGGTGTCACTGAGAGCCACGGGACCCGTTCTAACGATCGGGACCTGGGACTCCCAATTCCGAGTCACATGATCGCTGTGATAGCCTCTGATTGGCTATCACAGTGATCAGTCACTGTACAGCCTGACCCCCTTTTTTTTCTCTCTCTATGAACGAAGGAGAGAGATACATTGTATCTCTCTAGCTCCTGGCATAGAGGGGAAAAAAGGTTTGTAAAAAAATAAAAATAAAAAAAAAAGATAAATAAATATTAAAAATTAAATTAAAAATAAAGAAAAAATACCTAGATCAAGATTTGATCTAGTTCAGTGCCAGGGTAATTGTTTGGGTCAAGGTCAAAAGGTCAGGGTCAAAGGTCAGGATTTAAAAAAAAATTGGTGTCAGTGTGTTTGAGGCAAACAAAAAACAAGACGCGCACTATTGTTTCTGGGCTGTACTACAGGCACAAACAACAAATAACATACATATATATGGTATCGCTGCAATCATCAAGAGCTGGAAAATTTATTTTGGGTTGTTCTTTGGTGGTAGGTTATGGTAGTAACAAGAAACAGCTAAAATTAAATAAAAACTTTTTTTTTTTCACTATTTTGTGCCAGTTTTCCTTTGATAATAAAAAACAAATATCAGGAGATATTCATTACCATTTACCACCAAATGAAAGCCCGATTTGTCCTGAAAAAAACAAAGTATAACCCACCTGGATGTGCAAAGTAGTTGTGAGGATATGTACAGTTTTACTAACACATGACAATGCTGTAAAATTGTGCTTGGGCATTAAGATTTGTTTTACCCTTAGGCAGGAAGGGGTTAATGATGCAACTACTGAAGGTTAAAGATTGCAGCAGAGATTATCTGGGGTATTTTAGCAAAGGTTAGGAGTACTAACCAATAAAGATTATTTTTTAGTCTTTATTTGTAAATAAATTGGAAAATTATGTAGACCTATTTTAGCTCTTCAACATTCTGCTCAGTGACACAAAATTCCAGGTACATCCATTGTAAATCCAGGTTGACACATTACAAAAGAAGGGAATATGTATGCAAAGCTTAAACTGCATGCATGCCAGGTTTAAACAAGGTCAGACCTAATAAACCTGACTATCCTTTGAGAATCTATTTTACAGTTTTTGTTTTTTTTTTCTTTACTTTTTTCCAGATTAATAAAACATTAAAAAAAATGTACCAATATATTATCTGCCATATGGCGCATTTTCGTTTTCTTAACTCCATGAAGCTGGCAGATGAGGTGACAAGATGGTGGCAGATTTCACTGCCTGAAAATGCAAATGATTATCAGTTTGAACAAAGATCAGAGCTGTCAGCTGAATGTTCCAGGAGACACGCAGAGAAAGCCACAATGATTCAAAAAGGGGAAAAAAATGTTCATTGGATCTATCGCCTAGGCAGGACACCATCACAACAGATCTTACGGCAATAAATGGCATTCTAACTTTAGCTACACCTCTCTGCTAGTGCTGGCCATATGAAAATTTTTTTTATCCAGCCTGCAGATTTAACAGATTCCTTTATAGCAGAGATGCCCAAATCTCTCCTTGTGGCTATTGTTTTGTGATAGTGAGCCCAGCAGCTGTCAGAATACACAAACAGTGGTTCATCTGATTGAATGCAGCCACTGTTCAGCCAAATGGCCAAAATTTGCACAGTGAATGGCCAGTAAGGCCCCATGTACATGACACTTCTGAACGATGGAAACTGACTGCTAGAAAACGTAGGTTAACATAACACATTTATGCGCGTTTGCGTTTAGAAGCGTTTTTTAAAGATAAGCACAGGAGAACCTCCCAAATGCCCAGAATGCACTTAAAGGGGTAAATTATTAACTATTTCAGACTGTTTCAGAGAAATACAGAGAGTAGAAGCAGAGAAAGCAGTATGTGTTGAGATTAGCTTAGGTATGAGTTGCTCATTAACATTTCTTTTGTTTCCAAGGGTGGGAAAGGTGTCTGGTGGAGTGAGTCATTAAGGCCACCTGGCAGGGGGTCTGCATGAGGAATTTGAGGTCTGAATGGTCATTACATATCTTTTGTTTCCAAGGGTGGGAGAGGTCTGAGGTGTGAATTGGTCATTACAATGTGTGACAAGCTTGGTAGGAACATCCTGTTTTCAGTGTTTTGTCCATCTGAGCACCTTGAAAACGCTTTGCATGCATTTTTCATGATGAAAAAAGGTTCTGGACAGCATCGGGAACTGGAAGAGTTAAAAAAAAAAATCCAGCCGCAAACGCTTACAAGCGCGATTTTCCGTGTTTAGCCGCATTTTGAGTTTGAAATGCTGATAAAATCGACTGCTGAACGCAAGTTTTCTGCATTCAAGAAAACGACTGTAAACTCAAATGCCTGTACACGACTGTAAATGAAGATGTGTACATGGACACATAGGAAAACATTAGGGTGAGTTCAGGGGCTGCTGAAAAAAACGCTGAACAGCTCCTAAACGTGAGTTTATCAGCTGCAGTGTACATGAGCCCGATCAGTAAAAATAGTAAGATGGGTGAAAGTATTTATGTCATGCGGTCATCAAAACAAGCTGGCCCTCCCTACTTTGCATTCAGACAATGCCAAGACCATAGGGCCCAGCATGATGTGTGACCCTACAGCTGTCCTGGTAGTCAGAATTTGACCAGGACTCTACAGACCATGACAGTGAAGGTAAAGTCCAGGAGCCGAACGCCGGCTGCCCACCTGAATTCTGATATTACAGCTTGACTGGGCTGTATGAATATACAAAAAGTAGAAAAAAAAAAACAGGTGTCAGGTGCAGCAGTAGCACCCGCTGCTATACTTCTCTCTGAAAAGCAACTCACCACAGACTGCTTTCCAGAGGGTGGTAATTATCATTGTTACGGTTCCAGCATGACGGTGCCCCGGAGCACAAAGCCAGCTCCATGAAGACATGTGAGGAGTTTGGTTTGGAGGAACCTGAATGGCCTACACAGAGCTCTCACCACAACCTTACTGAGCTACCTCCGGGATGAATTGAAACACCAACTGTAAAATCTGTTGTGAGGATCACTCATGATTGCCAAACATTTCTCATCAACCATAGTGGAACTACAAATTGTAGCAAGCTGTGATGGCCATAGATGGATCGAATCTCAACCGGTTCAGCACGGACCACCGTACAGGTCAGCACACCTAACTGAGCGCAACAATGCACATTCTGGCCTACATTTATATCCAAAAGCATTCAAAGAAATGTTTATCCTAAGGTGTTTTTAAACCCAGGACACTCCATTCACTATATCTGGTCTTCCGCAGAACGCAGAACATGGAAATGCAATTATTTTAGTAAAATATTAACTGCTAAATACCTTTTCTCAGCAGAATATAGTGGTTAATCTTGTAGGAGGAGTTTTAATTCTCCTCTCACTGTCCTATGAGGCTGCATGGCCCCTGACCTTCTGTCTGGACAGTGCCCTGTGCTGATCACACGCACCCTCCAAAAAAAAAAAAAAAAAAAAAAAACTGTCTAGCAATACACACCAGACTGAGCATTCGCAGAGTGTCTCCTAGGGCTCTGTACTAACAGCAGACAGATTGGGAGAAGAAGGTGGAAAAGGGGAGGATCAGAGAAGCCAGGATTAAACAGCTTTTTTGCATAATACAAAGGATTAACCCCTTAGGTTCCACAGTGAGCACAACAAGCATGCTTTACTGCATATACACCCTGATATTACTGTTGTGGGTTTAGTAACGTTTACATATTTCAGTAGACAAAACTTACAAGACAAGAAGAAAGTGTCATATTTTTCTGCTGTTTTCAATCAAATCCTGGAGGCGAGGCCAAACCACGCTGTGTGTGTCTATGATCACACACAGCCCAAGTTCCCAGTTCAGGATTGGGCCCATATGTCTGCCCCATAGCAAGCAGTTTGCTATGGGGGCAGACAAAGAGAAGGAACGGAAAGTGCCAATGGAGGCCCCAACAGGAAGAGGTCTGGGGTGGCTCTGTGCAATGCCACTGCAAACAGCAGGTAAGTGTAACATGTTTGTTATTTTAGAAGAAGAAAAATTATACCACTTTACCTCCAGGACTTTTTCTGACACTTTTGTTTACATGTAAAGATCAATAGTTTTTGCTAGAAAACTAGTTAGAACCCCCAAACATTATATATTTTTTAACGCAGACCATTGAGAATAAAATGGTGGGTTTTGCAATTTTTTTTATGTCGCGCATTATTTGTGCAGCGTTTTTTTCAAACTTATTTTTTTTTGAAAAAAATACACTTTTTTGAATTGTACTGCAAAAAAAACACAATACATAACCCAACCCAGGTGGCGGGGGCCTTGGGGGGAGACACCTTCTCCCGCTGCTTCTGAAAAAAATCAAGCGGCTAGTTAGTCGCTCCGATTGCTTTTACAAGACAGCTGACCGCCGCCTCTAAAAACCGGTACTTGAGTGATGCCAGCAGCTGCAGGCACCATCCCTGCACAACCACCTGAAGTCCAGTGACGTACAGGTATGTCACTGGTCCACAAGTGGTTATGACCCGGGTTGAAATTGAAATAAAACAAAACCCAGATAGATACCCCAGAAATAAAGTCAACAATTTAATATACCTAAGAGGATGTACATGGGATAGTTATACAATGTAAGAGAAGGATAATGCTCAAAGTCAACGTTTTTCTATAATGGAGAAAAGCTTGTTTAAGCATCACATCGTGACACAGGAAGGGAAAAAAAGTCTCTGTTACATAAATCATAATTATAATCTTAACATCAAGTTGGTTTAGAAGGAGTTAGCATGACACCGCCATTTTCAAAGGTTTCAAATGCAAATATTCTAAATGACAAAGTGCACGTATGCGTGGGTACTTGATGCTAATACAATAAGTGTAGATGTCATTCAAAGCAACTAACGTGTTATTTGGATCCCGGAGATCAGTGGGGAACAAGTTTTTTTTTCCCTTTTTACCGATTTTATACTTTTTTTTTTTTTTTACTTTTTTCAGTTCCAATAAGTCTTTATTGTTTTAAAGGGAGAAGTTTGGAGTTTATAATAAAAAACGTTAATGCTAGTTCCGACAGAAAGGTGTCAGAACACACAGTGCATCACAGTTTGTTGTACATGGGGCTGTGTAGCCACAGATCTTTCAGGGTGTCCATGCTGACCTGTGTCCACAGTCAAAAGTGCCCATGGTGGGCATGTGAGCATCAGAAATGGACCAAAAAGAGTAATGGAAGAATGTGGCCTAGTCCGACGCTTTCAAGAATAGCTTGAGGAGCACAACAACAAGTTTGAGATGTTGACTTGGCCTCCACATTTTCTAGATCCCAATCCAATCTAACATCTGTGGGATGTACTGAGAAAGTAAGTCCGGTCCATGAAGGCCCCTCCTTGCAAATTTCCTAAAGGATATGTTACTGACAGCTTGGTGTCAGATACCACAGCAAACCTTCAGGGGTCTAGTAGAATCCATGCATAAAAGGGATTTGGTGGGTAGTCATAATGTCACGGCTCATCAGCGTATATTTAACAAGCAGTGTTAAAAAAAAAAAAAAAACCATCCTTAACCTTTCAAGCTGCATTTACTTTGAAGCAATTCATCCTCAAAGATCACAACAAAGACTCTAAAATCGACTGTCAGTTTCAAACACCCGCTATGCATTTATATTACAGGGCAGGTAGGCTGCCAAGATTCTCCCTTCATAAACAGTAAAGGGGAAAAGAAGCTGTGATTTGAGTGCCTCCGTTGTGAGCTTTGAAATTTAATTTATCCACAATGCCTGAAGATACAGAAATGAACATGGGCTTGTTTAAAGAGACTTTTAGTGCTACTTCATAATATGTTAATACTTTTGTGCACACATTCACTTTAAGGACACGAAGGAGGCAAGTATTACAGAGGACATATCATGGTGTGTAAAATGCACCCTTTTCCTTCCCTCCTTTCATTCAAAGCCACTAGAGGCTCAAACAACAGATAAAATTGAAGATGACAGAGAGATGTGTTAAATTTTGTCTGTGGAGAATGTAATGTCAGGGCACAGCTGGTGAAATAAAGTGGAGCAGCAGCTATGCTGGATGTGTGTTTAGGATTTGAATTTCTAGTAGGCTAGAGGTTATGCTATGCGCCTTTTTATTATGAAGAATGCAAAAAGTTTTCCTATAAACAGTCGTTACACCAGAACATGTCCAGGCAGCAGTGTACCTTGCTTTAAGGGGACACCAAAGACAAAAAATCAATTTTGCAGATTTACTACAGATGACAATTGATTCCATAACCAGACCTGGTAAGTTCCGAAATAAATGTCTATTTCACTAGCACTAGTCATAAATGCAGATATGCAGGGTGCTTGCGATTCGGCCACATTAACTTGAATAGATTGTGTTTAGTAGCAATACAGCCCTCTGAATGCAACAGGGGGTATAAATTTGTGTACAACCCTGTCCAGCTGCCTTTGCAGCTTTAGGGGGCTGTAAAACTACCGCTCAGATGTCTATTTTTATCACCCCCCTTACCACAAGTGTAAAGGAGCGCTTAAAGCAGAACGGTGGGCAGCTCCTATTTGAAAACGTATATTCTGCTTATAAAGCATATGCCACAGAACTACTGTTCTATCAAGATCAATGCAAACACACACTGTCCATTAGAATATATACCACCAGCTCACATACACTATATTGCTGAAAAGTATCGGGCCAGCCCTCCAAATCATGTGATTCAGGTGTTCCAATCACCTCCATGGCCACAGGTGTATAAAATCAAGCACCTAGGCATGCAGACTGCTTCTACAAACATTTGTGAAAGAATGGGTCGCTCTCAGGAGCTCAGTGACTCCAAGCGTGCTACCGTGATAGGTTGTCACCTGTGCAATAAGTCCATCCGTGGCATTTCCACAGTCAACTGTTAGTGGTATTATAACAAAGTGAAAGCAACTGGGAACAACAGCAACTCAGCCACAAATTGGTAGGCCACATAAAATGACAGAGCGGGGTCAGCGCATGCTGAAGTGCACAGTGCGCAGAAGTCGCCAACTGTCTGCAGAGTCAATAACTCAAGACCTCCAAACTTCATGTGGCCTTCAGATTAGCACAACAACAGTGTGTAGAGAGCTTCATGGAATGGGTTTCCATGGCTGAGCAGCTGCATCCAAGGCTTACATCACCAAGTGCAATGCAAAGCGTCGGATGCAGTGGTATAAAGCACACCGCCACTGGACTTTAGAGCAGTGGAGACATGTTCTCTGGAGTGACCAATTATTATTATTATTATTATAATACAGTATTTATAAAGCGCCAACAGTTCGCTCAGCGCTGTACATTACAAATGGAGACAGAACATGCGACAGTACGAAAACAATACAATGTGATACACGAGGGGTTCGAGGGCCCTGCTCTTTCGAGCTTACAATCACGCTTCTCTGTCTGGCAATCCAATGGACATGTCTGGGTTTGGTGGTTGCTAGGAGAACGGTACTTGTCTGACCGCATTGTGCCAAGTGTAAAGTTTGGTGGAGGGGGGATTATGGTGTGGGGTTGTTTTTCAGAGGTTGGGCTTGGCCCCATAGTTCCTTTGAAGGGAACTCTTAAGGCGTCAGCATACCAAGACTATTTGCGACAATTTCATGTTCCCAACTTTGTGGGAACAGTTTGGGGATGGACCCTTCCTGTTCCAACATGACTGCGTACCAGTGCCCAAAGACTTGGATGAGCGAGTTTGGGGTGGAGGAACTTGACTGGCCTGCACAGAGTCCTGACCTCAATCAGAAATAACACCTTTGGGATGAATTAGAGCGGAGATTGCGAGCCAGGCCTTCTCATCTGACATCAGTGCCTGACCTCACAAATACACTTCGGGAAGAATGATCAAACATTCCCATAGACACACTCCTAAACCTTGTGGACGGCCTTCCCAGAAGAGTTGAAGCTGTTATGGCAGCAAAGGGTGGGCCAACTCAATACTGAACCCTACAGACTAAGACTGGGATGCCAATAAAGATCATGTGCGTGTAAAGGCAGGCATCCCAATACTTTTGGCAATATAGTGTATTCTGTGATAGGAATTAGGGAAAGCCCTTCATCTTTTAGGAAAGATCATTTCTTCCTGTGCATGCTTCCGCTACTAAAAAGTCTCTACAAAGACAAACTCAACCGACTACTTATATTCTTCAGAATTATTTAACAGATTGTCACAACCCATGCAAAATATCCTGTGTCCATTACAACTTCAAAGCCTGGAGAACATCCTCCATGCACACCAGGCTATTTGTTGTACATTTGTTCACGGTGCCATGGATAATCATACAAATGGCTGCCATAATGTCAGTAATTCTGCCGATGTCATAAGAGCATTCATTTCACGGAAGCACATATACTGTAGGAGTACCCAGGAGATCATGTGATGGGATTTATCCTGGTCATGGCTCAGAGGCAGAAATAGTCAAATATTATAAACTGATCAGTGCAGTCACATCTCTAAGACCTCATGTACACATGAACTCTCCTAGATCTTTAGCTCTCCTGGCAGCAAAAAAACACTAAATGCAGAAAAAACGCGTTTAAACATGGTACCACGTTCAGCCGCTTTTAGCACTTAGACATTTCTCCATTTGATTGGCCAGAGTGTTTTCCATTGACATGAATAAACACCCAAGCGGTAAAAGGTTGGCCAAACGTTCTTCTCCTGAATGCAATTCTTCTGCGTTCAGGAGAGGAACATTTAACTGCTCCTAAACTCTAGTAAAAGCCTATGTGCACATGGAAACATAGGCTTTTATGGACTTAAGTTCAGGGACTTTGGCAAACAAACGCCAAAAGCTCCTAAACTCACGTTTAAGTGCAGCAGTATACATGAAGCCTAAAAATTACAGCTCACCAGTATGTTTCAAACCACAATGAGTGCAGAGGCAGTGTCAATGTTCTTAAAGAGACACCATCGCCTTACCCATTTAGGGCAGGGTTTCTCAACCTGGGTTCTGTGGAACCCATGAGTTCCTCCAGTGGTTCCTTGAGCAATGACTGCCTCTCAGATGAATAACTACTTGAAGCAATGATCTTTTAGCTGTCTGCAAAGCAGCCCATAGATTATGCAATTTTCCTTCCTCCACCAAAGGTGGAAGAAAAGAAAATAGCTTGATTCCCCTATCAGCATAGTCAGTGTTGATGGGTTAATCTCTCACGCAGTGCTATTGTATTCTGCTGGCAGGGAGCCTTCCCCATCACCAAAACACAATGATCACTGCTGGAGGCTATATCCGCTAGCAGTGATTAAATTAAAAAAAAATCAGACAGGCTGGTTGTACTGAAGTCGATTGATGGATCGATTTCAGTACAATCAGCCTGCCCACAGACAGATACTGGCCAAGATTTGATCCATCTATGACCGGTCTCCCAATAACCACAAATGTAAGGAGCATTCTGTCCAGTGACTAACATACCATGAGTTGCATATATAGTAATTATTAGCAGGGGTTCCCCGAGTCCTGAAAGTTATTTCAAGGTTTACTTTGTGTTGAAAAGGTTGACTAAGGCTGCTTTACAGGAATGCCACAGTATGTTTGTAAAGGACCCCTGCACCCTACTTCTGCTTGCCTTACCAATGCTACTTCCCTACTCCTGCCTCCACTTCAATTGGAATAAATACTCGGTGGCATGTGACCTCCTTCCACAGTTCTTCTGCTAAACAATTTCTAGGCCTGAGCACGAGGAGGCGGACGTCGCTGCTCCTCCTAGACTAAGAAACAGGTGACACCTTACATTTCAGTCCTGGCCAAAGAAGGTGCAGGAGCTGCGTGGGAGCACAAGGCTGAGTTTGACTGGGTGGGTGGCGTAGGGTCACTTTATAACCACGTTATCAATTTTCCCTTCATGGGCAACCTGGCACAGAGACAATTTAGGAGAATAATATTTTATCAGCTACCTTGCGTCAGTTCAGATAGGCTTTCCGTCTCATAAACGTGCGAAGTGAAAGGTTTCTTGATTTTGTGCGTTTGAAATAGTACAAGATCGGATTCCAAGCTGTGTATTTTATGGACTATACAAGCCCAGATATGAAATAAATTGAGCTGCTCATCATCATGGTCAGCAAAGTGTGCACATGTGTCAGGGATGCGGGTGTGACCAGAAGTGTGTGGACTGACACAGGGAAATGCAAGCTTCAGATATGGTATAAATAAGACGCTTTATTAAAGACTAACAATACAAACATAAACGCAGTGCACCAAACCCCAAGCTAACACAAATACATACAACAAGGTGAAACAAACCCAAACCTAAACTGATACAGATACCCAGGTACATACACATATAGAGCACAACGTAGTCAGGCAGGCCGGGTCGATAACTATCGGGCAGGTAGGTACAGGAGGAGCAGGCGGAGAGAATGGTCAGGGTCACAAGCCAGGGATCAAAACAGAAGTCAGCAGAGGTCAGGATCGGGCAGGGTCGGCAACAAGTCAGGCAGGAACAGGAATGCAGGTTACAAGATAGAGGGGCCCATGGAAAAACACACACCAAGGCCCAGACTGCAGGTCTGGCCATCCCTTAAATACACTTGCAATCAGCCCCAGGTGATGGCCAATTGCCGAAGTGAACCTCTGGTTGTTGAGAGCACCCGCTGGCCAGCCCTGGTACTGCAGCCCACAAGGCAGGTGAGTCCCACCACTATTGGAAAGTCCATTCCTGACAACATGTGTCATGGGACATGCAGAGAGGCATTGATCCTGCCAATCCTGAACAGTACCACAGTGACTGTTCAATGTACAGATGTATTACTATCATTTCAACAGCAGTTATTATTGGTAATGGAACAATATTTGTAAAATATGAAATCCCGTGTTGGTTTATTGCACAGTGTACATAATACAGTATATAACAAATACACCAAGTCCTCTTACATGGATTCTGGGAACACTTGGTACAAATCAGCAGCACAGCAATTACAATTATGTATAATGATATTTCTGCCCAGCAGTGGATTAATTGTACCTTTGGCACAGGGCTGCTTTCAATTCTTGGGCCCCCGCTAGTTTAATGGAATCATACATAAGGGTCAGTGCACAGACATCTGTGTTTGCTTCTGAAATGCATATGTGAACCTTTTTTAAAGGGTATGGAACACAGTGTATGAATTGGACTTTGCATTTTTTAAAATCAGATAAATACATTCCTGATGTATCAAAACAAAAGGTTTGTCTCTTAGTCTTTTTTGTTAGAAAGTGGCCACAACTGAAGCAGAAAAGTCTGCTCTCTGCCAGCATGCTGTAAAGAATGACCCTGGCTCTTCATGTGGAAGCAGTGGTCTCTCTGCAGAAGTTGCAATTAGCAAAGCTAATGTTTCCTGCTTGCAGAGAACTAGCTCTGCGGAAATTTCTGTTGCTGTCTTCCTTCTAAGAAAGTTTATAGCAGTTGAAATGGACTTACTATAAACAGCACTTAAAGCAGAGCTCCACCCAAAAGGGGAAGTTCCGCCTTAAGGACTGCTCCCCCGCTTCCCATTAAGGATTGGCACCTTTGGGGGGTGGGGGGAGCGGGTACCCGAATTTGACATGTACCCACTCCCACTTCAGGTCCGATCACCCTAGGTCAGTGGTCGGCAAGCCGCGGCTCGCGAGCCACATGCGGCTCTTTACACATTTTAATGCGGCTCTTCTGTGTGCCGGGCGCTCGCTCCTCTCCCCTCCCTCCTCTCCCTCCTCTCGGGCGGCCGCTCCCCTCCCCTCCCTCCTCTCGGGTGGCCAAGGACTCTGCAGCTAGCCCAGCAATGATTGGCCAGTCTCGCTGCCACTCACATCCTGATAGCTAGTGATTGGCTGTCAGGATGTGTGTAGGCGGGGCAGCGTGACGAACGTGAGGGGAGCTAGGCTCCTCTCACAGTCCGCCCTGAAGACCGGAACGGCGCGGGGAGCACGGCGAGAGGAACGCGCGGAGAAAGGTAAGTGAATTGACACAGGAGGGACTTGACTTACTACTTGCTACTTACTTACTACTACTATATGAGGGATGAATTACTATGGGGGATGAATTACTATATGGGGGATGAATTACTATGGGGGATGCATTACTATATGGGGGATGAATTACTATATGGGGGATGAATTACTATATGGGGGATGTATTACTATGGGGGATGAATTACTATGGGGGATGAATTGCTATGGGGGATGAATTGCTATGGGGGATGAATTGCTATGGGGGATGAATTGCTATATGGGGGATGAATTACTATATGGGGGATGAATTACTATATGGGGGATGAATTACTATGGGGGATGAATTACTATATGGGATGAATTACTATATGGGGGATGAATTACTATGGGGGATGAATTACTATGGGGGATGAATTACTATAGGGGGGATGAACTACTATATGGGGGATGAATTACTATATGGGGGATGAATTACTATATGGGGGATGAATTACTATATGGGGGATGAATTACTATACAAACTTATTGAAACTAAAAACAGTGTACCATCCTATGTATTTTCAGTTTTAAAAATGTGGCTCTCAAAATAAATTTCAATCGTGGTTTTGGCGAGATTTGGCTCAGTTGAAAAAAAAGGTTGCCCACCACTGCCCTAGGTGATCGGAAGGTGTCCTACCTTCCTCCCTGTACTCTTTTGGGACACGTGACAGGTCCCAGAAGACTACAGGACCATTCATGAAGCGCAGCGCTATTCATGCATGCGCAGTGGGCACCCGGCTGTGAAGCCGCAAGAAGTCACAGCTGGGTGCCCACACTGCAGATGCCGGCCTCCTGGAATACAGGGCGGCCGGTAAAACGGGCTGCGGGGGACACACCGCGGGACCGAGGGACAGGTAAGTGGCTGTTTTTTAAAAGTCAGCAGCTACAGTTTTTGTAGCTGCTGACTTTTATTTTTTCACAGGGTGAGTGGAACTCCGCTTTAAGTCCAGAGCTTTTTTAGCATCCCGCTGGCCCCCCTGAGAGTCTGAGGCCCCAGATGACTGCTCATATTGCCATTATAAAAATCCACCACTGCTCCTCCTATAATCACCAAAACTATGTAGTATACCACACTGGGGTGTTAAGGAACTATTAACCACTTCCCGACCGCCCTATAGCAGAACTACTGCTACAGGGCAACAGGGCTGCGCAAAATCACGCTTATATACACAGGTAGAGGGGCACGTGTGCACACCGCACTACCCGCACTGCCATTGGCAGCTACAGCTGTTGATCTCCGGGTCCCGGCTGGAGATTCTCTGACAGCACCTTGAGATCGTCAAGGAACACTGACAGGGGAGAGGTCTGTATGTAAACAACACAGATCTCTTCCCCTGTCAGCACCAGCATGCATAGCAGAGCAATGCAAAGCAGCGTGCTTACACAGGAAAACACACACAGCACACTTAGTAATACAGCACACAATTAACCTTTTGATCGCCCCAGATGTTAACCCCTTCCTGCCCAGTGTCAGTACAGTGTCAGTGCTTTTTATTAGCACTGATGAATGTATTATTGTCACTGGGGATGTCATTGGCAGTTAGTCAGTTCCCCCCCCCAGTGTCAGAATGCCTGCCGCAGTCCCACTATAAGTCGCTGATCTCCACCATTACTAGCATAAAAGAAAAAATAAATTCCAGCATATATACCGCCATTTGTAGATGCGATAACTTTCACATAAACCAATTAATTTACACGTATTGGGATTTTTTTTTTTTTGCAAAGACATGGAGCAGAATACATTTTAAAATTTAAGCCGAAATTTTATTTTCTAAATTTTTCTACTGGACGTTTTATAGCAAAAATTTTGTTTTTGGTTTTTTTCAAAATTGTTGTTCTTTTTTGTTTATAGCAAAAAAAATAAGAAACGCAGAGGCAATAAAATACCACCGAAAGAAAGCTCCATTTGTGGGGGAAAAAAAAAAGACATAAAATTTAATTTGGGTGTAGCATTGCATGACCACACAATTGTCAGTTAGAATAACTCAGAGCCGAATAGCAAAAAATGGCCTGGTCAGGCAGGGGGGTACATCCTCCGGAGGGCAAGTGGTTAACATGACCTTACATGCTTTGCTGTAAAAGTACAATCAAAGGAACGGGAGGTCAGAACAATGGTAAAATGGAACATGTGCTGTGTATGGAGGTTGCCACTGCTGCTCTCTTAAAAAATATACTAGTTTCTTGGCCGTCATTTTGATCTAATTACTTCAGTGCTTTCTGGGTGAGTGATCTTAAAGTGTTACTAAACCCACAACAGTAAAATCCATCTGTATATAAAGTATGCTTGCTATATTCACCATGGAATCGAAGGTGTTAATCCTCCACATAAAAAGGATGTTTGATCCTGTGTTCTCTGATCCTCCCCTTCTATTGTCCCCAATCCATCTGCTGATAGAACAGAGCCTTGGGGGCAAGCTGCACATGCTCAGTTAGGTGTGTATTTCTAGAGAGCTTTTTCTTTTTTCTTGGGAGAGTGCATGTGATCAGCACAGGGCCAATCAGCGCTAGCCAGATAGAGGGTCAGGGGTTATGCAGCCTCATAGGACAAACAGGGGAGAATGAAAACTCCTCCTACAAGTGTTAACTAGTGCTCTGCTGGACACTGATAGAAGTCACAAGACTGCTCTAACTGCTGATCAGAAAAGGTATTTAACAGTTATATTTATGAAAATATTCCATGTTCTGTGTACTGTGGAAGACCAGATATAGTGACTGCAGGGTCCTGGGTTTAGTAATTTAGTTTAAACATGTAAGCAGATTAGATGTTCTGACCACTTTCTAACATTCTAACCTTCATGCTTGTCCCAGGGTCAAGGTTTCAAAAATACTGATGCTGGACAGCCAGGCAACTTGTATTTTCAAAGGGAGATCATCTACAGCAGGTTTGGTTTGCTTGAGTTTGGTGGAACCATTGTGTTTTCATATACAGTAGCCAGCAAAAGGGAGGTTGGCACTAAACTGGCAGAGCTAACAGGCTGATGGTCAATGGAGCAATGACTGACAACCACAGAAGGTTCGAATCTCGACCAGTTCAGCAGGAAACGGCCGAGATTCAAACCATGTATTGGCAGACTGAATGTACCAAGCTGATCAACTTGGGTACAACCAGCCTGCCAGATCTTACATGTGATTATTGCTAGAGGCTGGTGAAGCCACTAGCAATAATCACTGCCCTCTACAGGTGGGGAGAGAATACAATGACTCAGCAGGAGGGATTCCCCTGTCAATACTGTCTGTGTTGATGGGGGGAGTTACGTTCTTTCCTGCAACCGAAAGAAATCCATACCATGTATGGTCACGCTTCCAAGAGTTTTTTTTCAAGCATTTTTGAGCGGTTTATTGAGTAGAATTGCAAATTTTTTTCAGGCATTTTTTTATGCGGCCAATGGAAAGCTGAAAAAGGAGCAAAGAACTGTTTAAGCTGGAAACGCGCAACAAAACACTTGAAAACGCTCATGGTGCGCCTTTCAGGTGTTTCCATTGAAGTCTATGCAAACAAAAAAACACTAAATTCTGCCTGAAATGTAGATTATGTACTTTTTTGAAGGACAGGCATTTTTCTGCAAGTGTCAGAATGTACAGATGTGAACAAAGGCTATTGAAAACAATAGGTTTTTGCTTGTTGAGCGTTTTTGAACTGCAAGCTACAAAACGCTACAAAAATGCGCGAACGGGGCTAAAGTAAACAAATGAGGTCAGGAGTCCAAAGCTGCAGTGCTGAGAGATGGGCAGCAGATGATGACGGTTCAAGGCAGACCACTACAAGAGGAACTAGTGAACAGGATTTCTTGCTAGGACCTAAGTTACAGCGCTGGGTGACAGCCAACAGATAGGGAAAGTTCAAGGCTAATCATTACAGGAGAACTGGCAGTCAGAAGGTTGGATATTTTGGAGGATTTCTATTGTTTTCCCTAAAGTCCATGTCTTCATCCCCTCCATAGATATTAAGGACTTTTTTTTGTTTTGGATAGAGGGGAGAGGGGTTAGAACACCAATTACCGGTAGGTTTTGATGGCTGTCTATGCCCCTGTTCAGGAGATTCACCTTCTCTATTTGTCCTGTATACCATTATAATCAAAAATAAAGAAAAATCCAAATTTTGGGTTGTCCTCAGAAAGGTAATAAAGGGGAAATGTTTCAATAGGACCCCAATTCTGTCACCTAGGGATCCCCAAGGAATTCCCTTAATTTGCAGGAATTTCCTCACACTTCCTGTTTAGTTATGGGACAGGAAGTGAAGGTAAATCTCCCCAACGGGACACAGATGGCAAAAAATAAACTTACAGGGGTTATAACCCTCCCTTGCTTCATCCAAAATGAAGTTTTGCCAATAGTTCTACTTTAACAAATGTACAACTGATCCGTCAGCAGGGCACCTAAACACGGTCGAATGTTTATGGCAGGTTTAAGGCTCTTACAAAGGAAATACAATCCTCATTGAATTGATGATTAAAGGGCGTTTTTTAAAAGGTGTGTTACAGTGCTGGACAGCTGCAATATAAGGTTTGGCATTTTGTATATTAAGATGTCAGTAGAAAAGTGCACTTAACTTGATTATTTTTCTAAAATACAAAAGAAGTTGAAAAAAAAAAAAAAACACACACAACATGAAAGGAAACTGGTTGCCATTATAAGTATTATATTGGCTATGAATTCAAAAGCAGATAGTAAGAAGCTAAAGTAAACCAGTACATGGGAAAGCTATAGACCAAGTTCCAGCAGACAAGCACCATATATCACACTTTATAGTGAACCCATCACGGGTCACACAAAGCAATGGGACTCGAAAGATGCACACCAGGCACCCAACTGGTGCTGTTTCCTTGTCAAGGTAGTCAAGCAGTCCCGGAGACATCACATCTGGTCAGGAGGGAGGGACTAGGCGGAGTACAACTGGGGGAATCAATGGTGGAGAAGGATCTGGGTGTTCTGGTAGATCACAAGCTTAATAATGGCATGCAATGCCAAGCTGCGGTTTCTAAAGCGAGCAAAATCCTCTCTCGTATTAAAAGAGGTATAGACTAGAGAGAGAGAGAGAGAGAGAGAGATCATATTACCCCGGTACAAATCATTAGTAAGACCTCATCTGGAATATGCAGTTCAGTTTTGGGCACCAATTCACAAAAAGAACATTGGGGAACTGGAGAAAGTACAGAGAAAGGCAACCAAACTGATAAGAGGCATGGAGGAGCTCAGCTATGAGGAAAGATTAGAGGAACTGAATTTATTCTCTCGAGAAGAGGAGATTAAGGGGGGATATGATCAACATGTATAATACATAAGTGGTTCATATAGTGAACTCGGTGTAGAGTTATTCACCCTGAGGTCATCACAGAGGACAAGGGGGCACTCTTTACGTCTGGAGGAAAAGATATTTAATCTCCAAACACGGAAAGGTTTCTTCACCAGTAAGAGCTGTGAGAATATGGAATAGACTCCCTCAAGAGTTGATTCTGGCCAGCTCAGTGGATTGCTTTAAAAAAGGCCTGGATTCTTTCTTGGATACACAGAATATAACTGCATACTAACATTTATAGGTAAAGTTGATCCAGGGAATATCCGATTGCCTCTCGGGGGATCAGAAAGGAATTTTTTCCCCCTGCAGGAGCAAATTTGATCATGCTTTGCTGGGTTTTTTTGCCTTCCTCTGGATCAACTGTGGGTATAGGATTAGAACTTTTTTTGTTAATGGTTGAACTGGATGGACTTTTGTCTTTTTTCAGCCAGACGAACTATGTAACTATATAAATCAACATCTGGCAGATGCCCCCAAACTTGCAAGCGTTAGTTTTACTTTTTGCTAGGATGAAGTAGGGGTGAGCTAAAGTTCGCAAACTCAAGTTGAGTTCATACGGTTGTTGAAAAGAAAGCCCCTTTTTTTAAAACCTTTTTTGGGGGGGGTGAAAAAGTTGATTCTTAAAAAAGAAAATGCATTTGGGGTACACTGCCATTGACTTAATTTAAGGCGTTAAAAAAAAATAAAATAAGCAAAGCAATCTGCATTCTGAATTTTATTCTGTATAATAGATCATTTAATGCTGCAGAAGAGGAACTGGAAAGAAAAACTAGAAATGCTACAGAAGAACAAAAAAGCTGGCAACTGCATTTAAGAACAATGTCGTTTTTTAAAATGTAATTACCAGCTTTTTTTTCCCTTTACTATAGCTCAGAGAGGGAGCCGTCATTCTCGGAGGGCTAAAGGAAACAAAGGGGCGGGGTCACCCAGCGACATTACCCAGTGACCCACCCCTTTGTTTCCTTTAGCTTCAGGGAGAGTGACAGCTCAATCTCTGAGCTATAGTGAAGGGAAAAAATATGGTAATTACATTCAAAAACTGGCACTGACATATCGTGACAGCCAGTGAGGGAGCCTCTCTGTACACACTGCTCCTGTCCTGCCCCCTCCTTGTACACACTGCCCCCCCTTCTCCCCTACAAAGAGGACTTGTCACTTATATGCTATCACGTAGGGGACTATTGATCCCCTATGTGATAGCAATAAAATAATAAGTAAAAAAAAAATTAAAATATACATGATAGTAGAAAAACAAATACGAAAAAAAAATTGGAGCCTTCCCACCCCCACATACAAAGACATATCGGTTCTGTTTTTGGCAACGTGCACTCTAAATTTTCGGTATCAACACCAGAATTTTCATTTTGGTGCACCACTACTTTAAAGTGTACTGGTCATTAGCCTGGGCAATTCAGATGAGGAATCTGATTAAAGAAAAGTACAAGCAGTGGAAAACCACGTCTAAACAATCAGTACATCAAGAGAAACAGATGGCTGAAGTTATGTGCAAATCAACATTTCCTGTAAATGTCTGAGCTCACTCCTTTCCAAGCCTCTCAAGGCCACTCATCTATCCCTGTACGCATGTACAAGTCAGTGACAGGCTGACAGGTGCCATGGATGTAACTGCACATATGTGCAGCTGTGGTGTCTGTCAGCCTGTCATTGACTTCTACAGGCTGCTAACTGTATGGAAACCTGCGACTCCCAGGCGTTAAAATAACACTGATATTGAGACACTGCTACATATAATGTACCCACCTCTGCCCCATATCAATGAGCTCTTACAGAACAATTTGAAATTTGCAAATACATTCAGCTATATTTCTGGATCGACAAATTGTTTTAACTGCCAGATTTCAACTAAATTCATATCTGCTTATTTTTTTTCCATGGTATATTAAGTCTGAATTGACTAGACAATTACTGCAACAGGTTTAGTTTAACGAACCAACTCAAAGAAATACATTGAAAGCAAAGAAAACAGTTAAGCCCCATTCACACATGGCGATTTGGAATCACAAGCAAAATCGCCACGATTCTGCCCATGATTCCAAATTGCGCGGCAATCACTGCCAAACGTTCAACGTGCATTTGGTGCCTTCAATCCTAAAAATGGCACCCCAAACGTGCAATTTTGCCGCGATTGTCGCAAATATGAGTTAAGCTTGTCGCCCAAAAAGGAGAAAGAGCTTCTTTTCGGAGAGAAACATGAACAGGGCAGCCCATTGAAGTGAATAGGCTATTTAATGCTCGAAATGCATTTCCCCTGGTTCACATATATGCAGCTGTGTGGTCCGCATTTTGAACAGGCTTGAGGAGAGCCCATTCATTTGAATGGACTCCCGTGCCCCGTGACACGCAGGGAAGAAGTCCCTGCACTTCTTCTGAAAACGCAGCCCACACGGGAACCTCAATTCCCAATATGGCTGCATTTCCCAGTGCGGGTGGCGTGCCATTAGAACTAATGGCAACCGCCCACGGATCCGCATTCCTCTCTGCAAGTGGTGCGGCTGCACGGATTTTCAGGTTGATCCGCAGCACCACCACCCGCACAGATGTGAACCTAGCCTTAAAATCACCCACAAATAATTGCGTGCAGGAACACAAGTCCCCGCTTCTGGAAAAGTGAATGGTGCCTTAAACCGGCCAGCAAACCGTTAGTAAATATACATTATTTAAAGGAATTCTAAACCCAATAACAAAAATGTAATATGTTGCAGTATACCACTCATGCACATGGTGGCTGCATTCATTTTTTCGTTTCACACTTGGAACATTTTCAGAAAGGACAGAAATCACCTGTTAATCGAGCCAGAAATACAGTGCCCTTGTCAATTCCTGTGAGCTAACCTGAAAGCACAAACAATGTTATCTTCCTTCTGTAAACAGCTAACTCCCTCCAAGTCCCATGTCATTGGATGAAGAGAAGAAGACATGTCTGAAGTCCATCCTGGGTGACAGCCATGCCCCACTCCAAAGATACAGTGAGAAGAGCAATGTTGTCACTCTAGAACAGGATGTTCTAGAAAAACTAATACATCCGAGGATTGGTAAACTGCAATATATGACAGTTTTGCTTTTGGGTTTATATTCCCAAAGTTTGGGTTTTGCTTCACTGTATTCAGTCACTTGAAGGAGACCTGTGCTTTGGCTATTCCAGGGCGATCCACTTTGGAGACCTTTTCTCTCTCATCTGGTTTGTCCAAGGATCACGAATAGCTGGGCTTGGAGCACACCATCAGAGCCCATGTGTGGTTTCACGCATTTCTCCACTTATTTCAAAAAGAAGTCCCTGACCCTTTTGAGAAATCACGCTGCACCAAAAGGCACGATGCTGCATCAGATAACTCTAAACGGATGACCTGTAAGGACTTTTAAAGCATCGACTATGTAAGATATAGGGTACTTGATCATCATTTTGCAGGCATGCATATATTTAAAGCTTGACATGTTGGGTATCTATTTACTCAGTGGAACCTCCCACATGGAAGAAAAATATATTTTAAATATATATTAAAAAATATTTTTCCCAAATATATTGACATATATTTGAAATGCTACAATTCTGGCCGTATGCAATATATTTCTATATATAGATATATTATTATTATACAGGATTTATATAGCGCCAACAGTTTGCTCAGCGCTTTACAACATAACGGGAGACAATACAGCAACAATACAGTTCAATACAATAGGGAAAGGAGGGCCCTGCTCCTTGGAGCTTACAATCTAGGAGGGAGGGGCTATTGGTACAAAAAAGATAGTAACTGTGGGGGATGGACTGGTTGGAAGAGTAGAAGATTCCATTATTAGCTGAGGGCAGGATAGGCTTCCCTGAAGAGATAGGTTTTCAGATATAGCTTAAAAGTGAGCTGAGTAGGCGATAGTGTGATAAATTGGGGTAGAGAGTTCCAGAGGATAGGGGAAGCTCTGAAAAAAGTCCTGGAGACGAGCATGAAAGGAGGACACAAGGGAGCTAGTGAGCAGGAGGTCTTGCGAGGAGCGGAGAGTACGGTTTGGGTGATATTTAGAGACAAGATCGTTGATGTAATTTGGGGCAGAGTTATAAATGGCTTTATACATTATTGTTTTGAATTTTATCCATTGGGCAATGGGAAGCAAGTGGAGGGATTGGCAGAGAGGGGTGGCAGATACAGAATGGTTAGTAAGGTGGATGAGTCTGGCAGCAGCATTCATGATAGACTGAAGAGGGGATAGCCTGCGATGAGGTAGGCCAATGAGGAGGGAGTTGCAATAGTCAAGGCGAGATATAACAAGGGAGTGAATAAGTTGCTTAGTGGTTTCTGAGGTTAGGAATGGGCGTATCTTGGAGATGTTGCGGAGGTGAAGTCTACAAGATTTGGATAGTGATTGGATTTGGGACTGAAAGGACAGATTGGAGTCTAGGATTACACCTAGCACCCTGGCATGAGGGGAGGGACTTCTGATTGTGTTATTGATCTTGATGTAGAAGTCAGGGGAGGGGGCACGGGCTGGAGGGAATACTACGAGCTCAGTTTTGGAAAGATTGAGATTGAGGAAGTGGAGTGACATCCATGCCGATATGTCACTTAGTAGGTTATTAATGGGAGAGGAGACTGAAGGGGTGAGGTGAGGGGTAAAAAGATAGATTCGTGTGTCATCAGCATAGAGATGGTACTTTAAGCCGTGGGAGTTTATCAAGTGACCAAGGGAGGAGATGTAGATGGAGAAGAGAAGGGGGAGCAAAGAGGAGGAGGCAGCGTTATAGGTAACACTGAAAGAGCGCTGCGATAGGTAGGAGGAGAACCAGGAGAGAGCAGAGTTTCTGAGACCAAGAGAGTGGAGTTTTTTGAGGAGGAGGGGATGGTCAACCGTATCAAAAGCCGCAGAGAGGTCAAGAAGTAAGATATATATATATATATATATATATAGATAGATAGATATATACACACACACACACACACACACACACACACACACACACACACACATACATACATACATACAAACACTTTATGTTGAAATGCGCTTTTATTACAAAATATATGAAAAATACATTTTAAAATATACTGTATGTCTTTAAAAATACATATAATCTACATTTTTGGAATGCATTTACAAATATATGTAAAAAGTTATGTTAAAATGACTTTTTTATATGTTAAAAAAAATCTGAAAAATATAATTAAAAAAATATATTTTTAAAAATATTTTTTCAAATATTTTGCAATATATAAAAAATGCATTTCAACATGCAGTGTGTATGTATATATATATATATATATATATATATATATATATATATATATATATATATATATATACATACACACACACACACATACATAGTATATAGATAGATAGATATAGTGTGTATTTAAATATATTTTGAAAAATATTGAATATGGCCAAAATTTTGGTATTTCAAATATATGTCAATATATTTGAGAAGATATTGGATATTTTTAAAATATATTTCAAATATATTTTTCTTCCATGTGGGCTATTTTGTTTTTTTAACAATTTACCAAAAATGGGTAATAAATTGCATCAGTGTGCCCTAAGGTTAATTTTAGTGTATTTTTCTGAAAATAATAAGTTGCACAAATAACGTGTGACATAAAAAGATAGGAACTACCTTTTATTCTCCAGGGTATCTGCTTTCAGAAAATATATCATATTTTTAAACAAATTTTTTATGGCTCTAGCAGCAAAAAAGGTTAAACTGTATATTTAAGAATCCAAAAGGCAGGAAAAAAGAGAAGTTGATTGCTGGGGTTTACATACACTTTGTGGCGATAGCCGACAATGAAACACCAATTTGCAACAAAATAGAATACAGAAACACTAGTTTGAAAAGGCTTTTTCTGAACGTGTCCCTTCACTACAACACTACTGCTTCTAATTCTTATTCCTGGCCACATTGTTTCTTGACATTGATCCATAGCACTGTGCCCTTGGTCCCGGAATAAGAATGTACATTGTGCTACAAATCTATGCAATCCAAGAGACAAATTACGTTACGTCAGGACAGCATAGCTGGATGCCTTCCAAAGCTTTTCCATGACCTGCAGCTTCCCTGAAGATCCACAGTCTGTATTGTGAAATGATATTCTGTTGTAAGGGAATCCTGCCAGTTACTAATTCCTGCATGCATGTTTTCATCAGCTGACCACAGTCAATGAGATTCAAGGAGAAGCTATAAAAGAGATGGTACTTACCAGCAAGGGGCTAGGTGACCATGCAGAACATCTCAAGTAGGTTTGCAAGAATGCAGTGTGCATGGAAGGTGGGGGAGTTATAACCTTTCTACAAGTATATATCCATTCAGTTGTATCCAACTCACAGCAATTCTATGGACCAGTTTTCTAGGCGCCATGTCTGATACACTTGAAAGCCTTTTTCCATAGAAAATTCTTGGGAATTATTTTTACTAGGTAGGCCACCAGGTTTTTCCTCAACCTTCTTCAATTGCCCTGAACTGGAACCGGCATATGGAATATGCCAACACGTGCATAGTCAATTAGTACACACATATACGAAGACCAAATTAGACAGGAGCCAATTAACTACCACCACGTCTTTTAAAGTGTTACTAAACCCAGGACCCTGCATTCACTACATCTGATCTCCCACAGTACACAGAACATGGAAATGCAATTATTTGAGTAAATCTAAAAGGCTAAATACTTTTTCTCTTTCAACAGATTTTCATTTTTCAATTTTAATAATATACAAACACCTCCCTGAAATGCACGGGAGGAAAAGAGGAAAACAAAAAAGTGCAATATTTCCATCAATGAAGACATAGACACATTCCAGTGTGACCAACATAAGTAAGGGTACAGTAGTAACATTCTGACAGCACATAAAGGCCCATCATGGGATATGTCAACAATAAACGCAATAACAACAGTAATTAAAGAGAATACAGAATGAGAGAAGGGGAAAAAATAGAAAAGTGGGAGTAGGACAAGAGAGAGAGAGAAGGTGGGGAAAAAAAAGGGGGGGGGGAAGAAAAGAGGAAGTGGAGGCGCGCCCCCCTCCCTTCTCCGGTAGTTGGATGGTCCCAATTCACCGAGAACTCGATAGGTATCTAAGCCATGAATCCCATTCTCTTTCAAAAAGGGCCTTCTTATCTTGAAGAATCTCCATCAGGTGTTGGCTAAATACCTTTTCTCATCAGAAGTTAGAAGTCACAAGACTGCTCTATCAGTGTCCAGCAGAGCACAAATTAAAGCTTGTAGGTGGAGTTTTCATTGTCCCGATTGTCCTACGAGGCTGAATGCAAATAGAAAAACAAAAAGGGTGCACCGACCTAGTGCATTATCGTTTAAAATATTTATTGAAAAAATAAGGTAAGTATTATACTCACAATGAACATAAAAACACAGGCATGTCCAGGCATATCACACCGTTTGGCTCTGAGGAAGAGGTTGTGGCCTCGAAACGCGTTACCAAGTTGGTCATCCAGGGTTCCATCGTATGGACTCAGATGCTGCTTGGATATATTATCTTGTTTGGTGTGATATGCCTGTGTTTTTATGTTCATAATGAGTATAATACTTACTTTTTTTTTCAATAAATATTTTAAACAGTAATGCACTAGGTCGGTGCGCCCTTTTTGTTTTTCTATTTGCATTCAGTGAAGTTGGATCACCCCGATCTGTTGATGGCAACAAGCAGTGCATGTTTCAGAACATCCTTACTGGTTCCACCGAGTCCATTCCCAGCGCAGGAGAAAAGTGTTGTGCTGTGTTGGATTTGTCCTATGAGGCTGCATGACCCCTGACCCTCTGTCTGGACAGTGCTGATTGTCCCTGTGCTGATCACATGCACTCTCCCAAGAAAAAAAAAAAAACTATCAATACACATCTAACTGAGCATGTGCAGCCTGCTCCCAGGACTCTGTGCTATAAGGAGATGAGTCGGGGACTATGAAAGAAGGGGAGGATCAGAGAAGACAGGATCATACATCCTTTTCACTTAATGCGGAGGATTAACCCCTTAGGTTCCACAGTGAGTATAACCAGCATGCTTTACTGCATATACAGACTGATTTTACTGTTGTGGGTTTAGTAACACTTTAAGTATGGGAGTAAACCCACACAAGCATAGGGAGAAAGTGCAAACTAGGTGCTACCCCTTCTTTATGGTGTATTCAAGCTCAACAAAATAATTTTCTCCTTTTGATTTAGGGTGGATTCCCACGGTTGGCTGTCTAGCTATAGTGCGCCCCTCCTGGCACTTCAGTGCACCCAGCAGGGGGGGGACAGGTGCATTGTCCAGCCCCACTGCCTGCTTCCGATCAAAGTCTTTGGCAGGCTGTGGCTGGACAGGACTAAACTGTGTACCGCGCAGTACTCGCGTTTAGGGCCTCTCGTCATCAGGGACAAAAGGTCTGGAACACAGAAGACACAGATGTGGTCTTGCTAACTGCAGTGTTCCAGGACAATGAGGGAGCAATTCCATTAGGGGAAGCAGTTCTTTCCCCTGGGTCATACTTCCTTTGGCAATGTGCTGCTCGCCTAACACGGGCTTTATATGGCATGCTACCGATGTTTAAATTGTAAAGCTTAAAGAGGGAACTGTAGTGTGTTTCAACATTCACATGGATGAAATGAAAGCGGAGTTCCACTCAACCTAGTGTCAGTGGGAGGAATAGGGCCCCATTGTTAGTGTCAGTGGGAGGAATAGTGCCCCATCACTGGTGTCAGTGGGAGGAATAGTGTCCCATTGTTGGTTTCAGTGGGAGGAATAGTGCCCCATTGTTGGTTTCAGTGGGAGGAATAGTGCCCCATTGTTGATGTCAGTATGAGGAATAATGCCCCATTGCTGGTGTCAGTGTGAGGAATAGTGCCCCATTGTTGGTGTCAGTGTGAGGAATAGTGCCCCATTGTTGGTGTCAGTGTGAGGAATAGTGCCCCATTGGTGGTGTCAGTGTGAGGAATAGTGCCCCATTGGTGGTGTCAGTGTGAGGAATAGTACTCCATTGGTGGTGTCAGTGGGAGGAATAGTACTCCATTGGTGGTGTCAGTGGGAGGAATAGTGCCCCATTGTTGGTGTCAGTGGGAGGAATAGTACTCCATTGTAGGTGTCAGTGGGAGGAACAGTACTCCATTGTTGGTGTCAGTGTGAGGAATAGTGCTCCATTGTTGGTGTCAGTGGTTGGAATAGTGCCCCATTGTTGGTGTTAGTAGCAGGAATTATGCCTCATTGTTGGGATCAGTAGGAGGAACTGTGTCTTGTATCAGTGAGAGGAAAAGTGCCCCAAGAGCCGGGTAAAAGCAAGCAAAGGACTGCATCTGGCCCCCAGGCAGCACTCTGGAGACCACTGCACTAAGGCAATGCAAGTCAAACATAAATGTGTTGCTGTGCACCACGAAGTGCACAGTGTGTTGTGCTGCATTGTCAGAAATGGAAGATGTCCGTTTTGGTGCATCATTTTTTAATTACAGGGGCTTTACATATATTGTACATTCACAGAAGCTGACAGTGCCAACCCCACCTCACACTCACACTAGAACCAATTTAGAGAGGAGCCAATTAACCTACCAGCATGTTTTTGAAGTGTTGGAGGAAACCAGAATACCTGGAATAAACCCATGCAAGCACAGGGAGACAACATGCAAACCCCATTAGGTGTCCTGATTGCTGTCAATCCCTTTGTATGGAGCTGCACTACTCCTAAAAACACACTGCACCCAATCACATGGTACTGCTGTACCACGCAATTTGGTGCCCGCAAACAATCTGCATTTGCGATCTGCGTTTAGAGTCCTGCAACAAGAAATTGGCACCTGCATGCAGATCACAAAGGCAGTGTGTTCAAACATGGTGCGGGAAATGCGCATCGAATGCATATTTCCTGCCCTGTGTTCTGGTGTGAACTGTCCCTAAGTGCTAAGCCCTTCAAAATGACCGTACAAGTGGGAACCCAGCCTGAGTATTTAGCAGGTATACAGATTTCCTTCATCCTTGTTGATGACAATACCAATCAGAAAAAAAAATTAAATTCTATTTGTTGCTGTGAATTAAAGTGTCACTAAACCCACATCATAAAAAACTATCAATAAATGTTGTATTACATGCTGTTTATACTCACTTAGTCACTATGAGATTCATTTTCTGTATTCTGCAAAAAACCTGGTTGATCCTTCGGTTCTCTATCTCCACCTCCTGTTCATGTCCCCAATGCAGCTAGGGATTTTTGCAGAGTAGTGTTGGCAGGTCTGCACATGCTCGGTTTTCAGTGCGTTTCTATGCTGAGCATTTCCTCCCTATCACATTTGAGCAGCCAATGTGACTATAGAGTCACACATGTGGGCGTATACACAATAGAAAATGACAGCCCAGTCCCTCCCTTCCTCTTCATGCCCACTAAACAGCTAAACACAATGGGGGTTGGATATTACATGTAAATGAATGGAGGAATCACCTCCCTCTTATTCTAGGACACAGGCTGAAGATGCGTGACACATCCTGTGACTGAAATCTGCAGAAATCCGCTCACACCATGTTATTGACAAAAAATAATAAAGAGTTGATTTCAAATATATATTTGCATGACAACTGCATTTAATTGATATTATTTATTTATTTTTACTCCGTATTCTATTTTTTTTTTTTTTACGTTTTTTTGGAACATGTGACCAGCAACAGAGGACTAGAAGCTCCTTCTGCTTATGTTTCCCTGCAGACAGGTTGGGAAAGAGCTGGGCCATGTGACAGCTGTATATCGCTGAGGAAAAAAGGTACACAGATTTTTTTTTTTCTTTTAATTAAAATAATCACAGTGCAATCATCCACATACAGAAAGAGAAGGGAGAATGTAAATTAAACAGTGTCCGTTTAGTATCACTTTAATACCTCTAAGAAGACATGAAATTCTCTGCCCAATGTTGTTTTGCAACAAGATAGAGTTGAGACCATCCACAATGGAAGTGGTTGTCATGGCAGAATCTGGAGCTATGAAGAGAAATTCAAGGAAATTCAAATTCCCCATCTGCTCACCTAGATCTGTATGCAGGGAAATGCAAACACAAAAAGAACATTTGCCGTGTGACTGTACAGGGTCATGTCTCACAGACATTTCATGCTATCATGGCAGATTCAGCTACCCACACAAAGCCAGCACATCCCTGTAGAGACCGCACACCAAAGTCGCTAGACTGGGGGCTATCGTACCGCAAGACTGGGCCGTATTTCCCAGCATGCTTTGCCTGCCACAGATCAAACCTTGTGGTATCAACATGTAGGTGCTTTCAAACCTGGAAGGAAGGAGAGAGAGAGAGAGAGAGAGAGAGAGAGAGAGAGAGAGAGAGAGAGAGAGAGAGAGAGAGAGAGAGAGAGAGAGAGAGAGAGTAGAGAGAGAGAGAGAGAGAGAGAGAGAGAGAGAGAGAGAGAGAGGTAGAGAGAGAGAGAGAGAGAGAGGTAGAGAGAGAGAGGTAGAGAGAGAGAGAGAGAGAGAGAGAGAGAGAGAGAGAGAGAGAGGCCCAACCCCTGAAAAACAACCCTCCACCACACTTGGCACAATACAGTCGGACAAGTACCATTCTACTGGCAACCGCCAAACCCAGACACGTCGATCGGATTATCAGACAGAGAAACGTGATTGGTCATTTGAGAGAACACATCTCCACTGTTCTAGAGTCCAGTGGCAGCGTGCTTTACACCACGGCATCCAACGCTTTGCATTGCACTTGGTGATGTAAGGCTTGGATGCAGCTGCTCAGCCATGAAAACCCATTCCATGAAGCTCTCTACACAATGTTGTTGTGCTAATCTGAAGGCCACACGAAATCTACAGGTCTTTAGCTATTGACTCTGCAGACAGTTGACGACTTCTGTGCACTTCAGCATGCGCTGACCCCGCTCTGTCATTTTACGTGGCCTACAACTTTGAAGGTGAATTGCTGTTGTTTCCAGTTGCTTCCACTTTGTTATAATACCACTAACAGTTGACCGTGGAATATTTAGTAGCCAGGAAATGTCACGGATGGCAATGGATTGCACAGATGGCAACCTATCACGGTACCACGCTTGAATTCACTGAGCTCCTGAGAGCGATCCATTCTTTCACAAATGTTTGTAGAAGCAGTCTGCATGCCTAGGTACTTGATTTTATACACCTGTGGACATGGGGGGGATTGGAACACCTGAATCCAATCATTTGGAAGGGGGTCCCAATACATTTGGCAATATAGGATAGATAGATAGATAAAATTAGATAGATAGATAGAGTAGATAGAGTAGATAGAGTAGATAGAGTAGATAGAGTAGATAGGAAAAACTGACCCATTCATTCTGGAAATGCTAGTCTCTGTGTGTGATGCTGATGCTTTGTAAGTCACTGACCCAATGCAAGCATGTAACAAGTGAAGACAAGAGTCCTGATATCTCAGTTTGTTTTTGGATTGTGAAAAGAAACCAGAACGCATGGAAAAGCTTCCACATAGTAATCACACAAACTCCATGAAAATATTGCACATGACCCTAGTGCCAAAAGTCAAGAATGACAACACACGTTACACAACACACTGGTATCTGAAACGTTCCAGGCCAGCACTCTCCCAAGCAGTAGCAGAAAAAGTGGGAGAATGTCAAAGCCAGCAGACACTGCAGCCAAAGTCTAGCCAAAATGAACTCCCACCACCCCGTCTTACCCAGCAACATATACTCCACTTTCCTTACTTCCATGTCACTCCATTCAGCCACCAAGAGTACTGAGAAGTGCCAAGTACTCTGCCCGCCTATGTGACAACGCTTGTCATTGGCCCAGTGAGGTCACATGGAGGCAAGGTGGAGGTCCACTGCATAATATGTAAACCCTTACATAAGAGGTGGTATAAAAAAAATTTTGAGACTAGTTTTGTAACACACCAACAGATGGCAACACAAGGCTGCATGCACAGTCACAGGGAGCACCAACCTTCATAAGTCAGTGTGCCAAAAGACATCATCCTGTGTACATTGGCAGCTGTGCAAATAGTACTGTTCTGACCACATGCATTACCACGTCTGGTATGTCAACATGGACAACAAGTTAGAACAAAGAGCAAACGTGAAATTCTGCATGAAACTGGGTAAATCTGCCACAGAGATGTTTGACATGATTCGGTAAGTTTACGGCGATGATGCAATGAGTCATTCGAGGTTTTTGAGTGCCATGCACACTTCAAGAGCAGAAAAACATCACTGGAAGATGACAAGAGATCAGGAAGACCTTCAACGAGCTCAACCCCCGGAAATACCCTCTTCCCGAAGATGAAGATCCAGCTCAAAAGTCGCCGTTTTGACAACACTGCAGAGATCCAGTGATTTGCCCAGTTTCATGCATAATTTCACGTTTTCTCTTTGTTCTAACTTGCTGTCCGTGATGAAATAGCAGATGTGGTAGCATATATGGTCAGATTAGCACCAGTTCCACAGCTCCTGATGTACACAGGATGATGTCTTTTGGCACACTGACTTATAAAAGGTCATTGCTCCCTGTGACTGTGCATGCTGCCATCTGTTGGCATGTTACAAAACTAGTCTAAAAATCTTTTTATACAACCTCAAATACCTAGTGAAGTGACTGGCCTCAGTGATACACAGAGCTGATACAAATCCTCCTCCTCCTCCATAGGTTATCTACATCTATATCTATATTTCCTATACATCTATTTAAAGTGCAGAAATACACAGGATCTCCCAGCTCTGCAAAGCAGGAGGCAGGGAGCTGAAGTTACATCAGCGAGGAGAGCTCTGAGAGCTGATTGGAGGGAAGAGACACACCCCTCTCCATACAGCTCACAGGAACAGAGCTGATGCTGTCAATCGGCTGGAGCTCCCTCCCCATCACCATTTTTCTCTCGGGGTCAGGAAAAGTTGTCAGAAGTGATTCATGTTGATAGCAGAGGAACTAGGCAGCAGAGAGAATTGACACTTAGCGCTCTGGATTTAGACAAGTACACACTATAGAGGGATATGCTTTGTTCATCTTTCATATCTTTAAAGTAGACCTCTAGTTTTTAAGGGGGGGGGAGATACCTAGCAGCAACTTCATATGTGAGTTATGACCCCTGGACTGTATAATGCCACGGCCACATGATGGCGACACCCTCTCAGTTTTGAGTGAGTGATACCAATGTAATGGGCCAGTGGGAGGGGCAGTGACACAAAGCCCTGTGATAGGATCCTGCTTACAGTAAATAACTACCCAAGGGGTTTCTCAAAGCTGACATCTGCTCCTCTCATACTATGACAGAACACTAGTGTCATCATTTGCAGCCTCAGCATGTCATCACACTGCGGTGGCACCCAGCATTCACACTGTACTACAACACAGAGATGAGTCGAAGTCATGTGTTTTCAAACATGCGACTAATCCACCTGATGTGTTTTCTCAGAATCATTTCTGGATTGCATTTAATTGCTGTTGTGTGTGGCAAGAGCGGATTTGTCTGTAATTACCATATGACTCCAGGTTTATTTCTCTTGGTGATAAACCCTCATATGAATTAGTCACATGCTGTAATTAAAGGCAATTCAGTCATGATTACGTTAAATCAATCAATATATCAATCTAAATAACATTCAACCAAAGAATGAGAAAGCAAATGCTTAAAACACAGAGGAAATCTATAGGTGGGTGTTGGAGTATCAGAAAAAAGGGGTTTACACAGGTAAAAAAAAATGCTGCGTTTAGATGCACACAGCATATAACGGATTTTTCACTCCATAAAATGCACTTTTTCCCCCCAAAAAATGGGGGAAAATGTCTATGTGTCTTATGGAGTGAATATGGAGCGGCCGGGCCCGGTATTCCCGCCGCCCTGTTAGAATACCAGGCCGGCCGCTCGGTTCTTCTGTGAAGAAGAACCTGTTCCTCGGTCCAGTGGTGTCCTCATTATCTTTAGTGCGGGCACCCGGCTGTGAAAGCTTGTAGCTTCACAGCCGGGTGCCTACTGCGCATGCGCGAGACGTGCTGCACTTTGTGAATGGCCCCGTAGTCTTCTGGGACCTGTCACGTGTCCCAGAAGACTTCAGGGAGAGAGGCGATCGCAGTGGAAGTGGGAGCAGGTACCTGTCAAATTCGGGTACCTGTTCCCCTCCGCTCCCCAAAGGTCCGCAGTCTCTGGTCATCTCCTGTACCGTGTCCGCAGTCTCTGGTCATCTCCTGTACCGTGTCCGCAGTCTCTGGTCATCTCCTGTACAAGTTTAAAGCAAGTAAATATGATATATTTTCCTATCTATTTACCAATATTAGCTGCATAAGCAATGCATTTACTTCCTAGAACACATCTGTCCTTAGCTCAGGCATGCAGGGAGGAGGATGTGCTTAGCTGAGAAAGCCCCTCCTCCAGATGAAAGAAAAAAAGGCCCATGAAGACTCCTGGGATGTATGACATTTTTGCCTAGGCCAGAAACCAGGAAACAACTGAAGAAATGTAAAAATTAAATGTTAAAACATGCAAATATAATATACCTTCCTATCAAATTTAGAAGCATAGGGATTAAAAATAGTTCATGCTGATTGAGAGAGTTTAGTTCCGCTTTAACACACATAATCTACCATGAACAAGAAGAACAAAAAATGAATTGAATGGAGCAGAAAGTGTCCATTGTAATATTTTCCCTTCTGAGGTAGAAGAAAAAGTCCCGTTTTACATTTCAATCTTATAATCCAGCCCCGTCTCTAAGCATTTCCAAGGAAAAAAACTAAAAGGTTTGAGAATAAAGCTAAGTATTCTCTAAAGTGACCCAATTTTCCTTTAATTATTTCACTGTGCATGAGAGGATTAGCTGATGTGAAAATCATAAACGACAGTAAAATTTGGTATTTTGCTTTCATTCCCCTTATATTGCAACAAACGCTGAACAATGCCATCTCAAAGTAGAACCAGAACTCAGTTTTTTAATTTTTATCAATTGTACAGAATTCAAGAACATAAAGCAGCTTAGCTAAGCGCTTTTTCATCATTTTCAAAGGCCAATCATGGCATTGCTGTCAGTATTCAGTGAAAATAAAAAGTATTCCCAATAGTTGATGGGTTTTTTCTTAAAAGTACACTCCTCATCAAATAAAAAAACATTTTGGACTGAAAGCGGAACTCTAAGCACACCATAAAATAAATCTTGATATACTGTTAAGTGTGCAAAAAAGTTATTGAAAACATTTAAAAAGACCTTTTAAATTCCCAAGCTGCAATGCTGTTATCACTTGTGGCTTCTCATGTCCACATGATTGAAATGAGTGACCATCCTACGTCACCGGCTGATCGATCAAACTACAAGCCCCAGCAGACTTTGCAGCAGTCTTGACCATAGAGGCACATTTCACAACTAGGCAGCCAATCAGGTGAAGCAGATATGGCGTTGGAGGATTTAAGATCCTGAGACTCACAAATCCGAGACCTGATTCACATATATGCGAATTGGATGCGTTTTGAACTGCATTCGATTCACATGACATGTGAACCAAAAGCCTTTTCTATGAAGCCGGTTCACATATGTGCGGGTGTGGCAAACTTGCTCATCAGAATTGGAGCGGAGTTCCCCCTCAACCCTCGTTTTCGTGTTCTATCTGTTTATCTGAGGCATTTCTCAAATCACTCCTCACATCCCCCCTGCATTCCTGTGAGGCAAAGGTTATCTTCTGGCAGATGGTGTGGGGGACAACCAGGAAGACATGAGAAGTGGAGCCAGCCAGTCTACAAAGGTGTCACTTTTATCACCCAAAACTATGTAGGCCCACTCATTATCAAACCAACCAGAATAAGTGCACAGTCCTCAGATCAACTGTATGGTTCATATCACGGGATATGAGCTAGTAATTTAGTGTAGAGTTCCCCAATGACCACTCCCAAAATGGGTAGTCAGAGCCCCCCCTTCCCCTGAGAGGGACCCTTTAAGACTTTTAAGTGAGTTAGAGAGACTCTGTCACACACACACACAGGGATCTCCGAGCAACATCGTAACAGAGGAGATCAAAGAACCTTTCGGCTCACAATTTGAATTTGCTAAAACCAGGCAAGGCAAGTAACTTACCCTGTATTTTCTCGCTATTCTGTTTGCTGTGTCTTTGTATACATATATATATATTTTTGTGTCATCTCTGTAACTATTTATTTGCATCTGTTTGACTCTGTTAGAAATAAATCTTTCTTTCTGAAAGTGTTAAACTGTTTCTAAGCACTTACTTGCAATTCACGAATCCCTGCCTTTGAAGAGACGCTACAGTTTGTCATATATCTCTGTATAGCAGGTCCGCGGGCCGTGCTATATAGACCAATATTTCAATCATTACAGTGTATATTTAGTAACGGGAGTTTCCCAGTCTCTGACAAAAGTGGTGGTGGCAGTATAGGGTTAGTTGCGTAACTAACCTGACCCAGTAACAAGCGCATCCAGGCTGCAGGCACCGATTGTAGTCCATTAGCTGGGCAATCGCTGTGTAGGGTGCAGCTGGGTGGGGTCTTGTTACGCGCGTCACACCGCGGTTTTGGATCGGCCGGCCCTTCGGTCACGAGTTTGGTGAGAAGGTCTGGGGTCTGACGCCGTGGGCGTGACGTATTACTGTTAGTCGCGGCTGTGCGATTGTCGCCTGTTGGTGGCGGTGACCGCGGGTCGTGACAGCGGGCAGGCCGCGGTGCGATTTGTAAGAGTCATGTGCCTTTTTCGGTCTGGTTCAGGCAAGATTTCCAATATCATACTTACACTAATACTTCAATAATTTGCATTGGAATCACACCTGAATCGCTGAATGAAACCATGCCGGACTATTTTACGAATCGCACTGCAAATCAGCCCCGCGTATGTGTGAACCCAGGCTTAGACTGGCCTAGCTATCTACATAGCTGGAAAAACTGGTGTTCCCAAAATGCCAATGTGTTTCAGGATTAAGTGGTGAACTATGGCCATGCTTAGATAAAAAAAAAACAGAAGGCCTGTCCATATACGATTCCAAATTATGTCATGGAAATCAGACCTAACTGAAGAATTCCTCTTTATCTCCCCCATATCGCTATGAAGCCGGCCGTATATGTTGAAATTTGATTCGGGAAGAAGGCAATACTAAATCCAGATCGCTTTTCAGAGGTAAAGCAATTTAGCAGCACATCTAAACCTAGCCTAACAGCGAACAAATGTACTTGTTTGATTGCACTACTAGGGGGCACTGTAGTGGAGACCCTTCATTTCTAGTAAAACCCATTGGACCCTATTGCTACATAGCAGCAGGGGCGGACTGACCATTTGGAAACTTGGGCACTGGTCAGTGGGGGGAGCACATGAACTTATTTGGTTCTTCGGGCTGATTTGCTTCTGTCTCTCACACTATGAGCTCTGATGTACAGGAACTGTAACAGGCTGATTACACTGTTCAACAGGTAAAAAGTTTTGGGCATAAAATTAGCTAATCTTACATAATTTTGGGGTGCTGAAAACGAAAATGACCCTAAAAAATGTTGATTGGCTCTAGTTTCCATGATATATTCACCCATCTAATGACGAAAGCCATTCAAAATTATGATGCAACTTCAGCTGCATATTGCGCAATTGATACTGGTGACCAATAGAAAATTGCATGTATACTGAGATGATGCAATATTAGCCTTTAATTGCATCACTTCACTGCATAAAAGCTGCAGTATCTGTAGCTGATTGTAGTTCGACAGTGTCTTTACATTTCGTTTTATGCTTATATAGGCTACTCAGTAATGCCTCGAACTTGTGTGAATAAAGCAGATAATTTCTGCTATATCTGCGGTGAAATAACTTTTATCTCACAAAAAAGGAGGATAACAGGAATGATTAAGAAAGCCTACAACTTGTATTTTGGCTGCAAGATAGGAGACCAGGACAAGAGCTGGGCACCACATATATGCTGCAATTCTTGTGGGACGGCACTGGAGCAATGGTTGAATGGAAAAAAGGCATCTATGCCTTTCGCTGTGCCAATGATTTGGAGAGAGCCAACAGATCATGTTAGTAATTGTTACTTTTGTATGGTGCCTCCAATTGTAAAAGGGCTAAATCAGAAGAAAAAGTTATCTGTGCACTATCCAAATATTCCATCGGCAATACGTCCAGTTCCTCATGGAGAGGGGCTACCAATTCCTAAAGCACCAGAATCCTTCGTGGTTGAGTCAAGTGAGGAAGAACCTGAAGCGTGTAGTCACGTGCAGTTGTAAGAGATAGCCCTTTCCTCGAATACAAGAGAAAAGCCAAGAGAAGCAAAACCGACACAAACTGAAGACAAAACTAGTGAGAATCCTAAGTATTAAAATGATTCAACTTAGCTTATGGCTATAATTTTTCTTGGTAATCCTATGCAATATATTATGCCATTTAGGCTTTGTTATGTAGTCAATATCACTTGCTTTATATTTGTGGAAAGACATCTATCTATATAATTATTGTGCATTATGTAGTCATTACGCCTATAGTAGAAAACTTTCCGTTTACAGAAAAATTAGAGCCAATTGACAAATTTCATTGTTATATTTGAACTCAGAATGTGAAATTCATTAAGAAACAGTGTTATGGGTGATGTGTATGTACTTACATTGCTTGCATTAAAAATACATCCCAAGGCAGGGGCGGACTGACCATTTGGAAACTCGGGCACTGCCCGAGGGCCCGGAGTCAGTAGGGGGCCCCATGAGATGCCCCTGGTACCTTTTTTATAGGCTTTCTTGAGTTTGGGCAAGGACACAGGGGCCCCATGATCCCCAGTTGCCCGAGGGCCCATGACTTATCAGTCCGCCCCTGCATAGGAGGGTCCAATGCAGACTCCTTTCAGGGAAAAAACATCAACAACACGCATTATTAAAAAAGGTACCAACTACTTTTCTGATAAGAGTGATAGAATTCATTCTGCACTTTAGATCCGAGCTCATGGCAGACGTCTGTAGTAATTGTATGTGTTGTAAATGAAATGTTGGTGCACAGGGGAATGTAACTGAATTATTGTCATGGAGGATAATGTAATCAGCAATGTCTCCATTGAAGATCTGAGCAGTGAAAGCACAAATCGGACAAGATCATCTCGTATCTGGAAAGTATCAAACTTTGCTTAAATATGCCTTTCAGGGTGTCATTTAGTCCGAAAGGATTTGTTTCTGAAGCCAAGAGAACCTGAACATTCTCAATCCACTGCAATCGTACGGCATAATGTATACAATGTTTAGATGGCCAATTACGTAGGTCAAGCCAGAATAAAGGAATGCAGCATTCACAATCCAATCACTGCACACCGGGAGGCGGAATGTAATCGAGGCACCAGAACATTTCCTCCACTGATGACAAAGACGACTGATGAAAAAGTCAGATGCCAATTCCACTTTTATTCAACATGTTAGCTCCCCTGCTTTGTTTAGCCTTACCCAAACTGCATCTGTAGGGGTTGTACCAGGCAATTCATGTGGTAGGAAGCTGTCTTACCTGTAGGTATAATGAATATCAACTATTCTATGGTGATGTCACCGGTACATGCGCTCTGAAGGAACTACATACGCGTGCCCTTCTTTCAGGCTGAAAACTAAAAATTAATAAATATTTAAATTATAAAAAAAAAAAGATACAGTGCCATGAAAAAGTATTCATACCCTTTGACATTTTCCACATTTTGTCATGCTACAACCAAAAATGTCAATGTATTTTATTGGGATTTTAAGTGATAGACCAACACAAAGTGGCACATAATTGTGAAGTGGAAGGAAAATGATAAATGGTTTTCAAAATTTACAAATAAATATGTGAAAAGTGTGGCGTGCATTTGTATTCAGCCCCCCGGAGTCAATACTTTGTAGAACCACCTTTCGCTGAATTTACAGCTGCAAGTCTTTTTAGGGATGTCTCTACCAGCTTTGCACATCTAGAGAGGGACATTTTTGGCCATTCTTCTTTGCAAAATAGCAGAAGCTGTCAGATTGGATGGAGAACGTCTGTGAACAGCAATTTTCAAGTCTTACCACAGATTCTCAATTGGATTTAGGTCTGGACTTTGAGTGAGCCATTCTAACACATGAATATGCTTTGCTCTAAACCAGGGGTGTCAAACTAGCGGCCCTCCAGCTGTTGCAAAACTACAAGTCCCATCATGCCTCTGCCTTTTGGAGTCATGCTTGTAACTGTCAATTTTGCAATGACTCATGGGACTTGTAGTTTGGCAACAGCTGGAGGGCTGCCAGTTTGACACCCGTGATCTAAACCATTCTTTTAAAGCTCTAGCTGTATGTATAGGGTCCGTGTCCTGCTGCAAGGTGAACCTCCACCCCAATCTCAAGTCTTTTGCAGACTCTTAACAGGTTATCTTCTAAGACTTCCCTGTGTTTGGCTACATCCATCTTTCCGTCAACTCTGACCAGCTTCCCTAACCCTGCTGAAGAAAAGCATCCCCACAACATAATGCTGCCACCACCATGTTTCACGGTAGGGATGGTGTGTTCAGGGTGATGTGCAGTGTTAGTTTTCTTCCACACATAGCGTTTTGCTTTTAGGCCAAAAAGTTCAACTTTGGTCTCATCTGACCGGAGCCCCTTCTTCCACATGTTTGCTGTGTCCCCTACATGACGTCCCGCAAAAGGGAATTTTAAATGGCTTTCATTCAACAATGGCTTACTTCTTGCCACACTTTCATACAAAACAGATTTGTGGAGTGCTAGAATAATAGTTGTCCTGTGCACAGATTCTCCCACCTGAGCTGTGGATCTCTGCAGCTCCTCCAGAGTTACCATGGGCCTCTTAGCTGCTTCTCTGAGTAATGCTTTCCATGCTCGGCCTGTCAGTTTAGGTGGACGGCCATGTCTTGGTAGGTTTGCAGTTGTGCCATACTCTTTCCATTTTCGGATGATGGATTGACCAGTGCTCCGTCAGATGTTCAAAGCTTGGGATATTTTTTTATAACCTAACCCTACTTTAAAACTTGCCCACAACTTTATCTCTGACCTGTCTGGTGTGTTCTTTTGCCTTCATGATGCTGTTTGTTCACAAATGTTCTCTCACAAACCTCTGAGGGCCTCACAGAACAGCTGTATTTTTACTGAGATTAAATTACACACAGGTGGACTCTATTTACTAATTAGGTGACTTCTGAAGGCAATTGGTTCCACTAGATTTTAGTTAGGGGTATCAGAGTAAAGGGGGCAGAATACAAATGCATGCCACACTTTTCAGATATTTGTTTGTAAAACAAATGTAAAAAACATGTATCATCTTCCTTCAACTTCACAATTATGTGCCACTTTGTGTTGGTCTATCACAAACTCCCAATAAAATACATTTACGTTTTTGGCTGTAACATGACAAAATGTGGAAAATTTCAACCGGTATGAATACTTTTTCAAGGCACTGTATTCATTCATTAAAAATGTATTAAACATCTATTTTATTAAATAATGATCTCATCTCTGGGAGAAGATGTACACATGCTTACAAAAAGAAAGAGCATGGGGAAAACCACACCACCATAGTGATACTCCATCATTCATAGACCAAGACAGTTGCAGATGTGTAGCCTTTAAATACAGGTGTCATCATCCAGATTGTGCCGTCTGGCAGGTGCGTGTGACTAGCAGACTGAAGACTAGCAGACAGAATTACATTTATTGCCACTAAAATTGAGTTAAATGTGTATAAGGCCCCATTCACACGGGCATGTGCATTTTTAGGAAAGGCACACAAGTTCCTGCTGGCAGAATAATCTGTAAAAAAACCACATGTGCTTAGGTGGGTTTAAGCACGTTTGCACGTGTACATGTATTAAAAACACAGGATCTATACTCAGGATCTATTTATGCTGCACAAAGATGCATGCAGAACTAGACACCAGACGCATCTGTACGCAGCTATGTTTATGCCCATGTAAACAAAGCCTTAAAGAAGACCTTACCCACTTGACCTTAACCAATTACCCCCCCCCCCCTTCCTGACCAGGTCATTTTTGTGATACGGCGCTGCGTTACTTTAACTGACAATTGCGCGGTTATGCATCACTGCACCCAAATGAAATTTATGTCCTTTTTTCCCCCCACAAATAGAGCTTTCTTTCGGTGGCATTTGATCGCCTGTGCGTTTTTATTTTTTGTGCTATAAACAAAAAAAAAAGGCTGACAACTCTGAAAAAAAACCTGTATTTTTTATTTTTGACATTTTAGTATTAAAACATATCCAGTAAAAAAAAATAAAAAAAATCAAAATTTCTTTATAAATTTAGGCCAAAATGTATTCTTTGCTAAAAAAAACACATCCCAATACGTGTAAATTCATTGGTTTACGTGAAAGGTATAGTGTTTACAAATGGCAGTATATATACTGAAATTTAAAAAAAAAAATTTATTAGCAATGGCGGCGAACAGCGACTTATAGCAGGACTGCGGTGGGCATTCTGACATTGGGGGGAAATTACTTGGTGTCACTGACATCCCCAGTGACACCAATACATTGATCAGTGCTAATAAAAAGAGCTGACACTGTACTAGTGGCACTGGGAAGGAAGGGTTAACGTGGGGCGAGCAAAGGGTTAACTGTGTACTGTTTTACTATGGGGGCTGTGTGCTTTACTGTAAGCACACTGCTTTGTATGGCTCTGCTATGCAGTTCTGGTCTGGAGTTCAATCCTGCCATCCATAAAGTGGATGCAACAGCACGCCCAGATCCTTAAAGTGTTACTAAACCCACAACAGTAAAATCAGTCTGTATATGCAGTAAAGCATGCTTGGTATAGTCACTGTGGAACCTAAGGGGCTAATCCTCTCCATTGTGTAAAAAGGGTGCTTGATCCTGTTTTCTCTGGTCCTGCCCTTCTTCTACTGTCCCCAATCCATCTACAGATAGAACAGAGCCTTGGGGGCACTCTGCACATGCTCAGTTTGGTGTGTATTGCTAGAGAGGGTTTTTTTTTTCTTGGGAGAGTAAAAAGGGCCAATCTGAGCTGTCCAGACAGGGTCAGGGGTTATGCAGCCTCATAGGACAATAAAAAGAGAATGAAAACTCCTCCTACAAGCTTTAACCAGTGCTCTGCTGGACACTGATAGATGTCACAAGACTGCTATATAATGCTGATGTGAAATGGTATTTAGCAGTTTATATTTACTAAAATAATTAAGAGACTATAGGAATGAATTGGAGTGCAGATTGCAGAGTGCATGTGTGCCCCACCCCCCACCATGAACATTTTGATCTAGTGATGGATGGAGGAGAAGTCAATATAAATATGACCATACACATTGAAGCTGAACTCCAGACCAACAGCTTAAAACCCAGATGAAATGCATATACAGTATGTAAGCTGGTTTACCTGCCAAATGAATTGTAATTTTGTCCAACCAGTTCTTTACACAGCTCTGCCCCACAGCACAGCCCTGTCTATCAGGGAGGGGACCTGATCTTTCTCTGGTGCCGTTTAACTTTCTCCTACAGGTCTCTTCCCCACCCTCACCCTGTGATTGGACAGTGAAACGAGAAGCAGCACACTGATGAGCTCATTATTCTACTCTATCCTCCTATCAGTATGCTCCTTGCACTACTCTACACTTGATAAACGCCTCGTTATGCTTCCCCCACCCATTCCCTGGACTCTGCTGTACAAACTGTAAAGGATCCTGCAGGAAGTGAGCACAGGTCAAACTTTGTTAGTCACACTGCTTGTATGTAAAAAATATATTTATTTACGTCTTAAAGATTACACAGATCTATTCATTTACACCTTTTAGATCTACCTGGCATTCAGTTTTAGGCTTTATCTCGTGGGCTGCATATAGCGTGGACGGATGAATCTGCAGTGTCGGCTATTGTATCCTGGAGACAGGCTCTGAGGAAGAGGATAAGTTCTCGAAACGCGTCAGCCTCTGGATGTTCCATCGTTTCTGTACACCTGGATGCTTTGCTGACTGTTTGTGCTGTACCAATGAGATGTATTTGCACTTTTTATGACTTTGTGAGTATAATACTGTATTTTCCAGCGTATAAGATGACTTTTTATACTTAAAAACATACCCCAAAAATCATGGGTCGTTTTATACACGCGGTATACAATGTGAACCTTTAGTTTGTTTGGACCAAGCTGGCTCAAAACGAACATCCCTAATCTGTCAGCCTGCTGGATGTGCGGTAATACTGTATGTATGGTAGCTTCGACTACATACAGTATAGCGCGCTGAGCCAACCACGGCGAGCGATGTATTCTATTAATGAATACAAAGCCTGCTCGGATTGGCTGAGGTTGTGACATCATCAGCCTCTCTGACTCAGCCAATCCGAGCAGGCTATGTATTCATTAATAGAATACATCGCTTGTCGTGATTACGGACATTCACTTTGAGCCAGCCTTGCTCAGCGCGGTATACTGTATGTAGACGAAGCTACAGTACATACAGTATTACTGCACATCCAGCAGGCTGACAGATTAGGGACGTTCGTTTTGAGCCAGCTTGGATCAGCGCGGTATACTGTAGAATTGTATGTAGCCAAAGCTACCATACATACAGTATTAGTGCACATCCAGCAGGCTGACAGATTAGGGACACTCATTTTTAGCCAGCTTGGCTCAGCGCGGTATACTGTATGTAGCCGAAGCTACTGTACATACAGCATTACTGCACATTCAGCGGGCTAATAGATTAGGGACATTCGTTTTGAGCCAGCTTGGCTCAGCACGGTATACTGTATGTACTGCATTTGTATGTGGCCGAAGCTACTGTACATACTGTATTACCGCACATCCAGACAGATTAGGGACACTCATTTTGAGCCAGCTTGGCTCAGCGCGGTATACTGTATGTAGCCGAAGCTACTGTACATACTGTATTACCGTACATCCAGCAGGCTGACAGATTAGGGGCATTCGTTTTGGGCCAGCTTGGCTCAGCACTGTATATATACTGTATTTGTATGTGGCCGAAGTTACCGTACATACAGTATTACCGCACATTCAGCAGACAGATTAGGGACACTCATTTTGAGCCAGCTTGGCTCAGCGCTGTATACTGTATGTAGCCGAAGCTATTGTACATACAGCATTACTGCACATCCAGCGGGCTGACAGATTAGGGACATTCGTTTTGAGCCAGCTTGGCTCAGCACTGTATATAAACTGCATTTGTATGTGGCCGAAGTTACCGTACATACAGTATTACCGCACATCCAGCAGGCAGATTAGGGACATTCATTTTGAGCCAGCTTGGCTCAGCGCGGTATACTGTATATACTGCATTTGCATGTGACCGAAGCTACCGTACATACAGAATTACCGCACATCCAGCGGGCTGACAGATTAGTGGGTGTATATTTAATCAAATCTGATGTTTATTCAAATCTGATGTTTTTAAATGGTGTTGCCTCGGAAGGGGGGTAGTCTTATACAACAAGTATAGCCCAAAGCCTATGTTTTAACTGAAAAATTAGGGGGTCGTCTTATGCACCCAGTCACCTTATACGCTGGCAAATACGGTACTTACCTTTTTACAATAAACCTATTATTTCAAGGTTAATGCACTCGGCCGGGGTGCCCTATGTTTGTTTTTCGTTACTGCAATGTTCCTAGACCTCCCCAGTCTTGTGGCTGGTGCACCCCATGAAGGCCAAGTGTCTGCCTATAGCCCATTAATGCCTTTGGGCCCGTTCCCCAAGCGCAGGAAGATTGAATTGTCTGATTCCTTCATTGTATCCTGGCCCCCGGGGCTGTCTGAATACCCAAACAGTGCCTTGGATGCAGGAGTTGTTCGTTGGAAAATTTGCCATCCGGATCTTCAACAAAAGTCAATTAAAAAAATCTGCCTGCCAAGCACCCCACGTGAGCATTTCTACAACCCTTCACGTGCATTAAAACCATTTAAAATAATGAATCTTGTATTTTGCTGGTAATTGGTTTTAATGGCATCTCAGATTGAATTTATGAAGACATGAGACAATAGCTCAGGGTTTGTGCTATGAATCACTCACCGCCTGCGCCTGGGAAGAGGGAGGCACACACTCTGTGACCCGGGGCTGTGCACGCCTAGTGTTGCCATGGCACAAGGAAAGGCATGTCATCAATAAACTTTACATCTATATTGATCTGGTGTCTCAGCCAGAACAACAGCCATTCCGCTCTACAATATGTTCAGCCGGATTCACAAATAAGTACTGCTAGTCGCTGGGAGCATGCTTTCCGATCATTAAAGAGGCACTCCGGTTGCCTCCAGAACCTGTTTCTATGGAGCCATAATGACCTACCTGTAATATGGTTTATTTTTCTGTGCAGTCAGGCCATGCTCATGTCAATGTTTTCCAGGAAATACAACGGGTTTCAAGTGAAGTATGAGATCCCCATTTTCTGAGGATACAATTATTTGTCTAGAACAGGGGTCTTCAAACTTTGTAAACAAAGGGCCATTTTACTGTCCTTCAGCCTTTAGGGTGGGCCGGGAGCTGTTATTAGTTGGAGGTATGTTTTTTTTAAACCTCTGCATTGTGTGAAAAGGATGTTTGATCTTGGCTGCTCTGATCCTCCCCTTCTTCTACTGTCCCCAATCCATCTGCTGATAAAACATAGCCTTGAGCGCAAGCTGCACAAGCTCGGTTTGCTGTGTATTACTAGTTTTTTTTTTTCACTGGCCAATCAGTGCTGTCCAGACAGGGGGTCAGGGGTCCCGCAGCTTAATAGGACAATCAGGAAGAATGAAAACTCCTCCTACAAGCATTAACCAGTGCTCTGCTGGACACTGATAGAAGTCACAAGACTACTGATGAGAAAAAGGTATTTAGCAGTTTCTACTTACTAAAATAACTGCATTTCCATATCCTGTGTACCAGATATAGTGAATGCAGGGTCCAGGGTTTAGTAACACTTTAATATAATCATGTGATTCTTTTCACTTCCTGTCCCAGTGACACAACAGGAACTGAGAGGAAATCTCCCCAAGGATGGTAATAAAAGCCTGACAGAGGTTCTAATTCCTCATTATTCTATCCAAAACAAAAACACGTTTGACTAAATCTCTGCTTTGATGAGAAACAAAAGACACACGGTTGTGGTATCTGCATTTAAGCATTCTTCCTTCTGATGCACCAAAAGTACAGCCACGTACAGTGGGATATTAAACACACATGGGGGATGTCTGCAGAAGTTGCAAAACAACTGGGACTGAAAAACTCTTAATTTCCTCATTCCGGGGAGTGAAATGTGATCAGTGAGCCCTGGGGAGATTAGATTTTATCTCAACCCACGTGCCTGTTTACAAGCAATGCTTTGAAAACTGTTAGCATATGTCTGCAAAGATCGTGCTTGCATTTATTTTCGGCAAGATTTATATCATTACTTCCAAATGAACACTTACGCAATATTAACATAAATCACAGACATTTTGTTTTTTTTTAAGTAGACTTTTAAAAGTCATTTTCAGTGTTTCAAATAGTCATTTTCTTTTTTTAAACTATTAGAGGACAATCCTGCCTTGAAGAACCTACTTTAAGCACTTCTGTTATAGGGTGACAAAGCTGTGTCCCTGTCTCCCAATTGTGCTCCTGAGTTGTCACCCGCTTTCCTAAGTGACACTAGAAGTGGCCTTGCAAAGCAGGTTGGATAGGCATGTTCCACTGATGTCATTATCAGGAAACCCTCCCTGATAAATGCCATACAGCCATCACTGGAGTATATGTAGACAGGAGGTGTCTGCAAGAAGGCTGCAGAAGGTCAACTGTGCAGAGATAAGGTACAAACAAAGGGTAAAAAGAAAGGTGAAAGCAAGTATTTTACTTAAAATAAAGACAACTTTATTGCTATGCACAGTTTACATTAAAGCACAACTCCTCGCTAAAAAAAAAAAAAATTGCCGTGAAGCTGTGTCTGCATGCAAGGGTTAATTGCTCCTTTTGTCCAGGGTAGAGGAAAAAGCCTTACACTTAACCAATCCCCCACTCCACTGGCAAATGGCATTGCTCCCACGATCCAGGGGTGGACTGTTCCTGGCATCCTCATGTCCATAGCAGGTCTATGGAGCCTGTTCTGTGCTTGATGATGTCAGGAACAATCCATGGCTCAAGACTGCTAGAGAGTAGAGGGCAGGAGTTGCAGGGAATGATCTTGTGTGCAGAGGATTGGAGGACCAGGTAAGTACATCTCCCCTCATCTCTCCCCTAGACAGGCACAGCCCCAATGCAAGGGAGAACTTGTTTTTTGCCCAGAATTCAGCTTTAACTGTAATAAAGTATACCTGTCATAACACACAAAAGGGGAATGGTGAAGTAAGGTAGGTTGAACTAATGTTTCATTCTCTTCCCATTATACTCTTAAAGTGGTATTAAATCTTGTTTTGTGTTGCATTAAAAAGTTAATTCGGGCCAAGCTGGCCCAAACTAATCCTTCTTTTACTAAGGGATGTGACTGCTGTCAGCGCAGTTCAGAGAGCCGGGTGGATAACATCACAAACTCCGCCAATCAGAAGAAGCCTTGTATTCATTCATAAAAGTTTAAAGCTTCCTGCTAATGGCTGAGCAGCGCTCAACCCAACTCCTTTTTTGTTCCGGAAACAGGACAGGAAGTCCTCGTACCGCTGCCATAAATACTATATGTAACTGATGCTACAGCACAGACAGCAGCCGCATCCCTTACTAAAGGAAATTGTTTATTTGGGCCAGCTTGGCCTGAATAAACTATTTAACCACTTCAATACCAATGTATTGCCTAAAGATGGCTACTCTTGTCCTGGGAAGGTGCCTATAGACATCCTCCCAGAACGTGCCTCCTACGCGCCCCTGGGGTGCACATCGGGCATGCTCTGTGACCACTGTGTCCTTTGACAACAGATGATCACAGATTGCAGTAAAGGGACAATCACAGTGGTCTTTTCCTATGTGATCAGCAGTGTCCAATCACCACTTTCCCTCCAGAGGATTTACCCCCCCCCCCCCCCCTTCCCAACCAGGCCATTTTTTTTGTGATACGGAGCTGCGTTGCTTTAACTGAGTATTGTGCGGTCATGCAACGCTGCACTCTAATGAAATTTATGTCCTTTTTTTCCCCACAAATGGAGCTTTCTTTTGGTGGTATTTGATCTCCTGTCAGTTTGTTATTTTTGCGCTATAAACAAAAAAAGATTGACAAATATTTTTTAACTTTTTGCTATAAAACATGTCCAGTAAAAATTAAAAAAAAAAAAAACAAATTTCATCATAAATTTAGGCCAAAATGTATTCAACATATCTTTGCAAAAAAAAATAAAAAATCCCAATACATATAAATGAATTGGTTTACGTGAAAGTTATAGCATCTGCAACTGGCGGTATATATATATACTGGAATTTTTTTTTTTTAGATACTTATAATGGCAGCGATTAGTGACTTATAGCGGGACTGTGGCGGGAATTCTGACACCTGGGTGGAACGGTCACTGACAACCGCAGTGACACTAATACAGTGATCAGTGCTAATAAAAAGAACTGACACTGTACTAATGACACTGGCCAGGAAAGGGTTAACAACTGGGGCGATCAAAAGGTCAACTATGTGCTGTGTGTGTTTTACTGTGTTATATGCTTTATGCAGAGCAATACAAAGCAGCATGCTGGAGCTGACGAGGTGGGGGGGGGAGAGAAATACGTATTGTTTACATACAGACCTCTCCCCCGTCAGTGATACTCAGCGATCGCTGGGTGCCAGCAGGGAATCATCAGCCAGGACCCAGTGATTGACAGATGAAACAGCCAATGGCGGCATGGGTTGGGCACGCACATGTCCCCTACCCGGAAATATAGAGCGGTCGGGAAGTGGTTAAACTGATTTGTCGGTTATCGCGGTCCTTTCCTCACATGGTGTGTCTGTGTGAGGAAGAGACAACCAATACCTGGCAAGGCTGTCAGCACTTTATTTACACTGAAAATCAGGGCCCTGATCATCAATGCAGCCCCGTCAGTGATGCTTATCAGTGCCACCTATCAATGCCCATCAGTGTAGCTTATCAGGGCAGCCTCATTAATGCCCATCAGTACAGCCTCTTTACTGCCCGTTAGTGCAGCCCATCAGTGCACTGAAAATCGGCTTGGGCAGGAAGGGGGTGAAAGTGCCCGGTATTGAAGTGATTAAAGTAACACAAAAGCTGGAGTTAGGCTTTAAGACCAACAACAAAAATATAATATCTAACAGCTTAATCTTTAAAATGTTGTCGATGCATTCGTTTTCTTTTTTAGGCTTTCTTTCTATTTTTTAATTTTTCTTTACTTTCACCTGGTGATCTGGCCAGTAACATGCCTCCTGTCTTAGATTGTATCCATTTTACGGAGGTGCAACAGAGACACCCTTGGATAGCAGCATTGTCAATCTGGGGGGGTAGTATTAGAGCAGGGATGCGGGCCGCATCAGCATTATGGTTACTCTCAAAGGACCAATTATATCAGTAAGACTAGATGTTCAAAGCACCGCACCCCCTTACATCAAATGTCAAGAGTACCCCACCCTCTCTTACAACAGAGTGCACCACCCCTTTACCGCTGCTGCTGGGAAGAAGCTGGGGGCGGAGCTGAGAAGCAGAAAATGCAGGGTCTGGAGGAGGACCAGAGGAGGTCTGGAGTCTGCTGAATGCTGAGATCAGGGGAAGTGGAGACGAGGGGGTGCTGCGGCTGCACAAAGAGCTGCAGGATCTGTAGGAGGAGTTCTGTCCTCCCCTCTACTGCCGGCTGCTGAGACTAGGTGAGGGCAGAGGGGTGCCGCAGCTGCAGGAGAGGTGCGAGGGCCACTGGGGGATCACCAGGTTAGAATAAAGAAAATAAGCCTAAAAATTAAACTAATGCAGCCACCACATCGAAAGAACTGGTAAGCTGCAATAGATTACATTTTTGTATTTAAATTTTTTTTGGTTACTGAACGCCACAAGCTGGAGGAAAGAGTCACACAAATGTCGTGTCAGTGATGTATATGTGCAATGACTTTACAGCCCTCGGCTCCTACATCTTAGACAAAACTTCCAAGTAAATTTTATATCGTTTGAATTATTATTTGTTACATTGTACCAGTTACCAAGGAAACCGTCTTATTAGGTGGGCCAATACCTATGACCTAGAAGAGAGGAGCCCATTAATTTACTGAAGGAATCAGTGACATCACTGGCTGCTACCGAACTGGAGAAAAGAAAAAAGAAAAAAAAAAAAAAAAAAAAAAAAAAAAATCACAAAAATAATGAACCGGACCGTGCCGAGACGATTATACAATCATAGCCGATCCTACTACCAAATCATATGCGTACCTGTCCTTTTCACTTTACTGACCATTTAGCCACCTCTAGATCTTACAGCTCCTGGTAAGAAATATCGGAGGGATGTCCTACTTACTGCTCACACCAAGACTGAAGAAGGCTGGAAGTGGTATTAAACCCAAAAGCAAACATTTATTATAACTCATCTTACCAGTTCTGTGATGACTGCATTAGTTTTCTTTTTTCAGGCTTTATTTTACGTTCACCTGGTGATCTGGCCAGTAAGTCTGTTGTTTTTCATAAGAACAACCTGTCCTGCAGATTTAGCAGTTAGAGGGTTGGGACAACTCATTTACCACAGACAGAGGTGCTTACAATGATCAGCTTTTGCGTAAAATCTTTATCCCAAAAGCAAACAAAATGTTTGCTGTAACTGCGACCTGGTAATCAAAGAGTGTGGTGCCTTTCAAGCTGATGGGTGAGCGCTTCCCCGAACCCATTGAAAGACAGGTTGCTGTAACGGCTTGTGTAACTGCAGTGTGAGCTGGAGTTTGGCTTCAAGTTGTTAGTGTGTCTAAATCTGCTAGTACAAATCCCCTCCCCCCAGACTGACAACGCTGCAGTCCAAAAGGTGCTCCTTCATCCAGACTGGGGGCACTCTAATACAGGAGCTGTGTTACTGGCCAAATCACCAGGTGAAAACAGAGGGAAAAAAGAACAAAAAAGCAGCCATCACATCTAATGTCTGGTAAGCAGCAATATATTACATGTTTGGTTTTGAGTTTAATACCGCTTAAGCTCCTTAGCGGTATTCCCGAGTGTAGCTCGGGGTAAAATTTCTATACCAATAGCGGTAACCCTGAGCTACACTCTGGCTTACCATGCGGCGGGTCCCTGCAGCACTTACCTTGTCCTTCGCTCCCGCGATGTGTCCCCTGCAGCGTCCCCGGCCATCTCCTCCGGCCGATGCCGGCATCCGGCTTCCGTGTTCCGGTCCCTGTAACGTCGGGACGTACGGGCGGGAAATTTGAAATTTTTAAAAAATTTCATTTTTGCTGTCATTGCTGTTTCAATGCATTTCACATACATTTTGTCCCTACTGCTTTGTCCTGTGCCCTGCCTGCATTTTGTCTGTTCTTTCTGCCTGGAAACTTAGAAAAGTCCATGGCGTCCAAAAAGCGTCCCTTTACATCAAAAGCGGTTTTAGAACAGCGATAGTAAATCAGAACCACTTGCAGAATTGAGTGATAATGATTCGTGGGGAAATTCGTCATCAGACACTGAAAACGATTTTGCGACTTTGCTCAGCGATGTGCGAATTTGCCTCTGTATTTCAAATTTCAGTGTTTTTGGGTTTGATTATATTATTGAATTAAATGTATTATTGTATTATTATTTTTTATGATTATTTATTAAATTATAATTTATGATTTCGTGTTGCAAATTTTATCATACCCGGGATGTTTACTAGACTCATGTTCGGACAGATTTCAGAGTTATTCCTAAAAATTACAGCCTACAATAAAAAAACTACATATTTCCATGCAAAATAATGGTACCGCTTTTAGCACAAAAAATCGGAAAGAATCATACCGCCAGGGAGGTTAGTATGGCACCCTCATGCATCAGAAAACTGCACAGGCCAAGTGGCACTAGACGTATTTTACTGTACAGGCCAATGAGAACCTAGCCTTAGACTTCTACATAAAGCTCTGCTTATTGAAGAGAGGTTTTGCAGCAAATCTAACCAAACAAAGATGGCAGACAACACACGCAAGAACAGAACAGTTCCGGGGCTGTGTACCGCCATGGCCAAGATCGCTGTCTGATTGTTGCACAAACCTTACCCAGGCGCTGGAGAGAACATTTATTAAGCGAAACAAAAATTCCCTCATTCAAAATGTATTATTTTTCATACTAATTAGCATTAGTAAATAGATACGAAGGTAAATCATATTTGGGTTTTTTTTTCATATTTCTTCAGTTGCTTCCTGGTTTCTGGCCTAGGCCAAAAATATGTCATACATTAAAAAAATCCACATGAGCCTTTTTTTTTTTTCACGTGGAGAAGGGGCTCTCTCATCTAAGCACATTCTCCTGACAGCATACCTGAGGTAAGGGCAGATGGATTCCAGGAAGTAAATGCTAAATGAATCTTCTGCCCTTACTCAAAATGGCTGCGGATACAAATGCTAAAAGGATGTTTTTCAAAGCGATTCCTCAACAAAACAAAGCATGGAGACATAGATGGACGGGTGAGGTGGTTTCAATATTCAAAAATAATAAATAGAGTTTTGCGGTGCTCAGTTTAGTTCTGCTTTAGCCTAGGTTTACACTATGCACCACATGTGAATCGCACAGGACTTGCACCGTATTCCTGTGCAATTCACATACGATTCAGTGCACTGCGACTTCAGACCATTCATTCTGAAGTGCTGGCACATTTTTTGGAGCTGCACTGCAACCGCGTCGCAGTTTGTACCATGCAATCTGATGCAGGCAAACTACACTGCGATTGCAATGCATTTGGGGTGTCGTTAAACTTCTATTGAAACCCACAGCGGATCGCAAACACAGTGTGAGCGCAATGCAGCGTGGGAAATGCACAGGAATCACAGCGTTGCCTGCATCGCATATGTATGAACTGGGGCTTAAGGGCCAGTTCACACCAGAACGCGGTGCGGGAAACCGCATTCCATGCACATTTCTCGCATTGCCTTCAAAACGCACTGCGCTTGTGATCTGCAGCAGGTGTCAGTACCAACTTAACGACACCCCAAACACAGGTCACAATTGCAGTGCGTTTGCCTGCACCAAACTGCATGGTACAGTAGTAATATGCATAGTTACTTAGTCTAATTGAAAAAAGACAGAAGTCCATCTAGTTTAACCAATAAAAGAGAAACATTTAAAAAATGTTATATATATTCCTATATACACAATCCTATACCCACAGTTGATCCAGAGGAAGGCAAAAAACCCCAGCAAAGCACGATCCAATTTGCTCCAGCAGAGGAAAAAAATCCTTCCTAATCCCCGAAGAGGCAAATCGGATATTTCCTGGATCAACTTTAGAAATAAATATTAGTATCCAGTTATATCATGTACATCAGGGGTCTCCAAACTTTCTAAACAAGGGGCCAGTTTACTGTCCTTAAGACTTTAGGGGAGCCGGACTGTGGCTAATGGAATGTCCTGGTGTCAGAAGGAATAAACAATGCCACAGCTTCAGCAGGAGGCATTGTGCTCCATCATTCGTGTCAGTGGGAGGAATAGTGCCCCATCGCTGTTGTCAGTGGGAGGAATAGTGCCCCATCGCTGTTGTCACTGGCAGGAATTGTGCTTCTATAGGTGTTGTCAGTGGGAGCAATCATGCCCCATTACTGGTGTCACTGGGAGAAATAGTGCTCCATTGTTGGGGTAAGTGGCAAGAGTTATACCCCCTTTGTTGGTGTCAGTAGGAGGAATAGTGCCCCAAACGCCAAATAAAGGCAAGCAAAGGGCCACATCCAGCCCCTGGTTCACAGTTTGGAGACCACTGATGTACATTTAGGAAATAATCCAGGTCTTTTTTTAAAACAATCTACTGAGCTAGCCTGAACCACCTCTTGAGGGAGTCAATTTTACATTTTCACAGCTCTTACTCAGTGGCAGGAATTATGCTTCTACTGGTGTTGTCAGTGGGAGGAATAGTGCCCCATCACTGGTGTCAGTGGGACGAATAGTGCCCCATCACTAGTGTCAATGGGACGAATAGTGCCCCATCACTGGTGTCAATGGGACGAATAGTGCCCCATCACTAGTGTCAATGGGACGAATAGTGCCCCATCACTAGTGTCAATGGGAGAAATAGTGCCCCATCACTGGTGTCAATGGGAGAAATAGTGCCCCATCACTGGTGTCAATGGGAGAAATAGTGCCCCATCACTGGTGTCAATGGGAGAAATAGTGCCCCATCACTGGTGTCAATGGGAGAAATAGTGCCCCATCACTGGTGTCAATGGGAGAAATAGTGCCCCATCACTGGTGTCAATGGGAGAAATAGTGCCCCATCACTGGTGTCAATGGGAGAAATAGTGCCCCATCACTGGTGTCAATGGGAGAAATAGTGCCCCATCACTGGTGTCAATGGGAGAAATAGTGCCCCATCACTGGTGTCAATGGGAGAAATAGTGCCCCATCACTGGTGTCAATGGGAGAAATAGTGCCCCATCACTGGTGTCAATGGGAGAAATAGTGCCCCATCACTGGTGTCAATGGGAGAAATAGTGCCCCATCACTGGTGTCAATGGGAGAAATAGTGCCCCATCACTGGTGTCAATGGGAGAAATAGTGCCCCATCACTTGTGTCAATGGGAGAAATAGTGCCCCATCACTGGTGTCAATGGGAGAAATAGTGCCCCATCACTGGTGTCAATGGGAGAAATAGTGCCCCATCACTGGTGTCAATGGGAGAAATAGTGCCCCATCACTGGTGTCAATGGGAGAAATAGTGCCCCATCACTGGTGTCAATGGGAGAAATAGTGCCCCATCACTGGTGTCAATGGGAGAAATAGTGCCCCATCACTGGTGTCAATGGGAGAAATAGTGCCCCATCACTGGTGTCAATGGGAGAAATAGTGCCCCATCACTGGTGTCAATGGGAGAAATAGTGCCCCATCACTGGTGTCAATGGGAGAAATAGTGCCCCATCACTGGTGTCAATGGGAGAAATAGTGCCCCATCACTGGTGTCAATGGGAGAAATAGTGCCCCATCACTGGTGTCAATGGGAGAAATAGTGCCCCATCACTGGTGTCAATGGGAGAAAGAGTGCCCCATCACTGGTGTCAATGGGAGAAAGAGTGCCCCATCACTGGTGTCAATGGGAGAAAGAGTGCCCCATCACTGGTGTCAATGGGAGAAAGAGTGCCCCATCACTGGTGTCAATGGGAGAAAGAGTGCCCCATCACTGGTGTCAATGGGAGAAATAGTGCCCCATCACTGGTGTCAATGGGAGAAAGAGTGCCCCATCACTGGTGTCAATGGGAGAAAGAGTGCCCCATCACTGGTGTCAATGGGAGAAATAGTGCCCCATCACTGGTGTCAATGGGAGAAATAGTGCCCCATCACTGGTGTCAATGGAGGCATAGTGTTCTATTGTTGGGGTAAGTGGCAAGAGTTATACTCCCATTGTTGGTGTCAGTAGGAGGAATAGTGCCCCAAGCGCTAAATAAAGGCAAGCAAATGGCAACATCCAGCCCCTGGGCCACAGTTTGGAGACCACTGATGTACATTTAGGAAATAATCCAGGTCTTTTTTAAAACAGACTACTGAGCTAGCCTGAACCACCTCTTGATTGGGTCAATTTTACATTTTCACAGCTCTTACTGTGAAGAAACCTTTCCATATTTAGAGAATAAATCTCTTTCTCCAGATGTAAATAGTGTCCCTTTGTCCTCTATGATGACCTTAAAGTGAATGTCTACACCGAGTTCACTATACGGACCACGCACAGTGGTCTCCTGTGCCATTCATGGTGTGAAGTATCCCTAAAATGTTACGGTTATGATCTGACAAATACAGACTCTGCTCTCCAGTGTACACCTTTGTAACTCACTAGGAACATTGGCCAGAAATTAGGTTGACATTTTAGTAGCAGTTGCCTGAGTCAACAATCCAATGGCCAACCCTCCTCCCTCCTTCAATGGCATGTGAGTAGCCATATGGGACTATGTGTGTATACCCCTGGAGGAAAGTCATTGGAATTAGTGATCAGGAATCATTTCTCCTCCAGGACTGGGTACCCGATATGTGTACACAGATTTTACTATGTCTGCCCAATGTTTACTTTTGCTTTGTTGCTACAGCAAGATCCGCCTGCAAATCTGAACAGACAATGGAGCACAATCAGCTGAGCCGCCATGATGTTTGTTCTGGTTCAGGAAGCAATGAGGAATGTGCCTCAAACACAGCAAGAAAGAGCAGCTCTACTGTTAGGTGGTAGATAAACAATACAACATGCCATTCAAACCCTTCTGACATCTCAATAGGAAACTGGAACAATAAACCCGCAATGTCACTGACAAAATATGTAGGCTTTGCTGTGCATGTCGACTGATGGGAATGCCACAGACGCCTGGTACCGTGCTGTCCCAACTGTCAACAATCATTTAAAGAAGAACTCCACGATAGGTCAAAAAATCACCCATTACTACACCCCCTACACAAAACACTAAACAGTTAATACAATTTTGAAAAATCTTACCATTTAGGAAAAAAGTCTAATTGAATTCTCGTGACCTCATCTCTGTAATTCAAAAGGTAACAGCATCTGCTCTGCCAAGGAGGGGGTGTAACATCGGGGATTACATAATATCCTCTCCTCTCTCTCTGCAGTAAAAAGAAACTACAGTTCCCATCAACCACAAGGAACTGTAGTGAATGCGGGCAGGTACATTAGGCCTGTACACGTTGAATGTGTCTGAAAATCTCAGTCCACCCATCACTGTAAGTGGGGCTGTACTGCTTCCTGGAAAAAGAACTACAGAAGGGATTTGCCAAGACCAGTGGCTGGGGGAATAGGAGGCATAGCAGCAACTAGTCTTACAAACAGGAAACTAAAGAAAATTAACAGCTGTTTGCATTCCAAACATGGTGTCAGAAGATACAATTTGCAAAACTAATTGAGGCTCCACGAATGCCATCACTTCTGGGCCCGTTCTGACATCACGTCCGACCTGAACTTCCAGTGTTTGGGACGCACATCGGCTCCAAGTTGGAGATACGGCAGTGCTAGCAATTTCTAAGGCTGTTTACATTGGTGCCGAGGCTGGGCACTTTTGGAATACCATTTTATATGCTTTTAGTTAATAAAATACAACACTTAGTTCATATTTCTCTGGTGGTCTAATGTTGTGGTGTTCCTGGTGCGACTGTAAGAGGATAGGATGATGTCTCAGAAGATCTACCAATCAATGATGTGATTGATTTGGAGGTGTATTTGATTAACCCCTATTATTGACCTTTATTGAGTTAGAGGTCACTGGATTGGCATGTATAAAATCAAGCACCTAGGCATGTAGACTGCTTCTACAAACATTTGTGAAAGAATCTCAGGAGCTAAATTAATTCAAGCGTGGTACCGTGATAGGTTGCCACCTGTGCAATAAATCCATCCGTGACATTTCCTTGCTACTAAATATTCCACGGTCAACTGTTGGTGGTATTATAACAAAGTGGAAGCAACTGGGAACAACATCAACTCAGCCATGAAGTGTTAGGCCCCGTAAAATGGCAGAACGGGGACAGCGCATACTGAAGCGCACAGTGCATGGAAGTCGCCGACTGTCTGCAGAGTCAATAGCTAAAGACCTCCAAATTTGGCTTTCGGATTAGCACAACAACAGTGTGTAGAGAGCTTCATGGAATGGGTTTCCATGGCCGAACAGCTGCATCCAAGCCTTACATCACCAAGTGCAATGCAAAGCGTCGAATGCAGTGGTGTAAAGCACACCGCCACTGGACTCTAGAGCAGTGGGGACGTGTTCTCTGGAGTAACGAATCACGCTTCTCTGTCTGGTAATCCGATAGACATGTCTGGGTTTGGCGGTTGCCAGGAGAACGATACTTGCCTGACTGCATTGCGCCAAGTGTAAAGTTTGGTGGAGGGGGGAAATTATTGTGTGAGGTTGCTTTTCAGAGGTTGGGCTTGGTCCTTTAATTCCAGTGAAGGGAACTCTTAAGGCATTAGCATACCAAGACATTTTGGACAATTTCATGTTCCCAACTTTGTGGGAACAGTTTGTGGATGGCCCTTTCCTGTTCCAACATGACTGCACACCAGTGCACAAAGCAAGCTCCATAAAGACATGGATGAGCAAGTTTGGGGTGGAGGAACTTGACTGATCTGCACAAAGTCCTGACCTCAACCCGATAGAACACCTTTGGTATGAATTACAACAGAGACTGTGAGACGGTCCAAATACTTTTGGTTGTATATTGTATGTTTTTCTACATGGAGTGTTGGCATCTGCTTTGCCTTGCTACAGGAAGGTACCTTGAACTTTCCCTTTTGGCCCTAGCTGGGCTTAGAATAAAGGAAAAAAAAAAAACAAAGTCTCTCTGAAATAGACAATGCTCCATGAAATTTACACCCCGGCAGCCGTGCCATAGTGGGGTTACTGGGTCAACTTTGTGTGCCCCCACTGACTCACAAGCTCAGCAGGATCCTCCCAAGTGAACAGTAATTGTCAGCCCCATAAAATGACTTTCTAGCTGTGAGGTTTTCTTCCCCATCTAAAAAACAGCCTTGTTAGATGAAAAGTACATGGAGAAAAATATACCTGTGATTATTAAAAGGGAAAAAAAAACAGATGCGTGAAGTTCGTCCACACTGGTATATTATGTAATTCGGACCACCACTGGCCAGGCAAACAAAAGAAACAGAATATATCAAAACACAGCTTGCCGAGGTTTTGTCGGCTGAATTGTGGCAATTGTCACTGATCAAACTCTGCTTCAATTTTCCCATCAGCCTAGCGGATGGCCCAGATATCCCACAAAAGGCTCCATCATCAGGTGACAATGAGTTTCATGAGCGGTGTCTAGAAAAGAGAAATGCTGATAAAAGTGATGAAATAACGCTCATCACACCAGTCACTCCTGACATTTACACCAACTGCACGTTCACAGATGTGAGCACCGAGGACAATCAGGTATACCTCTAATACACCATTTAAAGGTTAGGTCTAAAGCTGACATTTCAGCTCAGGACTGGGAGATCAGAGGACAGGCCAAGGGAGGTCATCCCTCCCACTAAATGGGGAGCAGCAATCTATAAAAGGTCCTCCCAGTCAACTCTTCATAGGTGTAGAAAAAATGGCAGTTGGGAGGGTAAAGCTGACCATACATTAAACAATTTTCTTGTTCATTTTTGGTTTAGGTTTGACCTCATATTTATGGTTTTGCTAAATCTAAAGTAAAATTGTACAAGAAAATTGTATAATGTGTGGCCAGCCTAAGCAATCTTAGTACAGGAGAGGGGACTGTCTGAGGCTAGGTTAACATGTACGCAGGTTGCGGTTGATGGGCTAGAGTTAGGGTTAAATGTTAAAGGGTAGCACTTAACCCGAACATACGACTTTGGATACAAAGGTTCCTGCACTACTTGGATGCTACTTGAGTGATAGAGAGTGTAAAGCCGCATCAAAGTCACACTACATGAACGCAACTGTCATACTTACTTATTAGCCCAAAAAAACATATAAAAAAATACAACACTTGCGTTTTTGGTGTGAGTCCATTGAAGTCTATTACACACAAAATGCAATCTGCTGCAGGAAAAAAAGTCCCTGACCATGTCCAAAAAATGCACCAGCTTAAAACGCACAGATGTGATATAGAGCCATAAGAAATCAAGTTAAATGGACTGTAGTGCGTTTCTGCAAACTGGAAAACACACCCAAATCCTCATAAGCCTGAACCTAGGGTAACTGGGCACAGTGTAATGTGAACACTTCAATTGTGAGCTTTTTGGCCCCAGATGGGATCAGGAATTTTCGAAAATTGGATTACACTATATGGTAAATATGGGAATTGATCGGAGAAGTGTGCAGTGAGTTATTGAAAATTGTCAATTCCAAAATCAATAAAGAGAGTGGACGGGTCTAATAAAAACCAAGAGATGTAATGTGCAGCAGCTGCAGCCATGGTCTCCCCTTGTTAATCACCCAGCTGGACAGCAATCTGAAGAATTAGGAGCTGATACAATTCTGCATAATATAATAAAACTTCTATTACAGAACAGTCTGTGGATAGGACAAAATGCACCACTGTACTAATACATAGAGGAAATTCTGTTCACGCTGCTGAGACTTGATTGACCTAACCCCCATTCAACCAATACAAGAAACAGAACATCGCACTGACTGACAGCAGCTGTACCCGGGAAGAACAAAGCAACTAAACAGGCAGAAAAAAGGTCATAATGGTACCAGGGTGTAAGATGGCCATGCTAAAAAAAAAAATAAAAAAAAAAAAATCATCAGTGGACTCTTATTGGTCAAATATGAGCTGTATAAAAAATATATATATTTATCGTCAGTATTTGCACACATATCGATCAGATGCATTATCACAGGACAAAATAAAATAGCCTGTCCATACACAGCCCAATAATAGCTAGTAGCAGCAACAGATTGTACCATTCTGCACAACAGCTGTTCAATTATTGGCCCATATAGAAGTTAAATCAGAACTCCAGCCACTGATATCAAGATATAAATGAATCGCACAGTAAAGGATATAAAAGAAAGCAAACTTTTCCTGAAATATACAGCTTTAATCCAGAGATTTCCCCTGCAGCACGTTTTCTGCCTCTAGATGTCCTCAATCTGATAACCAGCATCATTAAACTCACTTCCTCTGAGCCCACGTTGTTCTGGACTTGCCCCAGCCTGTGACTGGGCAGTGAATACAGAAGCAGCACACTGATGAGATCATCAGTCAATCTGCTTTCTCCTCCCATTCATGGACTGCTTCTTCCACTCCCACCCCAGCCCTGCTGCTTTGGGTATAGCATGGGGCATGCTGCTATTCTACAGTCCCTTCTCACTTAAATCACAGGGTGCTTTCCTTGTAGAATTCTGAATATTTTGTATTTCAGTGTGGTCGTGCGTGGCTGCGTCTGCACCTCTAGGTTATCCATTCAAAAAAAAAACACCTGCCACTGTGGCACAGAGGCACATAGTTCTCGTTGAAACACAAGTGTGGTCATGTCAGTAAATTGTAGCCCATTTTTTACCTCCTGTAGCCCCCTAACTGAAGGTCTGTGCTTCCATATGGACCTGGGGATGGAAGAGTGGCCTACAGGGGCCTGATTGTGGCTGCAATGCTTTGCTGGTTCCAATTAAACAAATTAATAAAATGCCCATTTTTCCTTTTTGTAATATAGGTGCTTTAGTATTTTGTTTTGAGAAAGGCGGAATTCTCCTTTAATCACGTCCCATAAAAGAAAACCAGAATGTTAAAAAAAGGCTAGGTTTACACCAATGTGGGTTATGGTTGATGCAGTTTCCCAGTGCGTTTTGTGTTTTTAATGCTTTTTTGGGAGGTGTTTGTTGTCATGGAGGAAAAACAAGCAAACACGCAGCAGAACTGCATTAAAAAGCAAGCACTGCGTTTTTGATGCGTTTCAATTAAATTCTATGGCACCAAAAACGCAACAATCTGTGGGCAAAAAAAGTCCCTGACTCTTTCCAAAAAATGCACCGGGTGAAAACGCAGATGTGAACATGACCCATAGGAAATTATGTTGACTGTAGTGTGTCAGATCTCTTACTTTCTCAAAAAGCAATCAGACAGGTTGGCAAACCAATTTATTATTATAATTTTTTTTTTTTTTTTTACAAAAGTAGAATAGGCCTTTAAATGCTACATAAGCGGGAAACAAGTAACAAGAGGATGTGATTCTTCCCAGAGGCAAAGTGAAAGGGCCACTAAAAGGAATATCACTGCACAAAACAAAGATGAATAAAGAATCTAGGGCTTTCATACAGTTGTATGGGACTTTTTAAAAAATATTTTAATTATCTATTTTGTATTGAAAATAAAAAACTAAAATGCACTTATTATATTGTATTATTTATTATTTTGATGCTACAATGAAAGTTCTAGGAATGTATTTGTACATACTCCAACTGGATGGATAACAGCACATTGCAGCAATCCAATCCTCTATCTGGTCCTTGGACACAGAGAGGGACCACGATCATTAGATGTAATGAAGCTCGGTAATATGGATCCCAGCCAAGGCCAATTAGACCAAAATGAAGATGACACGGGTGCAATACAATTAGCTCTTTCATCCTCCTCCACTTCATGTCTGTAAATAGGAGAATTGTTTTCATATCTTCCTATTGTCATTGTAGTTACTCCATTGCACCTTTGTACCCCTGCAGCCAGAACAACATCCTTCTACCAAGGAAAACAAACACAGAGCCAATGGCCAGACCGCACTACACGGCAAAACTGCACCTTCAGAAGAATGGGAGGAGAGGAGCAGTGTACATAGTAATTAACCGATAAACCAGCAGCACAGCAGCTAAATGGTTAGCACTTCCGCCTGGCAGTACTAGGCTCATTGGTTCAAATCCCAACCACGGCACCACCTGCCTGGAGTTTGCATGTTCTCCCTGTGGCTGTGTGGGTTTCCTCTGGGTTTTCCGGTTTCCTCCTACACTCCAAAAGACATGCTGGTAGGTTAACTGGATCCTGTCAAATAGGCCCTAGTATGTGTATGTATGAATGTGAGTTAGGGACCTTAGATTGTACGCCCCTTGAGGGTTAGGGACTGATGGGAATGTACAATATATATGTAAAGCTCTGCTATATAAGCTATATAAGTTCCTGAAATAAACGTCACTGACGGTTTTTAAATGTAATCAGCGGCTTTTTTTTCTCCTTTACTATAGCTCCGAGAACGAGCTGTCATCATCTCCTCCGTTAAGGGGTGGGGTCACCCTGTGACATTACTCACCGATCCCGACAGGTGAATGACAGCTCATTCTTGGGGCAATAGTGAAGGGAAAAAAAGCAGGTAATTAAATTTAAAAACCGGCAGTGACATAGGGGCAACCAGTGATGGAGGCTGAGTGTATGCACAGCTCCCTCACTATATACACCGCTCCTCTCCTGCCCCCTCCTTGCACACACTGCCCCCCCACCCCCACAAAGAGGACCTGTCACTCAAAGGCTATCACATAGAGGACTATTGGTCCCCTATGTGATAGCAGAATCATAATTTAAAAAAAAAAAAAAATTGAGCCTCCCCACATACGTAGACATTTCAGTTTTGGTTTTCGGCTACGTGCATTCTGAATTATTGGTATCAGAATTTTAATTCTGGTGCACTACTAAATTTATATATATATATTATACATACACATACATAGATACAGGGGTTAGACAGAAAAATGGAAACACTACATTTGCACGTGTGAAAGTAACAAAATGTTTTGTGTTGAAAGCGGAAGTGATGTAGCATTCTTTTGCTTCCACTGTGTGATGAGACACCTAGCTAACAGGTTGGAAGCCTCACTTTTGTCATTCACTGCTTGCGCTGCTAGTAATACGAAGTCATGTAAAAACTGAGCTTCAGAGGGGGCCGCTTAGCTGGTGCTGGTAAGATGTGACTGAAGTTACTAATTTATTTGCCGTGTCGCGAGGTATAGTATCAAGGGTTATGACGGCAAATACAGTTTCCAAGAAAAAGTAATCTAATAAGCATAAGCGTGGTTGACATGGTCAACGGAGTTGGCAAAAGGAGACATTGCGCAGAACTGTTAACCGGTATAAGAAAACAACTGCTGCAAAAGTGACTGCAGAGCTCAGTCTTAGTCCTGTGAAGACTGAGTCTCTTGAAAGCCGAGACTGAGCTCTGCAGGCTGAGTCCCTTGAAGACCGAGATTGAGCTCTGCAGACTGAGTCCCTTGAAGACCGAGATTGAGCTCTGCAGGCTGAGTCCCTTGAAGACTGAGATTGAGCTGTGCATACTGAGTCCCGTGAAGACTGAGTTTGAGCTCTGCAGACACTTTTGCAGCAGTTGTTTTCTTTGTCTGTGGTGCTTGGTGTACAGCATATGATGGAATAAACTTCTATTAGATCAGCATTCATTTGCGGTGTGTGGCCACTTTTTCCAGTATATATTTGCCTGCACTGCATGGGTTAACGGCTCATTTTGTCCAGGGGCGCACAGAAAGGCTATACTCACCGGATCCTTCAATTCTCACGAAAATGGCACTCCCCCCATGTCCAGCGGTAGACTGTTCCTGCCACCACAATGTCCAGAGCCAGTCTATGAGGGTGATGATGTCAGGAACAGTCCAATGCACAAGACTGCTAGACCAAGGGGGGGGGGGGGAAACAGCAGTGATCAGTCTTGCGCAGTCTTACCCCTAGACAAAACAGGCAGTTAACCCATGCAGTGCAGGCACAGCCCTACCGCACCCTAAAAACATTTGGAATTTTTCTTGAAGTGTGCTGTGTGAATAGGAACACACAAACATATAGTGGGGGGGGGGGGGGGGGTCTCAAATCAGACTGCAAAACTGGAAGTACACTGGAAGTAACAATGATGGGTATAGGTTTAGATGTGGCTTTCCATATTTATGGTGATCCCGGGCCTGCTAAACGCAGCTACTAACATGGAACCCAATCAGCCCTCTTTGTCTTCTACTGGACACACAAAGCACATCAAATCTCTATGTTCATCCCCATTCCCCCCACCATACACAGCTACAGGTCGTCATTCAGTCTATTCAAGGTCTGTAGGTCAGGTTTCAAGGCTGTGCATTCTGGACTTTTGCAGTTCAAACAGCAATGAGTGTGTACATTTCACAACTGCGACTCTGAAATCCTGCATTCATAAAATGTTTACTATTCCACATGCAGACAACATATCTCTACAATCAGCATTGTGTTTACAGACTCTGGTCACAATCGGAGCCACATATCAAATATCACCCGTACATCAAAGTTTGCAATCTTTGGCTCATTCCTATTGGCTGAAATAACTCGGGCAGTGACACATCAACTGTCCTTAGTCGTCATGTGACCAGCACAAAGCTCTCCTCTACACAACACACAGCTCATGCATTATAAAGACTTGCTTTACTTTTTATACATGAAAAGGCATGATAGGCAGCCAACAGAACAGAGGTTTTCCAGCAAATTTGGAAATCTATGAGAGCACCAATAATCAATTCCCAAAGAAGCCCTTTGCACACATAGGGACCTTACAGGAGAACTAAAGCCAGAGTTTTTATCAATTTTTGGATACAGCAAGGGAGTGGCCAATTTTTTTGCCATCTGTGTGCTATTGGGGAGATTTTCCTTTATTTCCTGTCCCATACCCACAACAGGAAGCCAGGGAAATGCGTGGTTGTCACCAGAACTAGTGACCCCATTGGAAGATTTCCCCTCTATTCCCTGTTCTGGTGACAGCCAAAAATTTGAGATTTTCTTTTACTCTCGGTGATAATGGTGAACAGGACAAATAAAGGATGGTTCACCTCCTCAGCGGGGAGACTATCCAAAAAAAAAAAGTTTTAGCTTTAGTTCTACTAGAACATGGCCCAATCCTCATTCAGACATTTCCAGTAACGTGCAAGCTGGGTGCATTAAAAAATAAAAGTCAGCAGCTACAAAAACTGTAGCTGCTGACTTTTAAAAAACAGCCACTTACCTGTCCCTCGGTCCTATGGTGTGTCCCCCACAGCCCGTTTCACCGGCCGTCCTGTATTCCAGGAGGCCAGCATCTCCAGTGTGGGCACCCGGCTGTGACAGCTTGCAGCTTTACAGCCGGGTGCCCACTGCACATGCGCGAGTAGCACTGCACTTCATGAATGGTCCTGTAGTCTTCTCGGACCTGTCACGTGTCCCAAAAGACTACAGGGAAGGAGGGAGGACACCTTCTGCTTCCGATCGCCTAGGTGATCGGACCGGAAGTGGTGGGAGCGGTTACCTGTCAAATTCGGGTACCCGCTCCCCCCCCCCCAAAGGTGCCAATCTTTAATGGGGAGCAGTCCTTAAAAGCAGAACTTCCCCTTTTGGGTGGAGCTCCGCTTTAAAGACCCACTAAACATTTGGTTTAAATCCGTGAAATAGTTTCCAGGTGAATCAAAACAAAACGTTTAGGCTGGCCATACACTGAATACATTTCTTGTACAGTTTTCCTTTAGATTTACCAAACACCACAGAATATGAGGTCAAACCTAAAAATGTTCAATGCGGATGCAATCAGGCCCTTGTACTACATAGCTGAAGGTAAATCTAAAGGAAATTGAACAAGATATGTTCAGAAAGCAGTCACAAGGCTGAGTATCAGACTGGCCCCTGCTGGACTGCTGCTGAGAAGGGCCCTTCCTCTGTGTGGAAGCAGTGGCCTCTCTGCTGAGGTCCGACACCACCCCCCTCATCCTTTTGAGTAAGGGTGACTACTTTATACAATCTCAGTTAGATCCACCATCAGCTATGTAGTAAAGGTGGAAATACACGATTAGAAAAATCGACCGATCGGTCATCCGACGGCCGAGAGGCGTTCGTTCGTTGGTCGAAATCGTGGCCCACATTAGCCAATCTAAAAAAAATCGTTTGTTGGGCAATACAGTGTTGACGTCTTCCGTACAAGTGGAAGTGATGCGGTGTGCGTGAGACCTTGTAGCCACGCCCTTCCGCCCAGAACGGCTGATATACACAACAATTCCAGGCAATGAGTATAATATCGTTTATTACATGACCTATATACATAAATAGTGATACATAAAATATAATCTGCAGAATTCTGGGTTCATTATCTCATTAGGCCAATCTACTTTTAACATTTGGATTTTTCGTTCGTGTTTTTACGAAGATTCCTTGGACATTCTGAGTATCGCATAAGGTCAGCCCATTCACATAAATAGCCATGTATCGCACGGGAAGTGCACCTTTTTTTAGGTGACAAGCGTCACGTGATTTTCAATGGTACAACCCTGTCATGTGATAATCGCGGCAGATTTTTGGGTCACCCGTTATGCAGCAATCTGGAATTGCGGCGATTCTGCCTCCAATCCCAAATCGCAAGATGTGAATGGAGCCTAAGGGCTCAGTCAAAGGTGTGGCAGAAACTGCTGCTTCTTTGAAAAGCAATCCATGCTTGGAATGCTTTTCAGGGGTGTTTGACAGACGCGGAGGAGGCAATATGACACATCCGCACCACTTGATTTAACCCCATCATTGCTGTACTATCACACTGCAATTACATGCGGCTGCGGGGCAGTTGAGGCATGGCACCACAGTACTGGATTAGTCGCATTTGGCAGACACATGCTGTTTAAGTTTTGCCACGCCCACAAAGGACAGAATCACAGTTGTGAGTGGCTGTATTTTAGTACGGTAGTAAAACCACGGCTCAACAACCTGGTGTTACTGCCCCCTCTCCCCCAGGCCTCATGTGTAAACGAAGCCTTAAAGAGCTTATACAATCAGATTGTACAGTGTATGGTCAGCTTTAAACCTATAGTTTATGCTCCAAACTGATGGGAGATCACTACCTCTGACTCAGCAGGGGGGTGTGCTGGACCTCTTTATAGAACAAATCTGTAACCCATCACAACCAATCAGAAATCGTATTCAGAAACCTTAATTGGACAGATGAGGCAAATCTAAATTCTGAAGTCCTTACAAAATGCTCTCCAATAAATAGCAACGTTCCCTTCCACCGTCATCCACCGATCAGATAATAAACTTCCTGCCCCATCTGTACATTACAGACAATTACTTAGAAGGACGGAGGAGCAGCAGTGGCTGGGAAGAGGGCTAAATAAATCCATTCAAGAATGAAAAGCCTAAAGCATCTTCAGCGTTCATGATCCATTCTCCGTCAATCACATGCAGAGCTGGTTAAGTGCTCCAGTCGGGGTCACTTGGATGTAATTGATGTGTGATTGAATGAGAGATGACGCCAGTACGTGGCTTCCATATCACAGAGGGCAGTGTGCCTGGGCATGCTGCATGTCGTTACCAGTACCCTCTCCTCCATCTCTACGCCACCCACACCTCCCCATCCTCCACACCTCTCCGCCATCCCCACCTCCCCGCCACCCACACCTCATCATCATCCACACCTCCCCGCCATCCGCACCTCCCCACCACCCACACCTCTCCACCACCCACACCTCTCCACCACCCACACCTCTCCACCACACACACACACACACACCCTCATCATCCACACCTCTCCACCATGCACACCACCCCAGCACCCACACCTCCTCATCCTCCACACCTCCTCACCACCCACACCTCTCCACCATCAACACCTCCCCACCCCCCACACCTCTCCACCAACCACACCTCTCCACCACACACACACACACCTCCTCATCATTATCCACACCTCTCCACCATGCACACCTCCCCAGCACCCACACCTCCTCATCCTCCACACCTCTCCCCCACCCACACCTCCTCATCATCCACACCTCCTCATCACCCCACCTCCTCATTATCCACACCTTTCCACCATCAACACCTCCCCACCCCTTGCACCTCTCCACCTCCCACACCTCATCCTCCACACCTTTCCACCGCCCACACCTCCTGAACCCCCCCCCCCCCTACACACACCTCCTCATCATCCACACCTCCCCACCACCCACACCTCGTTATCATCTACACCTCCCCACCACCCACACCTCCTCACCATCTACACCTCTCCACCGCCCACACCTCCTTAACCCCCCCCCCACACACACACACACACCTCCTCATCATCCACACCTCTTCATCATCTACACCTCCCCACACCTCCTTATCATTCACACCTGCCCACCACCCACACCATCTACACCTCCTCATCATCCACACCTCCTCACCATCCACACCTTCTTATCATCTACACCTCTCCACCACCCACACCATCTACACCTCCTCATCATCCACACCTCTCCGCCATCCCCACCTCCCCATCCTCCACACCACTCCGCCATCCACACCTCCTCATCCTCCACACCTCTCCGCCACCCACACCTCATCATCATCCACACCTCATCATCATCCACACCTCTCCGCCACCCACACCTCCCCATCCTCCACACCACTCCACCATCCACACCTCATCATCCTCCACACCTCTCCGCCACCCACACCTCATCATCATCCACACCTCTCCACCATCCACACCTCTCCGCCACCCACACCTCATCATCATCCACACCTCTCCGCCACCCACACCTCCCCATCCTCCACACCACTCCACCATCCACACCTCCTCATCCTCCACACCTCTCCGCCACCCACACCTCATCATCATCCACACCTCTCCACCATCCACACCTCTCCGCCACCCACACCTCCTCATCCTCCACACCTCTCCGCCATCCACACCTCCTCATCCTCCACACCTCTCCGCCATCCCCACCTCCTCATCCTCCACACCTCTCCGCCATCCCCACCTCCTCATCCTCCACCACCCACACCTCCTCATCCTCCACACCTCCTCATCCGCACCTCTCCACCATCCACACCTCCAGCACCTCTCCACCACCCACACCTCCCCGCCATCCCCACCTCCTCATCCTCCACCACCCACACACACCTCCTCCTCATCATCATCCACACCTCTCCACCACGCACACCTCCTCACCATCCACCTCCTCATCATCCACACCTCTCACCTCTCCAACACACACACACACACACACACACACACACACACACACACACACACACACACACACACACACACACACACACACACACACACACACACACACACACACACACACACACACACACACACACACACACACACACACACACACACACACACACCATCATCATTATCCACACCTCTCCACCATGCACACCACCCACACCTCCTCATCCTCCACACCTCCCCACCCCTCTCCACCAACCACACCTCTCCACCACACACACACACCTCCTCATCATTATCCACACCTCTCCACCATGCACACCTCCCCAGCACCCACACCTCCTCATCCTCCACACCTCTCCCCCACCCACACCTCCTCATCACCCCCACCTCCTCATTATCCACACCTTTCCACCATCAACACCTCCCCACCCCTTGCACCTCTCCACCTCCCACACCTCATCCTCCACACCTCTCCACCGCCCACACCTCCTGAACCCCCCCCCCCCTACACACACCTCCTCATCATCCACACCTCCCCACCACCCACACCTCGTTATCATCTACACCTCCCCACCACCCACACCTCCTCACCATCTACACCTCTCCACCGCCCACACCTCCTTAACCCCCCCCCCCACACACACACACACACCTCCTCATCATCCACACCTCCCCACCCCCCACACCTCCTCATCATCTACACCTCCCCACACCTCCTTATCATTCACACCTGCCCACCACCCACACCATCTACACCTCCCCACCACCCACACCTCCTCACCATCCACACCTCCCCACCACCTACACCTCTCCACCGCCCACACCTCCTCATCCTCCACACCTCTCCACCGCCCACACCTCCTTAACCCCCCCCCCACACACACACCTCCTCATCATCCACACCTCCCCACCCCCCACACCTCCTCATCATCTACACCTCTCCACCACCCACACCTCCTTATCATTCACACCTCCCCACCACCCACACCTCCTCACCATCCACACCTTCTTATCATCTACACCTCTCCACCACCCACACCATCTACACCTCCTCATCATCCACACCTCCCCACCACCCACACCTCCTCAGCATCCATACCTCCTTATCATCTACACCTCTCCTCCACCCACACCATCTACACCTCCTCACCATCTACTGCTCAGGAGAGGTTCTGCAGCAGCTGTGCACTGATAATAAAAGAAACTGGTGGGTGAAGGTTTTTAGCAGTTTCACCCATCTGCACATTACACTACATATGAGACGCCCACTGCCAGGCAGCGCACTACGAGAAAGGTGGGATGTTTTTTCTGGAAAAATAAAACCTGCCAATTAGTCCCTAGGTTCAATCCTTATGCACTGAAGCTCACAGCTAAGACAACCCCAACTTATAGCTGCTGGCTAATTGAGGCCATACACGGAAAGATTTTATTTAAGATCAGACTGTCAATTGATTTAGGGCTTGTTCACGCTAACAATTGAGCCGTGTTTTTACACCCCCCTTTAGCTCAGTGGTGGGCAAAACTGCAGCCCACCAGCTGTTGTGTGGAACTACATTTCCTGTGAGGCATTGCAAGACTGGCAGTTGTAATTATGCAGAGGTATGATGGGACTTGTAGTTCTGCAACAGATGGAGGGCCGCTGGTTGCCCCTCGCCTTCTTTGGCTGCAGAGGCAGGGGTGTACATATGCCACAGCTATGTCACAGCAGGAATTATACCCGTCACTTTCAGTGGGTACAACGTGCGCTAATCGCAACCCATTCAAGTGAGTGAGGCCGCTCTGCAAGCCCCCCGCAACAATGTGCAATGAACACAATTGCAGCGAGCTAATGAGGGGTTCAAGGGGTTAAAGCAGGCAGCGAGGAGGTGAAACAACACCTCCTCACTGCCTGTCAACGTGATGTGACACGGATCTCTCTTCAGACATAAAATCACATATAGACATATTCACAAGATAAAAAAAGATTGCTCAATGCCCCATACACGTAACAATCATATCAATCTATCTACTTTCCCATGTTAGGATCTTCTGTCCAGACTGATTAGAATCATTTTGATAGAATGGATCTGCTTTGCTCAAAATTGATCAAATGACACATTATATGTCTTCTCAATCATTCATAGATTCAATGATATTTTCTGATACTGTAAAGAATATTTAAGTCAGATTGTAATGTGTATGGCCACCATAAACCGGGGCACAGTGCACTTTCCTATGCCCACCAGAACGGGAAGGGCACAGAACTTTCAGCACATGGAAGCAGCTAAATGAACCATTTTTTGACATGAAGGTACATTACAATGAATGAGGCATGCTGCACTCAGGGCTGACACTAAACATCCATTGAGTAATACTGCTTTGTCTGGCAAGAATCCCTACAAGACACCTGTGGATGGCCAGCAGTATCTACAGCTGTGAGTGCATTTCTAAGTTTACCATCATATGAGAATAGCCCATAATGAGTCAAAGGAAGAACCAAACACCAGCTGGTCAAGACATTTTTCAAAATAATTTAAACCTTTTCCAAAATAGACAACCTTAGCAATCAGGATAGCTGCATGTCTGCACCCAGCAGGCATTTCCAAGATAAACATTCAAAGCTAAACAAAGAAAACTGAAAGCCAGATGTGGCTCACAAGCAACTGGTTGGGGATTCCTTTGTATCAAGGCAATGATGACTATAGTGGCCAGGGGTAGTGTATGGTCCCAGCGTCAGAAGAGGCAATGACAAAAGAAGTGGCAAAGTATGTCCCGGGGTACCGTGTGATTTTTCTGTCAGTGTTGGCCCCGCTTTCTCTGTGTTTGCCCAGGCAGTTGTGTGCCCCATCTTGTAGAAGATGCCTTTCTTATTATGTGTTGGAATGATGCCCAGTGTCCCAGTGCCTTTTATTACAGAAGAAGCCCCTCGCTGTCTCAAAAGATGCAATAAATGTGCCACCCAGGGAGTAATGTGCAGCCTCTCCATCTGTCTCCACCATAGCAGTGGGGTTAGGATTGGCATGTGCCCTCCCTGGCAGAGCCCATTCTCTAGCAGCAAATGCCAGAATGACTTTTTGAAAACTCAAAATTCTGGGTGTCCTCCCTGTCCGGGCACACCTCTGATCCGCTGCCAGTGACAGCCTTGATATGTGCCATCACTGGCAGTGCAAGGGTTAGTGGCATGTGTGCTTCATATGTGTGCCCTCTTTGTGCCAGAGCAAAGATCAGCATGTGTGCCAGTGTCAGAGTATATCCACTGTGTGAACAGAAGCCCTCTGTGTCTCTGCCAGGAGAACAGGAGCCGGTCCCCTATAAGCTGTGTGTGCCCTCTCTAGTAGAGGAAAGCCAAGTCTCTTTATCAGTGCAATCAATCAGCAGTACATCTATAAGGACCAGTGTGTGCCCTACTACTGCAATGATCAGTGTACCCTCCATGGCAGTGCCAGGGTCTGTACCACACATAGGTAGTGTATGCCCCCCATTGCAATGATCAGTGTGCCCTCCATGGCAGTGCCAGGGTCTGTACCACACATAGGTAGTGTATGCCCCCCATTGCAATGATCAGTGTGCCCTCCATGGCAGTGCCAGGGTCTGTACCACACATAGGTAGTGTATGCCCCCCATTGCAATGATCAGTGTGCCCTCCATGGCAGTGCCAGGGTCTGTACCACACATAGGTAGTGTATGCCCCCCATTGCAATGATCAGTGTGCCCTCCATGGCAGTGCCAGGGTCTGTACCACACATAGGTAGTGTATGCCCCCCATTGCAATGATCAGTGTGCCCTCCATGGCAGTGCCAGGGTCTGTACCACACATAGGTAGTGTATGCCCCCCATTGCAATGATCAGTGTGCCCTCCATGGCAGTGCCAGGGTCTGTACCACACATAGGTAGTGTATGCCCCCCATTGCAATGATCAGTGTGCCCTCCATGGCAGTGCCAGGGTCTGTACCACACATAGGTAGTGTATGCCCCCCATTGCAATGATCAGTGTGCCCTCCATGGCAGTGCCAGGGTCTGTACCACACATAGGTAGTGTATGCCCCCATTGCAATGATCAGTGTGCCCTCCATGGCAGTGCCAGGGTCTGTACCACACATAGGTAGTGTATGCACCCCATTGCAATGATCAGTGTGCCCTCCATGGCAGTGCCAGGGTCTGTACCACACATAGGTAGTGTATGCACCCCATTGCAATGATCAGTGTGCCCTCCATGGCAGTGCCAGGGTCTGTACCACACATAGGTAGTGTATACCCCCATTGCAATGATCAGTGTGCCCTCCATGGCACTGCCAGGGTCTGTACCACACATAGGTAGTGTATACCCCCATTGCAATGATCAGTGTGCTCTCCATGGCAGTGCCAGGGTCTGTACCACCAATAGGTAGTGTATGCCCCCCATTGCAATGACTAATGTGCCCTCCATGGCAGTGCCAGGGTCTGTACCACACATAGGTAGTGTATGCTCCCCATTGCAATGATCAGTGTACCCTCCATGGCAGTGCCAGGGTCTGCACCACCCATAGGCAGTGTGTCGTCGTCCCCCCCCCACCATTACAATGATCAGTGTGACCTCCATGGCAGTGCCAAGGTCTGTTCACCTATGGTTAGTGTGTGTCCGCCCCCCCCCAGTACAATGACCACTGTGCCCTTTCTAGCACTGACAGGATTAGCACTTATGGGCATCGTGTATGAATGCTAAGAAACAATATTCCATTCTAAATAATTAAATCCTTCATACAGTATCCCAAACTGATACAGTGCTCTAAACAGTCTACTATATATTACAGCAGCTCCACCCACAATCACATGCTCTCAAGTCATATACATTTCAAACTGTAACATATAAATCATAATTAATCCAATAAAATGAAGTCTGGCTTCAGTTCTGAGTGGAGTTCGTGTGATATGGGTGTTGTAGTAAACCGATATGGGGATCACTTATATTTATGTAGTCCAGAATATTATGTTTTGGGTGGGGTGGGTGGCAATGATCTATGTTTCCTCTTTAGCACTGGCAGCAGTATCTGTGCGCCCTATAGGCAGTGTGTGCCTTCCCTTGCAGTGGCAGCAATGCCTGTACCACCTTTGTGTAGTGAATGCCCTCTCAGTGCAGTAATCAGTGTGCCCATCATGGCACTGGCAGGATCTGTACCATCTATGGGTAGTGTGAGCCCCATCATTGCAAATATCAGTGTTCCCTCCCAAGAAGTGGCTGGGGAAGCAGTGTGTGTGTACAAGCTATGGGCAGTGTGCCCTCCCTGCCATCTACAGTAAGTGTGTATCCCATCAGTGCAATGATCAGTGTTTGATCCGTAGCAGTGGCAGGTTATCAGTCTATGTATCCTCTTTGGGTAGTGTGTGCACTGATCAGTGTGCCCTCTCTGGCAGTGGTAGGGTTATCAGTGTCTGCACCACCACTGGGTAATGTATGGCCTTCCCGGACAGTGCAAAGATCAAAGTACTCTTCTTGGCAGTGGTAGGGTTAACAATAGAAGTACCACCATTAATGTCAGTGACAACAGTGTCAGTGTCACCATTGGGTAGTGTGTGCCCTCCCTGGCAGCAGAGCTATCAGTTTATGTACCCCTGTGGGTAGTGTGTGCCCCATCAGTGCAGTGATCAATGTGCCCTTTCTGGAAGTGTCTGTACCAGCTATGAGCAGTATGTCCTATCAGTGCAGTGATCCTGGCAGTTGCAGGGTAATCACTGTATCAGCACCTACAGGTGGTGTGTGTCCCATCAGTGCAATCATCAATGTGTTCCCTTGGTGGTGGCAGGTTATCAGTGCATGTGCAGTGACAGCCGTCAGTGCCATCTGTAGGCAGTGTGTGCCATCCCTAGAAGTGGCAAGGGTTGCCATTGTATCTGCCACCTATGTGTAGTGTGTGCCCCATCAGTGGTATGATCAGTGTGCCCTCTCTAGTGGTGGCAGTTATCAGTGAATGTGCAGTGACAGCAGTGGAAGCGGCAGTTATGGGAGGTGTGTGCCACCCATAGGTGGTGTATTCACATCAACAGTGCAATGATCAGTGTGCCCACCCTGGAAGTAGCAGTGTCTGTGATAGCTGTGCAAAGTGTGCCCTCCCTGGAAGGCAAAGGGTGATCAGTGTGTGCCCGGGAATGTTCCCCAATGGGTCGTGCCCTCTGGAATGGATCTCAATGCCCTTATTGGGTAGTGCGCCCCTGGAATGGATCTCTGTGCCCTTACCGGGTAGGGTGTGCCCACCGGCAGGGATCTTTATGCTCCATTGAGTAGTGCTTGTCCCCTGGCAGGGATCTCAGTGCCCCCATTGAGTAATGTTGCCACCTAGCAAGATCTCTGTGGCCCTAATGGGTAGTGCCCCCCTGGCAGGGATCTCAGTGCACCCATTGGGTAGTGTTGCCCTCTGCTAAGGATTTCAATGCCCCCATTGAATAGTGTTGCCACCTGGCAGGAATCTCAGTGCCCCCATACGGTAGTAGCCCCCTGGCAGGGATCCCTGTGCCCCCCATTGGGTAGTGCCCACCCCCCGTTGGGATCTCCGTGCCCCCCATTGGGTTGTGCCCACCACCAGAAGGGATCTCTGTGCCCCCAATGGGTAGTGCCCACCACGGACAGGGATCTCCGTGCCCCATTGATTAGTGCCCACCCCCGACAGCGATCTCCGTGCCCCCCATTGGGTAGTGCCGACCCCCGGCAGGGATCCCCGTGCCCGAATTGGGTAGTGCCCACCCTTGGCAGGGATCCCCATGCCCCCATTGGGTAGTGCCCACCCTTGGCAGGGATCCCCGTGCCACCACTGGGCAGTGCCCACCCTTGGCAGGGATCCCCGTGCCCCCATTGGGTAGTGCCCACCCCTGACAGGGATCCCCGTGCCCCCATTGGGTAGTGCCCACCCCTGGCAGGGATCCCCGTGCCCCCATTGGGTAGTGCCCACCCCTGGCAGGGATCCCCGTGCCCCCATTGGGTAGTGTCAACCCTTGGCAGGGACTTACCGTCGATGTTCTCCCGATCACTGATGTGTTGCAGGTTACAGCCGGTGTCCTCCCTGCTCAGGTCCTGCTCCGGCCGGTAGGACTCCAGCCTGGAGTGGGCATTTCTCCGCAGCTTGGGGCTGGAGGAGACACAGCAGGACGTGGTGTTCCCCATGCCGAGGAGAGCGGAGATGGGGAGGGACCCCTCTGTGTACAGATCCCGGGCTGGGCGCCGCTAGCAGGACATGTCCGGGGGCTCAGATCACACAATGATGGCGGAGCCCCCCCTTCACATCAGCAGCCCCCCACACCACACCCGACACCCGGCCATCCCCCCCACACTGCCGACCAGCATCTCCCCGATCACTGTGCCCGGTACACCGAGACTCCGCCCACCGATCCGCCCCAGACCTCCGCACACCGCCCGGGGCTGTCACTGCTAAAAGGTTCCGGTTCAAAGGGGGGAGCCGAGGGAGGAAGAGAGCCCAGCGATCCTCATTATATATGTGTCCCTATAGAGAGAGCTGTACCCTCTGTATACAGAACAATGCCATCCATAGAGAGCTGTGCCCTGTGTATACAGAACAATGCCATCCATAGAGAGCTGTGCCCTGTATATACAGAACAATGTCCCTCCATAGAGAGCTGTGCCCTGTATATACAGAACAATGCCTGCCCATAGAGAGCTGTACCCTGTATATACAGAACATTGTCCCTCCATAGAGAGCTGAGCCCTGTATATACAGAACAATGTCCCTCCATAGAGAGCTGTGCCCTGTATATACAGAACAATGTCCCTCCATAGAGAGAGCTGTGCCCTGTATATACAGAACAATGCCTGCCTATAGAGAGAGCTGTGCTCTGTGTATACAGAACAATGTCCGTCCATAGAGAGCTGTGCCCTGTATATACAGAACAATGTCCGTCCATAGAGAGAGCTGTGCCCTGTATATACAGAACAATGTCCCTCCATAGAGAGCTGTGCCCTGTATATACAGAACAATGCCTGCCTATAGAGAGAGCTGTGCTCTGTATATACAGAACAATGTCCGTCCATAGAGAGAGCTGTGCCCTGTATATACAGAACAATGTCCGTCCATAGAGAGAGCTGTGCCCTGTATATACAGAACAATGTCCCTCCATAGAGAGAGCTGTGCCCTGTGTATACAGAACAATGTCCATCCATAGAGAGCTGTGCCCTGTGTATACAGAACAATGTCCCTCCATAGAGAGCTGTGCCCTGTGTATACAGAACAATGCCATCCATAGAGAGCTGTACCCTGTATATACAGAACAATGTCCCTCCATAGAGAGCTGTGCCCTGTGTATACAGAACAATGTCCCTCCATAGAGAGCTGTGCCCTGTGTATACAGAACAATGTCCCTCCATAGAGAGCTGTGCCCTGTGTATACAGAACAATGCCATCCATGGAGAGCTGTACCCTGTATATACAGAACAATGTCGGTCCATAGAGAGAGCTGTGCCCTGTATATACAGAATAATGCCATCCATAGAGAGAGCTGTGCCCTGTATATACAGAACAATGTCCCTCCATAGAGAGAGCTGTGCCCTGTATATACAGAACAATGTCCCTCCATAGAGAGCTGTGCCCTGTATATACAGAACAATGTCCCTCCATAGAGAGCTGTACCCTGTATATACAGAACAATGTCCCTCCATAGAGAGCTGTGCCCTGTATATACAGAACAATGCCATCCATAGAGAGCTGTGCCCTGTATATACAGAACAATGTCCCTCCATAGAGAGAGCTGTGCCCTGTATATCCAGAACAATGTCCCTCCATAGAGAGAGCTGTGCCCTGTATATACAGAACAATGCCTGCCTATAGAGAGAGCTGTGCCCTGTATATACAGAACAATGTCCGTCCATAGAGAGCTGTGCCCTGTGTATACAGAACAATGTCCCTCCATAGAGAGCTGTGCCCTGTATATACAGAACAATGCCCGTCCATAGAGAGCTGTGCCCTGTATATACAAAACAATGTCCCTCCATAGAGAGCTGTGCCCTGTATACACAGAACAATGTCCCTCCATAGAGAGCTGTGCCCTGTATATACAGAACAATGCCCGTCCATAGAGAGCTGTGCCCTGTATACACAGAACAATGCCCATCCATAGAGAGCTGTGCCCTGTATATACAGAACAATGCCTGCCTATAGAGAGAGCTGTGCTCTGTATATACATAGCAATGTCCCTCCATAGAGAGAGCTGTGCCCTGTATATACAGAACAATGCCCGTCCGTAGAGAGAGCTGTGCCCTGTATATACAGAACAATGTCCATCCATAGAGAGAGCTGTGCCCTGTATATACAGAACAACGCCTGCCTATAGAGAGAGCTGTGCTCTGTATATACAGAACAATGTCCCTCCATAGACAGCTGTGCCCTGTATATACAGAACAATGTCCCTCCATAGAGAGCTGTGCCCTGTATATACAGAACAATGTCCCTCCATAAAGAGCTGTGCCCTGTATATACAGAACAATGCCTGCCCATAGAGAGCTGTGCCCTGTATATACAGAACAATGTCCCTCCATAGAGAGCTGTGCCCTGTGTATACAGAACAATGTCCCTCCATAGAGAGCTGTGCCCTGTGTATACAGAACAATGTCCCTCCATAGAGAGAGCTGTGCCCTGTATATACAGAACAATGCCTGCCTATAGAGAGAGCTGTGCTCTGTATATACAGAACAATGTCCCTCCATAGACAGCTGTGCCCTGTATATACAGAACAATGTCCCTCCATAGAGAGCTGTGCCCTGTATATACAGAACAATGTCCCTCCATAGAGAGCTGTGCCCTGTATATATAGAACAATGTCCCTCCATAAAGAGCTGTGCCCTGTATATACAGAACAATGCCTGCCCATAGAGAGCTGTGCCCTGTATATACAGAACAATGTCCCTCCATAGAGAGCTGTGCCCTGTGTATGCAGAACAATGTCCCTCCATAGAGAGCTGTGCCCTGTGTATGCAGAACAATGTCCCTCCATAGAGAGAGCTGTGCCCTGTAAATACAGAACAATGCCTGCCTATAGAGAGAGCTGTGCTCTGTATATACAGAGCAATGTCCCTCCATAGAGAGAGCTGTGCCCTGTATATACAGAACAATGCCCGTCCATAGAGAGCTGTGCCCTGTATATACAGAACAATGCCCATCCATAGAGAGCTGTGCCCTGTATATACAGAACAATGTCCCTCCATAGAGAGAGCTGTGCCCTGTATATACAGAACAATGCCTGCCTATAGAGAGAGCTGTGCTCTGTATATACAGAGCAATGTCCCTCCATAGAGAGAGCTGTGCCCTGTATATACAGAACAATGCCCGTCCATAGAGAGAGCTGTGCCCTGTATATACAGAACAATGTCCATCCATAGAGAGAGCTGTGCCCTGTATATACAGAACAATGCCTGCCTATAGAGAGAGCTGTGCTCTGTATATACAGAACAATGTCCTTTCATAGAGAGCTGTGCCCTGTATATACAGAACAATGTCACTCCATAGACAGCTGTGCCTTGTATATACAGAACAATGTCCCTCCATAGAGAGCTGTGCCCTGTATATACAGAACAATGTCCCTCCATAGAGAGCTGTGCCCTGTATATACAGAACAATGTCCCTCCATAAAGAGCTGTGCCCTGTATATACAGAACAATGCCTGCCCATAGAGAGCTGTGCCCTGTATATACAGAACAATGTCCCTCCATAGAGAGCTGTGCCCTGTGTATACAGAACAATGTCCCTCCATAGAGAGCTGTGCCCTGTGTATACAGAACAATGCCATCCATAGAGAGCTGTACCCTGTATATACAGAACAATGTCGGTCCATAGAGAGAGCTGTGCCCTGTATATACAGAATAATGCCATCCATAGAGAGAGCTGTGCCCTGTATATACAGAACAATGCCCGTCCATAGAGAGCTGTGCCCTGTATATACAGAACAATGCCCGTCCATAGAGAGCTGTGCCCTGTATATACAGAACAATGCCCATCCATAGAGAGCTGTGCCCTGTATATACAGAACAATGCCATCCATAGAGAGCTGTGCCCTGTATATACAGAGCAATGTCCCTCCATAGAGAGAGCTGTGCCCTGTATATCCAGAACAATGTCCCTCCATAGAGAGCTGTGCCCTGTATATACAAAACAATGTCCCTCCATAGAGAGAGCTGTGCCCTGTATATACAGAACAATGCCTGCCTATAGAGAGAGCTGTGCCCTGTATATACAGAACAATGTCCGTCCATAGAGAGCTGTGCCCTGTGTATACAGAACAATGTCCCTCCATAGAGAGCTGTGCCCTGTATATACAGAACAATGTCCCTCCATAGAGAGCTGTGCCCTGTATATACAGAACAATGTCGCTCCATAGAGAGCTGTGCCCTGTATATACAGAACAATGTCCATCCATAGAGAGCTGTGCCCTGTATATACAGAACAATGTCCGTCCATAGAGAGCTGTGCCCTGTATATACAAAACAATGTCCATCCATAGAGAGCTGTGCCCTGTGTATACAGAACAATGTCCCTCCATAGAGAGAGCTGTGCCCTGTATATACAGAACAATGCCCGTCCATAGAGAGAGCTGTGCCCTGTATATATAGAACAATGCCTGCCTATAGAGAGAGCTGTGCCCTGTATATATAGAACAATGCCTGCCTATAGAGAGAGCTGTGCCCTGTATATACAGAACAATGTCCTTTCATAGAGAGCTGTGCCCTGTATATACAGAACAATGTCCCTCCATAGACAGCTGTGCCCTGTATATACAGAACAATGTCCCTCCATAGAGAGCTGTGCCCTGTATATACAGAACAATGTCCCTCCATAAAGAGCTGTGCCTTGTATATACAGAACAATGCCTGCCCATAGAGAGCTGTGCCCTGTATATACAGAACAATGTCCCTCCATAGAGAGCTGTGCCCTGTGTATACAGAACAATGTCCCTCCATAGAGAGCTGTGCCCTGTGTATACAGAACAATGTCCCTCCATAGAGAGAGCTGTGCCCTGTATATACAGAACAATGCCTGCCTATAGAGAGAGCTGTGCTCTGTATATACAGAACAATGTCCCTCCATAGACAGCTGTGCCCTGTATATACAGAACAATGTCCCTCCATAGAGAGCTGTGCCCTGTATATACAGAACAATGTCCCTCCATAGAGAGAGCTGTGCCCTGTATATATAGAACAATGTCCCTCCATAAAGAGCTGTGCCCTGTATATACAGAACAATGTCCCTCCATAGAGAGCTGTGCCCTGTGTATGCAGAACAATGTCCCTCCATAGAGAGCTGTGCCCTGTGTATACAGAACAATGTCCCTCCATAGAGAGAGCTGTGCCCTGTATATACAGAACAATGCCTGCCTATAGAGAGAGCTGTGCTCTGTATATACAGAGCAATGTCCCTCCATAGAGAGAGCTGTGCCCTGTATATACAGAACAATGCCCGTCCATAGAGAGCTGTGCCCTGTATATACAGAACAATGTCCCTCCATAGAGAGAGCTGTGCCCTGTATATACAGAACAATGCCTGCCTATAGAGAGAGCTGTGCTCTGTATATACAGAGCAATGTCCCTCCATAGAGAGAGCTGTGCCCTATATATACAGAACAATGCCCGTCCATAGAGAGAGCTGTGCCCTGTATATACAGAACAATGTCCATCCATAGAGAGAGCTGTGCCCTGTATATACAGAACAATGCCTGCCTATAGAGAGAGCTGTGCTCTGTATATACAGAACAATGTCCTTTCATAGAGAGCTGTGCCCTGTATATACAGAACAATGTCCCTCCATAGACAGCTGTGCCCTGTATATACAGAACAATGTCCCTCCATAGAGAGCTGTGCCCTGTATATACAGAACAATGTCCCTCCATAGAGAGCTGTGCCCTGTATATACAGAACAATGCCTGCCCATAGAGAGCTGTGCCCTGTATATACAGAACAATGTCCCTCCATAGAGAGCTGTGCCCTGTGTATACAGAACAATGTCCCTCCATAGAGAGCTGTGCCCTGTGTATACAGAACAATGCCTGCCTATAGAGAGAGCTGTGCTCTGTATATACAGAGCAATGTCCCTCCATAGAGAGAGCTGTGCCCTGTATATACAGAACAATGCCCGTCCATAGAGAGCTGTGCCCTGTATATACAGAATAATGCCATCCATAGAGAGAGCTGTGCCCTGTATATACAGAACAATGCCCGTCCATAGAGAGCTGTGCCCTGTATATACAGAACAATGCCCATCCATAGAGAGCTGTGCCCTGTATATACAGAACAATGCCTGCCTATAGAGAGAGCTGTGCTCTGTATATACAGAGCAATGTCCCTCCATAGAGAGAGCTGTGCCCTGTATATACAGAACAATGCCCGTCCGTAGAGAGAGCTGTGCCCTGTATATACAGAACAATGTCCATCCATAGAGAGAGCTGTGCCCTGTATATACAGAACAATGCCTGCCTATAGAGAGAGCTGTGCCCTGTATATACAGAACAATGTCCGTCCATAGAGAGCTGTGCCCTGTGTATACAGAACAATGTCCCTCCATAGAGAGCTGTGCCCTGTGTATACAGAACAATGTCCCTCCATAGAGAGCTGTGCCCTGTATATACAAAACAATGTCCATCCATAGAGAGCTGTGCCCTGTATATACAGAACAATGTCCGTCCATAGAGAGCTGTGCCCTGTGTATACAGAAAAATGTCCCTCCATAGAGAGAGCTGTGCCCTGTATATACAGAACAATGCCTGGCTATAGAGAGAGCTGTGCTCTGTATATACAGAGCAATGTCCCTCCATGGAGAGAGCTGTGCCCTGTATATACAGAACAATGCCCCTCCATAGAGAGAGCTGTGCCCTGTATATACAGAACAATGTCCATCCATAGAGAGAGCTGTGCCCTGTATATACAGAACAATGTCCTTTCATAGAGAGCTGTGCCCTGTATATACTGAACAATGTCCCTCCATAGAGAGCTGTGCCCTGTATATACAGAACAATGTCCCTCCATAGAGAGCTGTGCCCTGTATATACAGAACAATGTCCCTCCATAAAGAGCTGTGCCCTGTATATACAGAACATTGCCTGCCCATAGAGAGCTGTGCCCTGTATATACAGAACAATGTCCCTCCATAGAGAGCTGTGCCCTGTGTATACAGAACAATGTCCCTCCATAGAGAGCTGTGCCCTGTATATACAGAACAATGTCGCTCCATAGAGAGCTGTGCCCTGTATATACAAAACAATGTCCAGCCATAGAGAGCTGTGCCCTGTATATACAGAACAATGTCCCTCCATAGAGAGAGCTGTGCCCTGAATATACAGAACATTGTCCCACCATAGAGAGAGCTGTGCCCTGTATATACAGAACAATGTCCCTCCATAGAGAGAGCTGTACCCTCTGTATACAGGACAATACCATCCATAGAGATCTGTGCCCTGTATATACAGAACAATGTCATCCATAGAGAGCTGTGCCCTGTGTATACAGAACAATGTCCCTCCATATAGAGCTGTGCCCTGTGTATACAGAACAATGTCCCTCCATAGAGAGCTGTGCCCTGTATATACAGAACAATGCCCATCCATAGAGAGCTGTGCCCTGTATATACAGAACAATGCCTGCCTATAGAGAGAGCTGTGCTCTGTATATACAGAACAATGTCTGCCTATAGAGAGAGCTGTGCTCTGTATATACAGAACAATGTCCCTCCATAGAGAGAGCTGTGCCCTGTATATACAGAACAATGCCCGTCCATAGAGAGAGCTGTGCCCTGTATATACAGAACAATGTCCATCCATAGAGAGAGCTGTGCCCTGTATATACAGAACAATGCCTGCCTATAGAGAGAGCTGTGCTCTGTATATACAGAACAATGTCCTTTCATAGAGAGCTGTGCCCTGTATATACAGAACAATGTCCCTCCATAGACAGCTGTGCCCTGTATATACAGAACAATGTCCCTCCATAGAGAGCTGTGCCCTGTATATAC